>NC_080763.1:42151559-42451559 GCF_020826845.1 Diceros bicornis minor
ATAGTCGAGTTCAAGAGAGAAATAAATACATAGCTTCTCCTGTGTTTGGGAATATAGAGATGGCAGAGATTTGTACAGATAAGGGGGGTACACTCTGCCTATGTGCATAGATGTGGGACTGGCTGTGTGTGTGTGTGTGTGTGTGTGCGCGCGCGCACGCCCGAGCCTTCTAGAAGACACACAACAAATGCACAGGGTCATTTAAATGCTTCTGGGGCAGCTTTGAGAATTCTAGTACAAAACAGTTACATGGCGAATCAGCAACAAATAGCTTAAGATGTAAATAAGACACTCTAGGTTGATCAGGATGCATATTAACATTCAATGTTTCATCTATCCTTCCTTGCTACAACCCAGACACACATATTTTCCACTTTCTGTTCTTTTGGAGGATTTAAAGAGCAAACCTTTTGCATATTTTCCTGAATTAGGGGTTCATTCGCTACATCTCCTCACCATCGGCGGAGCTCTGCCTGCAGATGAGGGCTTGTATTTTTACACACTCGCTTTCTAATGTCATGCAGCGTAGGAAAGAGCCCAGCAAACCTCGGATCTGTTGCTTGCAACCTTATTTTGGTTATTTACACAGCACCTGCTGCTGCTCTGGCTCCATTGAGAGCTTGCTAAGTTTCATTCACAAGTGTTTTCTTTTGGTTTTTCTTGATTCAGGGCTGACTCAGGCCGGCCGTTCTGCGTCCTCTCCTTCGTGAACTTTGCTCACGTTTCGGACAGGGCTGCCTCTGGCTGGCTGCTCCTGCAGGTTGCCTTTCTGCTGAGAGCTGGACATAGCTCTCTTTGCTAGAACGGGATGTCTCTGCAACAGCTAGAGGGTAGTTTGAAGTGGGATCTGGGGACTGGCTGCTTTCCTTACCAGGCCCCAAACTGGCTGGGATGCAGTTCAGCTCGCATTTTCCCCCGTGCCCTACATTCACAGTCGTAAGGAACACACGGCTTCTGGGGACAAGAAACTCAAAGACCACGAAGCAATGGAAATAAGCATCAAGTTGATTTCATTCAGTTTCACAAAAGGTGATTCTGCCTTCCTGACTGATGTACCAACACTGAGAAATTATTCTTGATTAAATTGTTATTATTCTTATGTATTTATTTAGCTGTTTGCATAGAACTAGAGAAGATAAATGTGTTGAGGCACAAGGAAATATTCTATCTTTCCATAATTGTACCACAGAAATACATTTTTTTCTCCTAAATTTGTACTTCTCTGGGGCCTTCTAATACCTTCCCAATATATCCAGTACTCCAGAACTTTCCAACAATAAGAATGGCCATTTAGAAACAAACAAAAAAGCTTATTTTAACGGAGAATCAGATAACATGCTAAATACAGCTCTTAACATTGGCAAAATTGTGATTCGGATCTGGTAATTTCTATCTGCCAGGAAGAAATTTTAAATCAGGTCCCCCGATCCCGACTTTAGGTGTAGAAAGGTTTTTCACCCCAGTGAACCAACTGCAATGCCCAGGCTGGGAACTGTGTGATTTGGGGGTTCATAGAAGGCACTCAGGAATCAGCTTATAAACATTAATGCTTTCTTTTTTTATAGGAAATATGCACCATTCTATTTCAGTATGAAAAAAATATGACCTCATCAATGGTCACTTGTCATGGACTGTGTAGGTTTTGAGCATCTCGGAAGCCTGTTTTTTTGGCTTCTGAGCTCTCCTTGGGATGCTGTCTTCAGGAATAAAGATTTCTCCCTTCCAATACACGCATTTCACTATAGGAACTATCGCCAAACTAAATAAAAACCTAAGTCTGCACACCTTCTACCATATCTGCCAAAAAAGACCCAAATGGCCTTCCGTACTTGTGTGTGTGTGTGTGTGTGTGCGCGCGCGTGTGTGTGCATGTGTGTGCTTGTGCGCCTGCGATATTAAGCAGCTAACAACAATCTGAGAATTAAGTTACCACAATTAGGAATTAGAAGCAGGTGGCATAATAATGTTGCTTTTTTCATTTCATTTATTAGCAAAAAGAGAGAGAGAGAGGAGCTTCATTTATTTTCATCAGCGCTGCAGTAAAAGCATAGCAATTTGCAACACAAAAATCATTTCAAGTACCTCAGCCTCGTGCAAACCTTTTCTTTTTTTGCCTTAAAAGCCTTTTAAAGTTCATTCCCCAAGCCCTCACCCCTCCCTCCCCAGATTCTGAAAGGGTGTGTGTGTGTCTTATGCGGAGCGGTGAGTGCTGGTGGGTCAGACTATTTCTCCTCCTAAGCAGTTTCGGGGTGCAGCTCCGGGCCGAGGGTTGGAGTTGCGGGGGCTCTGGGGTAACTGGCATCTTATGCCCGGTCCTGTCTTTCGCCTGCCTCTCATTTAGCATCACAGGAACTCAACCCAGCCTTGCAAAGGTTCAATTCAGGTTCAACCTCTACCCCAAATAAATAAAATGCGCAACATCCGTTTGCATGGCATCAGCCATTTGGGCCAGCGCCCCACCCCCTCCTCCTCAATCCCCCACGTACCCCGCTGCCAGGGGGCGCCGCAGCACCCTGCAGACCCTCAGCTCTCCGCGTTTCTCCCGGGCCGCTCCGCGCGGAGCTGTTGCGGCGCAGCGACCCTTGCGCGCCCTCTAGCGTCCACATCTGGGATCGCCACGGGCTGACCAGCCAGGCGCCGCCGCCAGCATCCCCTCCCGGGAGAGGATGCGGGGCGTGCAAGGGGGTGCGCGGCGAGGGGTGCCCAGGCGCGTGCGTGTGCACGAGTCCCCTCTGAGCCCGGGGCGGGGGTTGGGCAATTCTGCAAGCTTGAGGGCGCCCCTTCTCTGTCTGAGGCCGCTGGCTCGTGTTGCCCCGCATTTGACATTCCGCGGCGAGTAGGCCCCAGGCCCGGCCAGCCGCCCGCTTTCGTCCCAGCCTGCCGCCTGCGTTCGCAGGTCGCAGTGCGCCGCGGGCCCGGATTTCCTCGAGGGTGGCCGGCTCAGCGCGACCCTCCTCTCCCAGCCCGCTCCGCTCCTCGGGGTACCCCTGCCGTCTGCGTTCTCGCCTGTGCACCATCCCTCGGGGCTCTCCCCTCCTGCGCCCCGGCTCTCCCACTTCATCGCCCTGTTTCTCTTTTTCCTCCCTGTTGCATTTCATCTGTTCTCCCCCAGTTTCGATCTTGCAGTCTCCCCTGTCTGCTGCTTTCCCCCCTGCAGTTTTCTCGCTGTTTCTCTTTCTTTGCTTTTTTTTTTGTTCCCCCCTTTTCTTGCATTTCTGCCTCAATGGTTCTTTGCTATCTCTCCATTTCTGTTTCTCAGCCTCTAACTTTATATTTCTTTTTATAGTTTCTCTACCCTGTTCCTCTTCTTCCTCCCCCACCCGCTTCTGTCTCCTCCTCCCCAGGGAATTTCACAAATACACCACGGGCCTCCAAGTCTATAATCTCTAACACCAGCCGACTTCGTCTTCATCCACCGCATTCGAATGAGTTGCAGTCCAAACCTTGGAAGATGAGCTGCTGGTCTGCGGGGTCACGGGTGCCGCCTGCAGCCCAGCCGGGCCTGGCTGTTTGTTTTGGTTTTGTTGTTTTGTTTTTTTGTTTTTGTTTTTTCCTTAAAAACGCAGTGTGTGGGAATTCTTGTGGAATCCACTGTCCTCATTCTAGGAGTGGCTTTAGGTGCGGGTTGGAAGGTGGTGAGGGGCCGATGAGGGGATACCAACAGCCAGCCGGCAGGGAGAGAATCCTCGGCAGGTTCTCCAAGTTTGGAGTTTCCGAGAAAACGACGGCTCTTGCCTAGAGATTGGGCAGCCTCTGAACCAGGCTCGCCTTTCTTAAAGATGTTTATGGTTTCAGTCCCCATGAAACTTTTCCACGGTTGTTGGGATTTAAGAAAAGGATCAACCACCCAAGTAATAAAAGGAACTCAGATCAAAACACCGTGTTGGTACATTCATCTATAAAGTGAGTGGGGATTAGTATAATAAAACTCAAGGCTGGTGAGGGAGGAGAGAAGGAAGAAAGCAGGCAGAGCTTTGGGGAATATAAGTTGATACAAGCCTTTTGGAAAGAAATTTGGCAATCTGTATCAAGAACCTTTAAAATGCTCATACCTTTTGATCCAGTCATCCCACTCCTGGGAATCTAGCCCAAAGAAATAACCTGAAATGTGGAAAGAACTTTATGCCCAGAGATGTAAATCGAGCTGCCGTTTATGAAAGAAAGACTGGAAATAATCTGAATGTCCAACACAAGTGGACTGTTCAGTAAACTATGGTCTATCCAACCCCTGAAATTGATGCTGGCCTGGAAAATCACGATTGTAAGAAGATGATGACCCGGGAGATGCAGGTAAGCAGATGTCCAGACAGAAGCAGATTCAAAGCTGAAACTACAGCGTGATCACAATGCTGCTCAACAAAGTAAAAGTCGCACATGGAAAACAGGGTCACAGTGCAGAACTCTGTACGGTGGAACCAGGGGTGATTTTTTTCCTTATCCTAATTCTCTTTTGCCTTCTAGTTTTCTGGAAGGAGCATGAGTTTCCCTATAGAATAGAATAAAACAGCTGCCTGTCTTTTTTTTTCTTAAAGTGGTTGTGAAAGTGACAAGAGCTCTGAGAAGAAAAGTAAAGATGATTGACAGGAAGGAAACCAGATCCTCGGATGCACTGGGGCTGTGAACTAGAGAGGAGCAATGGAGAGCCCGGCCTCTGAGATGATGTGGGGGTGAGGGACAGAGCATGGGTTTTGGAGAAGAATGGACCTGGGTTCGCATCCTGCTTCCACTGCCTGACCTGGGGCAGGACTGGGCTGTGCCGAATGCTGGCTGCCACCTTAGCTGTTAAATGTGTGGTTGGTCTCTTCAACCGCTGAACCCACCTCTGTGTGTCTGCATCTTACATCCTCTGTGGCCGTCACCATCCTCCTTTGTGCTGATGCACAGTGAGGAAGATGCACAGGACACTCTCTTTGGGGTTTTAACCCGAACCAGACCCTCTGTTGCCTGCACCTGAGCATTCCCTCAGCAGTAGCAGCAGCTCTCGGCTCCACGGACCACAAACAGCAATGTATCGGGACAGGAGATTCCCCAAGTGTGCTCAGTGGAACACTGTCCTGGAGATGGTCCACAATGCCCGGTGCGTGCAGTGAGCACCTGCTCTGTGCCAGGGCTGCACATTCCTCAAAGACAGAGAGCAGACTCACCCAGCAGGAAACTTGGCACACACTAGGCCCTTGACACCTTGACTTTTCGCTTTCATTCAATCCAGCCTTCATTCAGGGCTGATCCTTGATAAAACTGGGAAGTTGAGGAAGTTTATTTTAGATGACCTTCCATCTCCCATTTCAGCCAGAAAATCTTCTCTTGCCATGAATTCCTGCTCTCACTCCTCCTACCTACAGCGCTGTCCCATGGAACATTCCACGCTGATGGAAATGTTTTAGAATCTGTGCTGTTTGTGTGGTAGCCACCAACCACATGTGACCATTGAGCCCTTAAAACATGTCTGGTGCTGCTGAACAACTGAATTTTTAGTTTAATTTAATTTTAATTAATTTAAATTTAAATGAAGTAGCCACATATGGCTAGTGACTGCAGTATTGGATGGTGCAGCTCTATAAAAACCTGTCCTCAGTTCTGCCTCTGCTCTCAGACTCAAATCCGTCCTTTCCATCCAAATGTTATCAGCTCTTCAGGTCTCAGTCTAGCTGTCACATCAGTGGTGTGCTGGGGCCAGCTTGCCCTGGCCCGGACCAGCTGTACCAGCTGGCAAGAGCCCACGTGTATATCTCTTCCTAACTCTGCAGCGACTTCACGTGGGTAGCTTGAAATCCAATTGTTATGGGAGTCTTTACACCACGGAAATGGGTAAACCCTGCAAACCGGGTCTATTTTCCCCAGAGAGCCAGTTGTTAAATATTTACCAGCACACCCTTGCATAAGAGGCACATGACGTGTGTGCCTCTAAGAGTGAGTGCCTTCTTAAATTTTAGTCACTAGGCACGTCGCTTGTCTGACGCTAGTCCTGGCTCTGCTGAGTAACTTCCCCCTGGCTTCCCAGCATCGGATTGGGTCCATCATCGGGGATCATGTGCCCTCCAGGGCTTCCATCTCTCATCGGACTCCCACACTACATCTTTTTGTCTGCCTCTTCCATTAGATTTAGAGTTCCTTCCTGTGCCCTACAAAGTGCCGAATCCCCAGGGCCTAGCACATAGTAGGTGCTGGAGAAGTACTTGTTGAATAAATAAACAAAAAAGCTTAGTGGGAAGCACTTGAGACTGGGAGCCCACATCTGGGGCCCCGGGTTTGTCTGTCTGGCTCTTACTAGCTGTGTCACATTGAGTATGTCCCCTCTCTGAGTTGGCATCCTTGCGTGTTACATGGGCATAATAATCCCTTTCCTGCCCACCTCACGGGGATCTTGTGGGAATTAAGTAAAATATAGGGATGCTTTGACAACCATGCAAATAAACAAATTGCTTTTGAAAATCCAGGGACCTTTTGAATTCTCTTTGGTTCTCTGCCGTCTCAGGTTTGGGCATCATGTGGATGAAAGAGGACCGAAGGGGAGCTATCTTCTCCCACCGAGTTAAGTGGGATGGGACCCCACAGCAACCAGCAAGTGAGGGAAAGGGTGTGCGTTTGCAGCTAAGCAGACACTGGCCGTGCACAAAAGGTTGCACTTCCTTTCTTCGTCCTCAACAGGGAAGTTGAGCTCAGCTCCAGCAACGAGGGTTCTTTCTGTTTACGGACTTGCACGAGGACGGAGGAGCCGGTGGCGAAGGCTGAACTCGGATGAGAAATTGTTTTCTTCTAACATTTAGGAAAGAAGTTCTCTTTCGAAAACCCACAAATATTTGTCAGTTATTTTTCTCTTTGAGAAATGTTTTTCTCAAATCTGCGATGCCAAAGATCATCGTGGGCATTTCAGCTTCTGTGGCCTGTGAAAGCTGACTGCATACCAGGACTGCTCCGAAGGGTTAATTGCATCTAAGCACTGGAAAGTGATTATCTAATTAAACTTTGAAATGGAATGGTAAAAACACTGGGTGACAGACTGTCTGTAGGAGGGTCCCCTGAGGTGCTCTCCGTTTATTGCTAATCATCTTCCCTGCCCAGGCTGTGCCTGCTTCCAGTGGAGCACATGCTCAGACCTCGCTCTCGGGGCTCTGGATTCCCTGAGATTCGTCAGGCAGCTCTCCCCCTCGGTGCTCTGTGCTCTCCCTGAACTCCGCAGTTGTGCCTGGATATCTCGAAAGACTTTCATCACTGGTCTTCAGCTCCCCAATTCCTATTTAAAATCAAAAGGTTATTTCTATACTTAGAACCATGAAATCAAAGAAATTTGAAGTGTTGGGAGTTATTCTGGATATTTATGAATATTACCCAGGAAATTTGGGTTCGAGACCTAGGAAGCCAGCCATAAAGCCAACGTGTCATAACTGAGGGTGTTTATTAAATTCTTCCGAGCGAGGACCCTGTAGGCACTCTGGTGGATGCAGAAATGAGTCTGAGATAACGCGCTCTGGAGCAGCCTGCAGGTGAGAGGGGACAGGCTGGATGGGCTGGCATTAAGACAACTCTTTGGAACTTATGAAACTATCCCGTTTGCTCCTTCTTGCTACCTTGTGCTGCAGTTACCTACACCACGGCCATTTTACAGATGTGGCGACTGAGGCTCAGACTGCTTAATTGACTTCCCTGAGTCCCTCAAAGCCGGGCTGCCTGTGCTGGGAACTCATGTCTGTGTACCTGCTGCCCACCACAGGCATCAACCTGTACTGGACACCGTGGAGACCTGGAGAAGGAGGGGTTCATTCCCGCTGGGCGCAAGGAGGAAAACATCATAGAGGAGGCGGCCTTTGAGTGCGATGTTCACAGACGGGGCTCGGCCGGTAAGAGAGAAGGCACAGAGAAAAAAGGCAAGTGGACATCAAGTTTGGGGACCAACAAGTTGGCAGGACTGATTTGAGGCCTTGCTCTCGGTTTTTATTTTTTCTTTTTGAATGATTCCTTTATGCAGCAGTAAACATTTTTTGAGCACCTATCATGTGCCAGCCCCTGGGGGTTTAGAGAGCAACAAAACAGACAAGGTGGTTGCTTCTGCATTCTAGCGGGAGAGTGGCAGTGTTCTGAGCAAGACGAGATGTACTCAGATCTGGGTTTTCGGACACTCACTGGGGTGACAATTTGGAAGAGGTCTGGAGGTGGACGGGGTCAGAAGACGGAGCACCCTTGAGGAGACTCCTGTGAAAGGCTAGGAGAGATGAGGAGGAGGTGGCCCGGGGCCATGGCAACCAGGATGAGGAGGAGGGGACGGATTTGGAAGCAGCTTAACTAAAATTCCAGAATTATTCCTGTGTGCTCTTTTGTCTAGAATTAAGGTACCAGAGTGACTTAAATCCCCTTTAGAATTGCCTTTGTGGAACAACACTTTAATATTTTGCCCTCAGCAAAGGTTACACAATGATATAAGAAGAGCCACCCAAGGACCATCACTGCATTTTTTATAAAATGACTATTGGGGACATAATTCATTACACTGCTCAATGCCACTTATGCAAATGTCCCCATGACAAATGCATCCTAGGGCGCCAGGCCAAGGAAAATGGGTTCTCTTGACATACAGGCTGGATCCTACTCCAGACGATAAGAACCCTGTGCCCTTCCATCCTTCCCTCTGGACTCCAGGTGCTGGGAAGCTCAAAGGAAAGTTTTGGGCTTAATTTTTGTAGCATTACCTGGGATATTGTACTCGGTTGCTTGATCTAATCGTATTCTATTTTTATTGTAATCTGCTTTTTTGGAAATGAAGGTGGGGAGAAAGCTCGTGATGAAGTCAATCAACAGAGGCCTTAAAATAGCTCTGGCAGCATTAAATGGAATTTGCATGTGGCTCCCAAACACCATTTCTCAAACTCTGTTCTGTGGCATCCAGAGGTTCCATGAGATCTTCGAAAGGAGGGGAAAAAAATCACAGCTGGTGGCATTTTTTATCTTGAATTAATTTTAAAGTATCTAAAAAAATGCTAAGCTAAGCTTATTTATAGAGCTATTCTAATGATTAAACCAAAGAGGCTGAACGGCATAATACTCAGGAGTACAGACTCCAGAACCAGAATCCCCAGCCACAAACTGACCTGGGGAATTACTCGATCGCTTTGTGACTCAGTTTCTTCATCTGTAAAATGGTACTCATTATCGTCCGTGCCTTAGAGATCAGAACGGCATCTGGCACACTGTCAGCCTCTGACTGGAGGTAGCTTTGATTTCTAAGTGATCTTCTACCTTTGGGAACGGGTCTCCCACCCCTGACAGCATCGGAAGTCACATGACAGACGGTGGTGGAAAAAGTGCGATGTTCGCCAGCGGGTTGTGCGTTTGCCTCCCCACTGCCAAGCTGTGTTCTTTCTACTGCATTTGACAATTGCTGTCTTTGTTATGCATTTTATCTCATAATTTTAACATTTATTGGTGCAATTATTCAGTGTTTATATTAGGCACATGGATCAAATTTTGATCATTTCTTACTGCAATTAATTCGACTGCGAGACCATTTTTTTTGCCGTCTACTTTAATTTCGATGATATTGCATGAGCCTCTATTGGCACCCTGACAAAACAGTACAATTTAAGTAACACTTCATGGTCAAACAAATTTGGCAAATCCTGCCTGAGGTCGTATTCTAGTTGTACATGACTCCTTTGAGCAAGACTCAGATACAGCACCCGCGAACGCGGTGCTTCAAAACGTCATCACTCTTTATACGGAAATTTGATCTATGCAAGCCTTGGGTGTTTTTACCATGAGTTTAGTTCTACCCACTAACACCAGCTTGAAAACAACGCCTGTGTGTTTATCGTTCCTTCATTCATTCAATAATTATTTGCTGAGTCCCTCGTATGTGCCAGGTACCACGCTAAGCATTGGTGGCACTGAGTTCTATCTTCCATTGTCTAGATCTATGCTGTCCAATGTGGTAGCCGTAAGCCGCGTGTGGCTGTTGAAACGTGGCTAGTCTGAAGTGCGATGTGCTGCACATGTGAAATACACACTGAACTTTAAAGTCTTAGCATGAAGAGGAATGTAAAATATCTTTTATATAATATATATTTGTCACATATTAGAAATATATAATAATATAATTTAAATAATTAATATTGGTTACATGTTGAAATAATAATATTTTGGATACATTGGGTTAAATGAAATTTATTAGAATTTATTTCACCTGCTTCTTTTTACGTTTTCTTTAATGTGGCTGTTGGAAACTTTTTTAGATTACATAAGTGGCTCACATTCTATTTCTATTGGACAGTGCTGGTCTAGATTTGCAGACATGTAATTGGCTAACTACAACACAACAAGGAGAGTGCTATAGTTTTCCAGATCCTTCTAGAGCTGGAGCCTGACATGGAGAGGATTCCTCAAAGGCAGGATGGAGAGGTCAGCTGAGGCTCCAGCTGTGTGGGGAAGCTCAAGGTCCTAACTGAAGTTGGGGTCAGGAGGCTGGAGCTGGGATCCAGGGAGCTGAGAGTGAGCACAGACATAATGGGATCAAGTGGTGGTTTGAGTGTGTATAAGTCAGCTTTTGCTGTGTAACAAGCAATCACGAAACCGCACAGACATAAAACAGTACGCATTTGTTTCTCACTCACATCTCTGCAGATTGGCTGGGGTTCAGCAGATCTAGACTGGCTGGGCTTGGCTTCTCCCTGAGGATTGGGCTCAGGTCTACTCCAGGAATGTTCATTCCAGCGCCCAGGCTGAAGGGGCAGTAACTACCTGGGAAGAGCGCTCACAGGATGGCACAGGTGCAAGAAGCAAATCCCAGTCGGGCGAGTGCTTTTCAACTCTCAGCTCAGCCACATGTGCCAACATCCCATGAGCCAAGGCAAGTCACATGGCTGGGACCAAATTCAGTGGCAGGGAAGGACACTCTGCCCATATGTACCATGAGGCCAAAGCAAGTCATAATGGCCAAGCCCTACATCTACTGGACAGAGAAAAACACTCATCCCGTGGAAGGGGGAGGGAATTTTGCTGAACGATAATCTAATCTATCCGTGGGGTGGGGGGCATGGTTGGAAGTGGGGCAAGGTTCAGAATGTTTGTTGTGAGGGGCATAGAAAACTCCTGGTCCATGGTTAGGGTGGGTGACCACATATTTATCATCCAAACGGAATACTTCTGAGAGGGGGTGGGCTATCAATAATTACTGTGGAATGATTGGGATAAACCAGGATCATCCTGGGAAAATCGGGACATATGGTCACCCAAGCTATAAGCCAAAAGCCTAATACGAATGTGCTTTGTTTTACTGTCACAGCATTTTCTTTTCTTTTTTAAAATAAATTTGAATGGGGGCCGGCCCTGTGGCATAGCAGTTAAGTACGTGTGCTCTGCTGCCGGTGGCCTGGGTTCGGATCCCAGGCGCGCACCGAGGCACCGCTTGTCAGGCCATGCTGTGGCGGCGTCCCACATAAAGTGGAGGAAGATGGGCACGGATGTTAGCCCAGGGCCAGTCTTCCTCAGCAAAAAAGAGGAGGATTGGCATGGATGTTAGCTCAGGGCTGATCTTCCTCACACACACACAAAAAATAAATAAATTTGAACGTTCTTCAGAGAGGTTTATGTTCTCACGCTCAACACAGACGCAGGCACTGTCTTTGGGCACCTGCCTGGCTTCTCAAGGCACTGGAGTTGTGGCTCCTGGTACAACCTGGTACAACATACGCAGCTTGTCTTTCGCAGTCAGACTCTGCACAGGTGGTGGATTCGATTCCTAGGGCTCCTGTAACAATCATCGCACATTTGGTGGCTTAAAACCACAGAACTTTACTCTCTCGTAGTTCTGGAGGCCAGAAGTTTGGAATCAAGGTGTCGGCAGGGCTGGTTCTTTTGAAGGCTCTGAGTGAGAGTCCACGCCTCTCTCCTAGCTTCTGGTGGCGGCCAGCAGCCCTTGGCGTTCCTGGGCTTGTAGCTGCAGCACTCCAGTCTCTGCCTCCATCCTCACCCGGTCTTCTCCCTGTGTCTTCCTGTGTCTCTGCGTCAAATCTCCCTCTCCTTTCTCTTATGAGGACACCAGTCCTAAATCCAGGATGGTCTCATCTCGAGATCCTTGACTTAATTACATCAGCAAAGACCCTATTTCCTAATATAGTCAGATTCACAGGTACGGGGGTTAGGACTGGGACATATCTTTTCTGAGGGGCACAATCCAACCCAGTACAGGGGAATCGCCAGGTGGACAATGGAGAGCAAAGTGTATATGGGTGGGTGCAAGGCAGGGTGATGGCAGAGACATCAGAACAGGCTGTCAATTCTCCTGGTGTGGGGGCAGAGGAGGGTCCGGGATGGCATCTTTCCGGAACCCCGAGGCAGGGTGGCTCTGATCACAGTGGCAGCCCTCAGTGATCCTCTCCCTCACCGCCAGAATGACGCAGAGAGTGCTCACCAGCTACAGGACTGTGCTTTACTAATTCACCAGTGAAAGCCTCCGTCGTCCCTCCTCCTTGGGGAAGGACAGTGTCTTGATCTGGTCCTTTTGTGTTCAGGGGCCAGCAGGCTCTTGGTGGATGTTAGATGCAATAATACCACTTATTTTACCAGCCTCTGCTCTGGTGCCTACTGGTAGCTCGAGGAGACACACTTACGCACATACACACACATACACACACACAACCCATGGGGTCTGGCAGATGCAATTAGCCTCTGGGTCCCTCAGAATTAGATGCAGGTGGCTAATTGTCCATGCCAGGAGGCAACTGTGGGCACAATTAGTCATGTCTCCTTCCCCACTCGGGGCTAATAATGGGTGGGGAATCTGAGGGGGGAGGGGATATCTGAGGAGGCTCAGTTGCTCCCTTAGCGCTGGGCTGTGATGGGCAGCTTTGGGTGGTGGCACTCATCCTCTGGGCCTGGGGAGGGCTGTGGGGGCAGGCTTCCGAGGGGTAGGGTGGCAGCTCTTCCGAGGATCAGGGCCGTGTCGGCTCCTCACCCTCCCCTCCCACGCTCCTCAGCGCACTGGATCGTGCATCCCAATCTAGTAATGATGCCAACCCCTTGCTTTGTGCAGCTTATCGGGGCTTTCAGAGCCCTTCTGCATACATTATTGCATCCGGCAGCCACAAGACTGGGAGGCGGTGTGGTTATGAGGTTCCATCTTACAGATGAGGAAATGGAGGCTCAGCTGGCAACTAGCAGAGCCCATGTCAGAGCCCAGGCCTGGAACGCCAAGCCCGTGCGCTGCCTTTTCACTTCATCATGCTGCCTTTTGTCTTTCCTTTCCTTCCTTTCCTGTGAGGCAGAGGGGTGGCTCCCCGGGGACCAGAGGGCGGCTCAGGGCAGAGCAGGCCCGGGAATTTCCCAGTGTAAAATCTGCCTCAGTAAATTGCAAACAACGCTTGTTTAAGCTTTGAAGGTCTTCCCTGTCCACAACCTG
This sequence comes from Diceros bicornis minor, assembly GCF_020826845.1. Classification (NCBI taxonomy): domain Eukaryota; kingdom Metazoa; phylum Chordata; class Mammalia; order Perissodactyla; family Rhinocerotidae; genus Diceros; species Diceros bicornis. The sequence goes on from NC_080763.1 coordinate 42,164,947, forward strand.
TTCAACGGGCCGTGGGGGACACAGAGATGGAGCAGACACAGCTCTTGCATCTCAGGAGTCTGCGGCCCAGTAGAGAGAGTAAGATGTGTCCATAATACCCATTATCCAGCAGGAATGTGAGTGGGCTCTCAATGCTTCCTCATTAGTCCCCTAACTTGCTGAGGGACTTGGGTGGCTTCTCGTCGCCTCTCTGGGCCTCAGTTTCCCAGCTGCTGAAGTAGGGTGTTGAGTCTGAGTGGCGTCTCAGGGTCTGTCCAGTTCTCCATTGACTTTCAACAGTGCAGCGGGTCAAGAGGGTCGCAATTACTTCTGACCGGGGAGGAGAAATCCAAGCAGTGGAAGCCGGGGGAGGGGGCGCACCACGAAGCGTGTTTGTTTGGGGCTTGACAGGCAGGATTTCGCGGGGGAGAGGGCGGAGCAGGCCTGCACCCCAGTCCAGGCTCTGCTCGAGCTGGCTTTTGGTGGCAACTGATGGAAACCTAATACAAGGGCATCTAACTCCAGCAGATAGTGGTAGCTAGTCTTCAAAAATGCCCCCCCCCAGATGAGCCACGCCTCCAGGTATTCATAACTTGTATAGGCTCCTTCCCTTGAATCTGGGTGAACCCCAAAACTTGCTTGTAACCAATAGAAGTGGCAGAAATGATGCTGCCTGGCTTCTGAGGCAGAAGAAGTGTTGTAGCTTCCACCTTCTTCTCTGGGGATGCTCACTCCAGGAAAGCCAACACTATGTAAGAAGTCCAGCTCTCCTGAGACCTCCATGCTTTGAGGAAGTCCAAGCTGCCCACGTGGAGAGGCTGCATGGGGAGAGGTGCCTGGCGAGCCTCCAGCTGGTCCAGCTACAGTAACCCAACAGACATGTTAGGGAAGATGCCATCTTGCACATCCAGCTTGGTTGACATCTGAATACAACAAAATGAAAGACCCCAAGTGAGAACCACCTAGCTGAGCCCATCAACCCACAGAACCATACAGATAATAATAAATAAGTGTTTTAAGCCACTAAATTTTGAGATGGTTTGTTATGCAGCAGTAGATAACCAGAATACATACGTAACGCAAAAGTCTGGGGAGGTCTAGTTTCATGGGTGGCTGGATCCAGGTGCTTAAAAAATATCACTGGGTCTTGTTTTTCTCTCTTTCTCCTGTCTTGCTTTCTTCTTTGCTGGTTTCTTTTTCTAAACCACCTCTCTCCACTGTTATTCCCCAGAACTTCCAGACTTGTATGACCTCTGCTTCCAGGTCTACCAGTGGACAAACCTGCTCTCTCTCTGTAGATATAACAGAAACATCCCCTGGTAACATGATCTTCCTTGAACCTTTCCTGATGTGGCTGGAGGAGGGGTGCGGAAGGAACGTTCTCTGCCTCTAGAAGCAGGACTAGGCATCAGCCCTGCCCAAACCAAGGCTTGAGCATGGAGGATGACACTTCCTATAAGGATATTTAAGGGGCTACCACTACCAAAGAGGGGAAAGTAGACCCTGGGTAGGCACAAATAGTTGTCCATTCCTGTGACCTTGTGTACAATTCATAACTTTCTTAAATCTTTGTTTCTTATTGTAGAAAAATTCAAGAAATAATTCTTGTCCTGCCCAACTCATTGTGTTGCTCAGGTTTAAGAACAGCGTGGCGGGAAGCCAAGGAAAGCTGTCCCCAGCATCTACCTGGAAGAGGAGACCATCAGCACTGTTAGCAATTTGGAGACTGCTTAAAGGCTGAACAAAGCAGGACAAGACATCTTCCCCTAAGCCCAATCCTGTCCCTGGTGAGGAAAGGAACCCAGACACAAGGTTTCCAGGTCAGTAGGCAGAAGGAAGTTTCCCCAGATGCCCTGCCCCGCAGGAGACTTGTGTCCTGCGTTTCCTGGGTCATACATTTCTGTGCATTAGCAGAGTTTGGGTCATCTAAGGATTCCCTAAGATCCAGGTCTCAACTTGAAGTAAGGGGGAAGAGACGTACCTTTGCTGGAAGGAGGAGGTCGTCGCCTGAACCTGCAGAGGGATCAGAGACGCCGCCTGGGAGGCCCCGATCTAGAATGATCCATTTTTCTTAAGAGCATATACACATATTCTTTTCTCTCTAGCCATTACTCTCAAAAGGCCTGAACATAACTAAAGAAAAGAGACTTTTGCATTAGTCAAGGACACAGGGCAGAAACACAAGGCAATATAAAAAATAAAAAGACTCAATGCCAGAAGTAAGAAAAACAGCACTCTTTCCACTATGAAAGCAATTCAGTTCTTGAGCTTCTAATTCTTAAAATTCTTAAATCTGGTGCATTAAAATGGTATCATTCATTCATTGAGCCTTGGTGGTAATGTGATGATGTATTCATTCACTCATTCATTCATTCGTTCATTCATCCACTGCTCTATTCACATAGTCCACTATCCACCTGGTCGTGCCCATACCAGCCTCAGATGGAGAACAGCTCCAATGCCTGGTAGAGGCCTAGAGAGAAACTCTCAGAGCACGGAAATGGTTAAAATAAATCAAAATAAAATCAGAGTTGGCTGTGGTGCTTATATTCCTAATGACACACAGGAAACTGTAAACCAGCCGTGCTACATAATTGACCACTGAGGATTTTTCGCTCTCAGTCAGTTTGAGATGTACCGAATCCGATATCATATCAGTGATTTGATTTGTTAATAATCAAATTGCAAATACCTTTTCATTTGGCTTCAAAAAGCAAACAGCCATTCGGAATAATTTTTATGGGTCTTGGAATGCAATATAAACTTAAAATATTGTGTTTGCAAGGCCTATTGGCATGACCGTATTATAATTTATATTGGCCTATTTTGATGTACAGTGGCATAATGAAACTTTAAAAAATATATTCTGCAAAGCTGCATCTAAGCCCAAGTCGGCAGCACAGATTAATGTAAGGACATCATGGGGATTCTTTGCATATTTTCTTACGGAGATTTCTAGAGAATGACTTTTCTACTCACTCAAACTTTAACTTAAGTACAGATTATAAAGTCTTTCAGAGTTTTGTGTCTTGTCACCTTTCCGGGCCCACTGCCTGACACTCCTCCTCCTGCCCCACCCACCTCCCTCCACGCACCCCCACTCTGCCCTACTATTTGCAGTTTTCTGAACATACTGTGTGTGTACATTTCTGTATTCAGTTTTCTATTCCCTCTGTCTGTACTGCCCTTCCTCTCTTCTCTGCTTGGGGAATATTTCTAAGACATTCTTCAGCTCGTGGCTAAAATGCCATCCTTGCTGGGAACTTTCTCTGACACCCCCAGAAGTTATTACCTCCTTTCTCTCACAGCGATTTTCAAGGGGACTCTATTTTAGCACTTGTCACAGTGTGTTCTTGTTATTTGTTCACATGCACTAGACTCTGAGTTCTTTGAGCTCGACCAGTGTCAAGAACTGTTATGTTGGGTTCAATTTAAAAGTCCCAGGGTCTACCACCATGCCTGGTGCATAATACGTGATCAATAAGTGTTTGTGGAATAGTGCTGTGGATGGATGGGTGGATGGATGGATGGATGAGTGGATGGATGGAGGGTTGGGTGTGTGGGTGGGTGGGTGGATGGATGGGTTGGTGGATGGACTGAAAGAACATATCCTCCTGGAGGATAATGCTTTCTCTGGCATTGGAAGCATTCAAGCATAGATAGTAGAGAGACTTCAGGACCTAGATAGGTTGTTGGACAAACTAATCCATTAGGTTTCTTCCAACCAGAGAGCCCCTGATTCCATTATATTCCTTTAGGGCTTTGCCTCAGCACAGAATGCTGAGATGTAGTAGAGTCTTATTTTACTTTTAGAGCCTTGGAAAAGAAGTCTTTTTTCTCTTGTAATAGATAGATTTGTGAGATTCCCAATTATAGCTATATGAGAAAGAAGGGAAGGAACAGAATTAACTGAATACTTCTATGTGCCAGGCATGGTGCTAGGCATTTTCCAATCAGTTTCTCATTTAATCTTCATGATAATACTATGAGGACCTATCATCCCCATTTTGTAAACAAGGAACTGAGGCTCAAAAAGATTTGACAAGTGGTGGGACAGAAACTTAAATGGATGTCTTTCTGGCTCCAACGTCCAAGTCCTGTCCACGACAACATGGCCTACAGCGACAGGAATAACTGCCGATAAAGGGGCAAGTTTAGAATGTCAGCTTTAGGAATGTTGCATGGACGACCATGAAGATGCCCAATAGTTGTTTTAGGGAATTCATTTGGTATACAGAAAATATAATGCTGGTCATATATGGTATCCTGAGGCTTCTTACCTGTCCTACTATAGGGTTTGGGAGAAGGGTGTGGAGTTCCATTTAGTTTTCTCATTAACACCAAGGCTCAAGTTGATGTTCTGGTGAGGCATTGTGGAACAGGGGAAACTCCCTGGACTGAGAATCCAGGGACCTGAATTCCCGTCCCAGCGCCCACATGGACTAGCTGTGCAATCATGTGCAAGTCAAGTATTTTTCCAGGGCCTATGAACTAGTGAGTAAAATTTCCAAATCCCCATCCATGCCCTCCAATACCACTGTCCTCCTCAGATAACCATCTCTTCAATTTCCCATGTATCTTTCTGGTCCTTTTACTATTATATGTAAACATATACACAAACACATGAAAATGTTTAGAATTTCTAAAAACATAAATGGGATCATATTAATGTATGATTCTGTGACCTGGTTTTTGCATATGTCTTGAAAATCTGTTCAGTTAGCAATCTCGGTTTGTCTCATTCTTTTTAATTTCTACATGCTAGTCTAATAGTACAGAGCTACGATAATTTACCCTCTCATGTTGATGCACATGTAGGCTGTTTCCAGTGCTACTATGGACATGCTTATTACGTATGTTTCTGTGCATACGTGTACATATTTCTCTAGGATGGAGTCCTAGAAGTGGAAGTAGTTCAAGGCTACGTACCTAAGAATTTTGATAGATACGTCCACAGATCCTCTATCAAGTTACCACTAATGCTCCAACCAACAGGAGACAAGAATGCCTTTTCTCTCACCTTCACCAGCACGAAATATTATCGATCATTTAAGATTTTTTTTTTTAGTTTTTAGGTGAAAAATAATATTTCACTGTTGTTTTTAATTTTCATTGATTATAAACTAGTGGTGTTGTACATCTTTCATATATTTATGACCATTTATATTTCTTCAGTGAGTTGCCTGTACACTTTGTCCATTTTATGTTGGGTTATCTGCTTTATTTTGCAGTAATTATTTTACATATTCATTTAGTTGACAAACACTACTTGAGCAGCTACGGTGGGTCAAGGACTGTTTCCATCATTGAACGTAGAGCCGTAAATAGAGGTCACAGAGTCCTTGCCCTCAGGGAGACGACATTTTATTGGGAGAGGGGTAGACAGACAATGAGCTGATAAATAGCAAAAGAGGCAGTTTGTCAGATAATTGTAAATGCTATCCTAGAGAAAAACAAAGCAAGGAAGCAGGACAGGGAGCACCAGTGCCAGGGGGTGGGGTGGTGTGGGGTTGCTACTTTTTAGAAAAGTGTAGTCAGGAAAGGACCTGGGGGAAGAACATCAGACATAGGGAACAGCAAATGCTAAGCCTCTGAGGTGGAAGCTTGCTAGGAACGTTCAGGAAGAGCTGGGAGACCAATGTGGCTGGAGCACAGGAAGAGAATGGAGGGGTCACATCATAGAAGGCATTACACTTGTTTCCTAGGGCAGCACCCCAAACAGGGTGACTTAAAACTACAGGTAAGGGGCCGGCCCCGTGGCTTAGCGGTTAAGTGCTCGTGCTCCGCTGCTGGCGGCCCGGGTTTGGATCCCGGGTGCGCACCGACGCACCGCTTCTCCGGCCATGCTGAGGCCGCGTTCCACATACAGCAACTAGAAGGATGTGCAGCTATGACATACAGCTATCTACTGGGGCTTTGGGGGGAAAAATAAATAAATAAAATTATATATAAAAAAAAAAAACTATGGGTATTTATTCTTTCACAATTCTAGAAGTTAGAAGTCTGAACTCAAGGTGTCAGCAGGGCCGTGCTCTCTCTGAAGGCTGTAGGGGAGAAACTGTTCCATGCCTCTCTCTCTCTTAGCTTCTGGTGTTGCTGGCCATCCTTGGCATTACTTGACATGTAGGCACATCTCTCCAATCTCTGCCTCTGATCACATGGCCTTCTCCCTGTGCGTCTCTGGCTCTCTGTGCTTCTCCTCTTCTCATAAGGATACCGGTCATGTTGGATTAGGGCCCACCCATATGACCTCATCTTAAGGTCACATTTTGAGGTACTATGGGTTAGGACTTCAATCTATCTTTTTAAGAGACACAATTTAATCCAAAACCGGCACCATAGGTCATGTATTAATTCACTGTCTGTTATAATATTGTAAATCTTTTCTTCAGTGTATTACTTGTATTCTAAATTAATTATAGTGCTTTTTCATCTTACAGAATTTTAATTTTTTTGTTTTTGGTATCTAATTTGTTCATCTTTTCTTTTATGTGATAATACGGGCATTGCAAATTGACATCCAGTGGATTGAATTTGGCCCCCAAGAGTTTTTTGAGTAGTCTGCACCATGCTTTAACACTTAAAATTTTAGATGTCTTTAGGTGAGTCGTGTTCTCCTTTTATTCACCTAGTCTCCACCATCCTGATCAACTTCCTCCGCAATGGACTCATAACTTGAAGTAATCTGCCAGACCCCTGAAGGATTTGAGTTTGAGATCTACTCATGATGGCTTTCAGGTTTTGTACCTTGCATAGGGAGGTTCTAAAAAATGTTCTCCGATGTTTTATTTCTATGCTTTTATAGTTTAGAAGTTCACTCTTAGCTCTTTGATTTATCTTGAATCCATTATTGTGTATGGTGTGAGGTAGGGTTCTAGAATTATTTCTAAATGGAGAGTCAATTATCCCAAAGTCATTTATTGAATAGTCCATGCTTTCCATTGATTTAAAATGCATCTTTATTACAAACTAAATAGTCGTCTATACAATGGTTCTTTTCTTCATACTCTCTCACTTTATTGATCTATTGGTTTATTTCTGTGTTGATACTATATTGATTTAGCTACTTTAGCATTTTAAGATGTTTGATATTTTTGTTTTTCTTGGACTCTCTTTTGTATTTTCTTTTACAGGTGGACTTGGAAATCAGCTTACCAAATTCTATAAAATTTTTATTGGGAATACGTAACATTTGAAGTTTAACCTAGGGAATATTGACCATCTTTGTAGCAGTTCACCGTCTCAAAACAGTATGCTATTGATTTTTTTAAAAGTTTTTTTATTTTCAAATAGGCTATGCACATTTCTTGTAAGGTTTATTTGTTTGTTTGTCATTGTTTGGCTTTTGGTGAATAGAATTTTTTCCTATTATATTTTCTAATTGGTTATTGTTATGTATAGGGAACTGGTTCTCTCTCTATCTCTATAAATGTGTATATATATGTATATGTATTCCAGCCACTTATTGAAATCTATTATTATTTCTAGTACTTTTTTTAGTAGGAAAGCAGATAATAATAGCGCCTGTACATAAGGAAATCTTTATCTTCCTTTCTAATATTTATCATTTTATTCTCACCTAATTGTTTTGACTAGGACTTCCAGCAAAAATGATGAACGATAAAGAAGACAACAGGTTCCTGACTTGAACAAGAATGCTTCTATGATTCATCGTTGGAAATTATGTTTGTAGTGATTTCTGGTAACTACTGTATAAGTGTACTAGTTAGGGCATAGGCTAAATGTTACAACAAAGAGACTCAAAAAAACTAGGGCTTAAATAAGATAGAAGCTAATTTCTCACTTATATCAGAGTTCACAGTGAGAGTCGAGGGTAAGTAGCCTTGAGCTGGTTCTGCCATTCTCTTGGGTAGCTTCCAAACTTGCTCTAGTCATTGCCATTTTCCAGCCAGCTGGAAGAAAGAAGGAAAGTCAAAGGAAAACAGCTTTCTCTTTAGACCAATAACCTGGCAATTGTAGGTATCATTGCCATTTCATATCCCTTTGGCTTGAACTTAATCACCTGATCACTCTCAACTGCAAGGAATGCTGGGAAATGAAGTCTCTGGCTTGGGAGCCATATTGCCATCTAAAACTAGGGGTAAGGCACAATTACAAAAAGGGGGAAAGAGAGAATGGATAATGAGGGACTAAAACAGTCTCTGCCACAATATTCTTCATCAACTTAAATAAATTTCCTTCTATTTCTAGCTAACAAGCAGTTTATTTTTAAATCCAGGATTAGATGCTTGATTTCACCAGATTATTTTTCAACATCTTTTGCGATGACCGTATGATTTTTCTCCTTTAATCTGTTAATGACATGGACTTCCTAATGTTGAACCATTTTGCATTTCTGGGATTCGATTCTTCTCAATCAAGTTGCATTATTCCCTAAACAGCCTGTTGATCATGTTTAATTTAGGATTTACTTCTATATTTATAAATGGTATTGACCTACAGTTTTTATGTGTGAACTATTCTTGTGTTTGGTATCAGGGTCATGCCAACCTGGAAAGATGAACTAGGAAAATTTCTGTTCTTTCTCGTGCTCTATAATAGTTAATATATCATGAAACGATCTATTTTTTGAAGATTTGGGAGAATTTGTTCTGAAAACCATCTGGCATGGTGATTTTTTTTAGAGAAAGGTCATCGGCTACTGTGGCAGAGACTGCCAATTGTCCACAATATCTGTTCTCTCCTTTTTCTCAGATAAGAGAATCCTCAATGTGTAGTTGGGTATAAATGCCTGAAATGAGACAACTTTCCCCAGCTTCTCTTGCGGCTAGATGTGACCAAGTTCCAAAGTTCGGATTGTGAAAGATTTCAGAACTCAGGTTGTAAAGGAAGCGACGTTTGTGTGCAACTTCTGACACACGCCTGTATGTGTGGGAGCGTTCCTCTTCTTCCCTCAGTGTGCTGCCAGAAGGGGGGCCTAGAGGTGAGTCAGCTGGCAGTGAGCCAGGATGGCAGATCCATAAAGCAGAAGGAGCCTGAGTCCTTAGTGCCATGCCAGCTTCCGGACAGTTGTGCAAGAGGAAAGTTGACTTCTCTTTTGTTTAAACCACTTATTTTGGGTTCTTGCTACAGCCCTTGACCCGACATCTTATTAATATAAGCCATATTTTCAATAACTTCTCCCTCTCTGCCCACCTCCACCTCCCTTTCTCCATCACTATCTTTCTTGCCTCCTATGCAAACACACCAGGCAGGCTGTTCTCTCTGCCCAGAGTGCTTTTCTCCAGATATCTGCATGACTTTATCCCCTGCCTCCTCTCGGTCTTTTCCCAAATGTGCCTTCTCAGTGAGGTCTGCCCCCGTGATCCTATTTATAATTGCAAACCAACCCCAACCTAGGACTCAGTTTCTTTCTTCCATGCTTGTTCCTCTCTGTAACACTCATCATTATCAGACATATTTAGATTTTACTTGTTTGTTTATTATGTCCCCATCTCCACCAGAGTGTAATCTCTACAAGGGCAGGGATCTTTCTGTTTCATGCACTTTATTTTCCCAGTGCCTAGAACAGTGCCTGGCACATAGTGAGTGATCCAGCAATTTTCGGTGAATTGCTGATGAAACATACTCGCTGACAGTATGTGTACTTTATTCATCTCTTAAGGTGCAAACTTAGGTTTTTACTGGTTGTCTGTTTTCTGATTTTCTATGGAATTAATTTCTGCTTTTATGTTTATTAATTTCTTCCTTCTACCATCTTTAGGTTTATTTTATTGTTCTTCCTACCTTCTCAGTTTCCTGAGTTAAATGCTTAGCTCATTTATTTTCAATCTTTCTTATTTTCAAATAGAAGATTTAAGGCTATAAGTTTTCCTCTGAGTATTAATTTGGCTGCAATCCATAGAATTTTATGTGTAGTACTCTCATTATTGTTCATTTCTAAATAGTTTTTAATTTCAGTTTGCTTTTCTCTTTAACCCAGAAGTTATTAAGAATGACATTTTGAGGCAGATAGACTTTAGCTGTTTTCATTGTTGTTGTTAATTCCCAGTTTTGTTGAATTGTGGTCAGAAATGTGTTGACATCATTTGTCCTTTTTTGTTTTTCTTTTTTACAAAAGACTTTCTGTGTGGTCTACTATATGATCAGATTTTATGAGTATTCCAATAAAAGAATATATATTCTCTGATTGCTGGGTTCAAAATTCTGTTTTCTATTACATAAGGCTTGTTAATTATGCTATATAAGTCTTCTATATATTTCTTTCTTTCTCTATTTGATCCATTCATTTTTGAGAAAAGTATGTGAAAGACGTACTATGATTTTGTATGAGTAAATTTCTTGCTTTATTTCCATCTTTTTAACTAAAATTTTTAAATAATGTTGTCAGGTACAAAAATTTCATAATGATTACATTTTCTTGTAAACAATATGTTTTATCAATATGAAATGTTACTTTTGCCTTGTATTCGATGTAGTCTTATATTAACATTACCAAAACTGCCTCTTTTTCTAACACTTTCTACATCTTTTCTCATGCCTTTGTTTTCAGTCTTTTTGTGTCTTTTTTTTTCAGTTATGCCTCCTATAAATTATATATATCTGGATTTTAAAAAAAACCTCAGTCTGAGTTGCTGACTTTTAATGTAAGAATTTAATGCATTGACATTTATTTTTCCACTGAGATTATTTTATGTTTTCTAGCTACCATTCTTTATGGTAGCTTTTTTTGTCCTCTTTCCAGCCTTTTCTTGGAAAAATTAAGTTTTCTTTTTCTATTGATTTTTCTTTTCTTAGCATTTGGAAGTTATATCTCACTCACATTCATTAGCTTTTACTCTTTAATTATTAGCACATATATTTCGACATATATTCCTAGCATCAACTAGGATGAATATTCTCCTTCCACACAAGAAAAGAATTGTTGTCATTTTGACGTGTATGGCTCCAGAGCCTTTTCTGTGTGTTTATACACATATATATGTTCCCATGCATGGTGGACAGAATTCTAAGCATGACCTCTCATGACCCTTGTCCTGTAGAATCTCCCTTGAGTGTGGATGGAACCTGCAAATAGGGTGAGATATCATTCCCATGATTATGTTGCCTTATATGACAAAAGGGAGATTATCATATAAGGGTGGGTCTAACGTAATCACACAAGCCCCTTAAAAGCAGAGAGTGTTCTCAGGCTGGTAGCAGAAGAAGACAGAGAGATCTGGAGCACAAAAGGGATTTGCTTTGCTGTTGCTGATTTGATGATGGAAGGGACCCCAGGCAAGGAACAGAGAGCAGCTGCAACAAGCTGACATGACCCTCAGTGCACAGCCAACAAGAAAATGAGGGTCTCAGACTTACAACCACAAGGAACTGAATTCTGCCAATAACAGGAACAGCTTGGAAGAGGACCTGAGCTCCAGATGAGAAGGCAGCAGGCCAACATCTTCATTTCAGCCACGTGAGACCCTGAGAAGAGAGCCCAGCCATACCATCTATGTCTTCTGACCTACAAAACTAGCTTCCTTCCTTCCTTCCTTCCTTCCTTCCTTCCTTCCTTCCTTCCTTCCTTCGTTCATCCCTCCCTCTCTCTTTCCCTCCCTCCGTCCCTCCCTCTCTTTCTTCTTTCTTTTTCCTGGGTCAAATTATATGAGACACTATACTAGACCCCAGGTTGCTGTTAAAATGGTCACAGCTCAGGGAGGGAGGCCATAGAAGACACACTCAGGTGCCTGCAGTAAGTGATACAAGACAACATCCGCCAGCCTCAAAGCAGGCGATGAGCCTCATCTAACCAGAAATGGAGGGGCAGCAGGGAATGAAGGTTCTGGCTAACTCCGCGATCTGCCTTACTGAGTGTATTAGTCTGGTAGGGCTGCCATAACAAAATACCACACACTAGGTGGCTTAAACAACAGAAATGTATTGCCTTCCAGTTCTGGAGACCAGAAGTCTGTGGTCAAGGTGTCCGCACCAGGGGCGGTTTGCAGGTGCCCTGGCCTTGCTGAGGAGAGTGCGCTTCCCAGGGTGGGCATTCATGCTGTGTGAAGTTATTGGAGGTATGGTCACCTCAGCGTCACACTGCTGACCCGCCTGAGCCTCCATCCTAGACCCCTGGGGACTTGCTTTTGAGCTATTTCACATCCCCTTCTGTTGGTCAAGCACGCTCAATGTTATGTTCTTAATAAAAGATGCTTCTAGAAAAAAGGTTTGAGTAAGGACATGCTCACCTCAGATATGAGCTTCCTCCTTTTTCTCCCAACTTTAACACTTGAACTAAGTGGATAAACAGGCTTCTCCTGAAAGAACAGAACTCTGTGTGCAAAAAAAAACAAAAAGTCATTCTTTGAACAATTTGTCTGAGGATTTGTCTGGGGCTTCTAATACTCACTGTTGGGAATAAAGGCAAAGTTGTACCTTGAAATGAAAAGACAAAAGGGTACAGGTGACGGAGGGGGGTATCTATGGCCCTGGAAAAGTCCAAAGTCTTAATTTTACGATTTCTCCTGCACGTGTTTTACTCTTGAGAGTAGTATACACGAATAAGCTGAGATACAGCAAGGAGCTAATAAGTAAAATGAGGTAAATTAACATAAGAGAGCAATTCACAATAGGCCTCCATTTCACAATAACGTCTATGCACAAAGGCCCCAGGTTAGAGCATTCATTTTGAATTTGTTACTCAATAAGAATAACATATAGGAGGCTTGAATAATTGAAAATTCCTAATGGCAGTTCCGACGAGTGGGGATTTCCAGCCTCGTCTGAGCGACGGGCTAGACAGCCTCGCTACACCCAGTCATAGCGTGAGAGGGAGACGCTGTCCGTCCTACCTTTCTTCCTCCGAACGAAAGCCCTGATGGCTTTGTCAGGTGCCACTTGGAAACACAATATCAATCTCGCCTTACCCATATTATTGATGGGTTGTGGGTATCCTACTGTAATTACGTCAAAAATGAAATATTTCAAAATGTGATTGGCAGGCTGATTACAATAATGCATGTGATTAAACCCAGGGCTCGCTTGTGTCACTAAAGGGAGAATGTCAGTGGCAATTAACTGTATTTTCTTTAAAGTTTGCCAAGATTTCTCCTGTTGTTCATTGTGTCCTTGTGAAATAACCCGCCGAGGCACCTGGTGGTAGGCATCCTTAGTATTCTTCCTTAGAGGAGCCAGTGGGATTGGAGGCAGGGAGAAAAGGAATCCTCAGCTTTCGTCTCTCCTGGAGAATTCTGCCAGCCTCTAGACAGGACTGGAACCAGGGACAGAAACTGTTCAAATCCTCTCTCTCTCTCAGTCTTATTCTTCGTCTCAGGTGCTCTTGGTGCCCATCTATCTCTTTTTCATCATCTCTCTTCCCCATCTATTCAATTCAAAGTCCTTGGAAGAAGGGACTTAATGGCTCAGCTTGGGTCAGATGCCCAGTTGGCTGACACTTTGTGTACTGTGACCCCCTCCCTTCCATTGCTGACTCATTGCATTGGCCACAGATGGATGGACTTGATGAGTAGGTCCACTGCCAGACGTGAAGGAGCAGGTGGTCACAGTGGTTTCCGTGAGCTGTGCAAACACTCCAAGGCTGCCTTGGAGACTGATGGCCCCAGGAATGGGATGGACTGGGGTTCAGTTCTGCTCTCATTTCGGTTCAATAAACACTTTCAGAGAACCTATATGATTCCAGGCTCTGATCTTGACCCTGCTGGGTTTAAAGTCCATGAAATACAACGCTTCCCTGCCCCAAAGAGTTTGTACAGAACTGTGAAGTCACGAGAAGGCCTCATTGACCTTCTCCAACACCCCTAGCTGCTCTTATGCTAACAATACCTCTATGTGGAAAAAGGGTTCTCATCTTGGCCACACCCTGCCATTTGGGGTTTTATTTTTAGATAGGAGGGCATGAGTCAAGTGCCAGAATCTTCCAGGTGGAACATAACAGTGGCCCTTGTCAAATGGGGAACTTGTGTCTCACAGCCCTGGGGGGTTACCCAAATCTTAGCTGTCACTTCTCAGAAGCCTTCCCTATTCCCTGGGCTGGGTTAGGAGCTTCTTCTCTGCACCTTGGCACTGCATTATTTTGAACTTAGCACATTGCTGTGTGATGAGTTTTTCTCTCAAGAAGGCCCTTCCTTGCAAGGAAGGACTGTGTCTTATTCATCTCTCTATATGAAGCCCAGGACATACAAAGAACTCGATGAATGCATGTACCGGAGACTGGGTAGTGTACACCAATAGAAATTTATTCTCTCACAGTTCTGGAGGTTGGAAGTCTGAGATGAAGTTGTGGGCAGGGCCACTCTCCCCCTGAAGGAGCTGGGGAAGGATGTGTTCCAGCCCTCTCTCTGAGGTTCTGGTAGTTCCTGGCTTGTGGCAGCAGAACTCCACTGTTCACATGGCTTTCTCCCTGTGTGTGCGTGTCTGTGTCCATATTTCCCCTTTTTATAAGGACACCAGTAATATTTGACTGGGGGCCCACTCTACTCCATCATGATCACATCATAAAAAATTATTCTACAATGACCCTATTTCCAAATAAGGCCACCTTTCTAGGTCCTGGGAGTTAGGTCTTTAACATATAAATTTTTGGAAGACACAATTCAACCCATAACAACCCTTTAGAAAGCTGGTCTCAAGGTTCCTTCTCTCAGACTTAACAGATAGTTTGCAAGTTTGCCACCTCTGAGACAGATGAATAGCTGTCACGCTCCAGGGACTCAGGTTCAGAACCGAGATCTGAGCGCGGGTCTCCCAATCCCAGGACACCAGGAGTGTCCTGGTGAGGAGGCTTACTCTAGGGCCCTCCAGGACTGTCTCTCTCCTTCCCGCAGAGTGGCCCCCCCTTCCCAAGGCCGCCCATAGTCCCTGCACTCCCAGTACAGGAGGCCGAGGGGAGGCTGAGCTGTGCCTGTGCTATTCCAGGTAGACTTTGAGCCGTGGAAGGAGACGAATGGCTTGAAATTCCCCCAAATGCCTTCCTCGAAGGGAGGTTTTTGCTGGCTTTGCAATGGGGTCTTGAATTTGACCCAGGAACATAAGAAATTGCTGCAGAGATGATCCTGCCATGAGAACGAAACACCGACTGACACGGTGTTATTGCTTGGCTCCTGGAATTGCACTAAATTCTCATTAATTAACGAAACCCACCTACTAATGATGTTCTCCACATTTATGTCATGTTCTTCCTCAAATGGGCCGCTCTTTCTGGGCCTTCGGAATTGTAGCTATGGAGTGACACGTGCTGGAGCAGGGTGAGACATAAACTATAAAACCGGAGATGTGTCTGAGAAAGGTGTGCGTGTGTGCGTGTGTGTGTGTGTGTACACACAGGCATGCAGGCACTACTTCTTATCTTTTCACAGGATATTTTTTCACTAGATTGGATGCTTTGAGCTTGTCCAGTGTTCTGTTTATCTCTTGCTGTGTAACAAACCACCCCAAAACTTAGTGGCATGAGACAATAGCCATTTAATTATACGCACGATTTTGTGGGTTAGGAATTGGGGCAGAGATGCACACAGGACAACTGGTCTTTGCTCCACAATGGCTTGGCCTCAGCTTGGATGACCTGAACAACCAGAGATGGCTGGGCTGCACAGCTGGGGCTGCAATGCTTGGGCCTTGGTCCTGGCTGCTGGCTGAGTTCCTTGATTCTTCACATTGTGTTTGTGGGGGCTCAATTATCCAAGATGCATTTGTACTCACATGTCTGATGACTGGGCCGGGACAACTAGAACAGCTAGGGCTGGCTGGGTGTCTCACTCTCAATACACAGCTCTCCATGTGGCTAGCTTGGGCTTCCTTATAGCATGGTGGTCTTAGAGGAACTGGACAGCTGGCCTCCCTCCAGAGTGAGTATTCCAAGAAGGCTAAGTGGAAACTCCAAGGGTTCTTATGACCTAGACTTAGAATTCACACAATGTCCCTTCTCCCACATTCTATGGACCAGGCAAGTCACTAAGGCCAGTCCTGATTCAAGAGGATGGGAAATCAACTCTACCTGTTGATCAGAAGATTGACAGCAAATTTGCAGTCACATTAACCTCTAAAGCACATCCTGCCTATCAGCCATTATCTAATGCTCCAGGTGGTGTCTCCAAGCCCTTCTCCACAGGGTCTCAGAACTATCATTCTTAACCATAAATCTAACCGTGTCATCCTCCTGCCCCATGTGTGTGCAGCTGCACACATGCACACATACTCACAAACATACAGCTCTTCAATTCCTTGGAAGGATACCTAAGCTCCTTTGCATGCATGGCTCACTAAATTCTTCATGGCCTGGCTCCTACCTACCTTTCTACCCCTCTCCCTCATCTCCTATTTTTCATCCTAACTTAATCACTCAAAATTCCGGAAAGGCCCTTGTCTTTCTTCTAGGCTTTTGCACATGCTGCCTCTGTAGCGTTCCCGCCTCCTGCAACTATTTCCCCGGGCAGCAACTCATCATTTGAACAGTGCTTCTGTGACATTCGCACCACCCCATCCCATCTCACAAGGTGCACATTTATCTTATGGGCCTTGTCACTTTGTGCAGTAATTGTCTGTTCAGGTGCCTATCTTTCCTTTTAGACAATGAGTTCCTTGCAGCCAGGAGCCATATTTTTGAGGTGTTCTCTTTGCCTAGGAGAGGACATGGGAAGCGGAGTGCATTTTGTGAATGTGACATGCATGCACGAATGAATGCATGAACAGAACAGGTGGATGATGTGGCCTAAGGAATATATTGGAATACCTGAGTGGAAGCATATGAAGTATCAGCAGGAATCTCAAAGCTAAGAAATAACTGAAAAATTCCATTTCAGCTTCTGGAATCTTGGAGCCCTGCTCCCCAAGTGTGCTCTGCCTTCCATTAGTGCTATGGAATGGTGCTAGACATTGCTTGGGGGAAAGATATTCTGTTCTGTGGTGGAATACATTTGGGAAGCCCAAGATTAAACAAAATTAAAACTTTTCGCTTTGACTTTAGGAGTTAAACATGCTGATGGGCATTGGAAATCTCCTCACAGAAAGTATAGGATGCCATGTTTCCCAGTCTTATTTCACTCTGGAACTCTGGTAGGCCACTGGTCCACGGTACACTCTCTGGGAAATGTTGTTCTATTATTCTGGATTCTCACTGCTGCTCTGCCCATGGCCCCTTTCAGGGGATACTCCTGCCTTTAGCACCTGACAACCAGTGGACCAAATGTCCCTGGACCCCAGCTATTGGCAAAGGGTGGGTCAATGACAAAAAGGTACCAATCATCTCCTCTTTTCCACGGCAGGTGACTGAGCTGAAAGGTCCCATGGAATCTAGGTGGAGGCAGCCATATTGGTCCATGCCCAACCTAAGCGACCATGACAGTTCTGTGAAATATTCAAGTGCCCCTTTACAATGAGGAAGTGGAGGCTTGGAGAAACAAGTGACCTGCCCAGGCTAGAGCTGCAGGATCAGTGGTCTTCAGGCTCTGAGCGTGTGGTTCTTTCCACAGCACAACTGCTCTCAGTGGAACCTGAATCCCTCACTTATTGAAGACTCATGTCAACCGGGGACAGGAAACCTACATTCACTGAGCACTTATATGTATCAGGCTTCTTAGCATCTGTAATTAATTGAGCCCTCACAAGAACACTGGGAGCTGGTATTATTGAACTTATGCTATAGATGAAGTGACCCAACCAACGAGGCACACTGGAATAATGAGGGGAATGAGAATTAAACTTCACGGGCTTTCTGGATGATTGAGGGAATGCCTGAAGAAGCTCGTTCCAGTCCATCAGAATGGTTTTGATATCTGCAAATGAGTGCATGGAAGGTGCAGCTCTCTGAAATGTGTCTTATTCACCGGCTGGAGGTCCAAGCCCACTGTGGGATTTGTTACTGCCATAGGCTGGCTCTGGAGGAGCCTTCTGGGGCGAAGGGTCCACGGCAAAATTGGTAGATCCGGCAAGGCTTCTGCAATAAAAGATTTTTATGCCTCTTGTTCAAAGCGTTTAAGTGCCTTTTAGATCACAGATTGAACCATCGACATTATAAAGTGGAACCTTTTAATACCAAAATACACTTTCAGAGTAAGATTCCATTATGGGAAAAAGCATTTCACGGCACCAGGCTAGATAATAATTCTCTCACCTGTAATAGGATATATGAAATGTTTGATGATAAACCGAATTTCTCAGCATTGTAATAAGACAACACACTGCAGGGTGTGTGTGTGTATGTGTGTGTTGTACACACATAACAAGTCACGTCTCATTCTAGACACCAGTTTCTTTATCTGGAAATAGTGAGAATGGGACTTGATGGACTCTGAGGTGCTTCCTGCTGTCAGATTATACGGAAGAGTCATTTTTCCACTCTGGGTTTCCATTTCCTCATTCTTAACATGGGGGCTTTTACATCAATCAGGAAACTTTTAGTTGCAAGTGATAACTCGAAGTGGTTTAAACCAAAAAAAAAAAAAAAGCCAGAGAGGACTATAATGGCTCATTAACTAAAAATCTCAGAAGTGTCTGGATTCAGGCAAGGGTGCATCCAGATGCTCCAGCAATGTTTACCACGACTTGGCTTCCCTCTGTCTCTTGACATCACTGTCAGTCAGGCTCCCTCTTCGTGCTGCCCTCCCTTTGCTCCAGGTTCACATTCTTACTGCTTGGTAACTTTCTCCCACTATTTTCAACAAAAGCCCCTGGATTGAATCTCATTGGCTCAGATTGGATCACACGTCTATCCCTGAACCAATCACCATTTTCACAGTGCAAACTACACTGATTGGCCAGGCCTCAGTCACATGCCCACTCCAGAGCAGAATGGGGAGTGGGCTCAACCCATTGCAACTGTAAGGTAAAAGTGATAGAGGACGGTTCCCCATTGGAATAGTGGTAAGCTGCTGACAGAGGGAGGTGGGAAGGATGTCAGGTAAAGGAAATTACAGATATCCATTTGGGGTTTGAACAAGCTCTAGCTGGCCTTGTGGCTCGGCCAAGCTCTGGAAGCTTATAAATAATAAATACTTAGTGCTGGAGGCACTTTTTAGCAGGCTTACCACTAAAACTCGGGTCTCCTACCCTCAGCTCCATGCACTTTGCCTCTCTTCTTTGAGCTATACAGCAAGGCATCCTGGGAGGGGTTGACCCAGGGGAGCCTCTTGGCAGAGTCTGGTGAGGGCTTTGCTATTTAAACTTGCTTCCGATGACACAGCCAATATAGGGTATTTCAAGTTGGCCGATGTCTTCCAAGTTTCCTTATGCAGAGTCAGGACTCCCAGGTGTGATTTCTGATTACGCTACTGATTTGCTGAGTGCTCTTTGTCGAGTCACTTACCCTTTCTGGGCATCAGTTTCTCAGTTTGTAAATTTACCCTCCTACTCATTGCCTCTCTCCCCACATGCACACCCCTGGGGTCTCTAGATCCCAGAAGGGGATCTGTTCTAGAAGGTGTCCTAATACACTCCTTTGCAATCTGGGTTTCCACGAAGGCTTGGGCTACCTTTCTCGGGAAGTGTTTGTATTTTAACAAAGGAGTGTAAAGAACGCAGTGGCTCTCTAACCATAGGAGTGTTTCAGGCAGTGCGGGATGGCCATGTTCCTGGCTTTGGAGAAGACATGCCTGAGTTCAAGCCTCGACTCCTCCATGCGTGTGACCTTGAGCAGCTGAGTTAACCTTTTCAGCCCTCTGTTTCCTTCTGTGGAGAGTGGGGCCCTTGCAGAGCGGTTGTGCTTGAGTTAGACAGGCTCTGATTTGGAGAGGACTTGTAGCAGCAGGAGACATGCCCATCCTGAGGTCAGTGGGAAATTGTCACACAGCCTTCTCTCTAATTCCATTAAAGGGAATTATGGCAGCAACATCGGCCATGGCTGCCATGATGGGTTGAATTGTGTCCCCCCAAAAGATGTCTAAGTCCTAACTCCCGTACCTGTGAATGTGACCTTATTTGGAAATAGGGTCTTTGTAGATGTAATCAAGTTAAAGATTTTGAGATGAGATCATCTTGGATTTAGGGTGGGCCCTAATCTCTTTTAAGGACACCTAATGACTGGTGTCCTTAAAAGAGAAAGGAGAGGGAGATTTGATGCACACAGAGAAGAAGACCATGAGAAGACGGAGGCAGAGATTGGAGTGACGCTGCCACAAGCCAAGAAACTCCTGGAGCCCCCACTCGCTGGCAGAGGCAAGTTAGGATTCATCCCTCGAGGCTTTGGAGCAAGGGAGACGTTGCTGACACTTTCATTTTGGACTTCTGGCCTCAGAACTATGAGAGAACACATTTTTGTTATTTTAGGGTACCGTTTGTGGTAATTTGTGGTGGCAGGCACAGAAAACTAATACAGCTGCCAACCGAAGTTTGTGATAAAACAGAAACTTTGTAAGTTTTGTAGGGTTGAGAAACTGCCTTTCTGATTACAAAAAAATTCTTATCTCTGTCTTTCTCTCTCCCTCTTTCCCCTCCCCTCCATTCATTCTCAGCATGTGCCCTATCTTTATGTTCAGTCTGATTACCCGTGGAAATTTTCCCTACTGAGCTGATTAATCAAAATACTGAGTCGTTCATACTACACTTTGAAATTCCTGATCGTGCTTAAAAACAGTCAGTAACAGATACGTACAAATAAACCCAGCTACAAACCAGAGTAATTATTTAATTCACTCCAGAATCATAAGGGGGAGTGAAATCATGTGGCAGGAATGGATTTTTAATGATATGTCTTTAGCAATGGAAAATATATTAATACATTATACACGCATAGGCTTTAGTGAGTCAGCCATCTCAAACTAGTCATTTATTCATTCAACAAATTCTCATTGGACCGCGAGCCAGGCACTGTGCAAGCCTGCTGCTCTTGTGGATCTTCAGTCTAGTGCAGAAGACAAACAGCTGAATGTGCAATGACGTTGGATACTGAATTTGGTGACGAGTGCTTTAAAGGAAGGATGCAGGGTGCTGAGAGAGAGAGAGAGACGCAGGATGCTGAGAGAGAGGTGGTTGAGTGTGGGGGTTGAAGGCATGGGCCCTGGAGCCACACTCCTCGGGTTTGAATCCCAGCCCTGCCACTCACTAGCTGTATGCCCTGGACAAGCTACTGACTTGCCTCGTTGGGCTCCGTTTCTTAGGTCCTCTGTCCTTGGACATAGCCTTTCCTCTGAAGTCATGGTCCTTTTTGGATTTCAATGGACAGCCTGAAATGTCGATCAGCTCCTCTGACTTGGAAGGGCTCGAACTCCAAACTTGGTCTCCCCCACCGTGGGCTGCAGCTGAAGTCTCTGCCTGCTCTTTCAGCCTCCCAATTGTTTCCCCTTTGGGCTGCTTGGAGTCTTGCTCTTGCAAGTGCAATTCATTAACCAGTCAGGGATTTCAGGGGTGTTTATACGGAGGTTTTAGGGTTGCCCCTGTTCCTCCCTCCATTCCACAATCCCCACCCCCCATCAATTTTCAATTGCTCTAGCAGATCAGACTGCACCCTCTGACTTCTCAGGCTAATAAGATTGTGACTTTCTTCTGGAGTTCTAGCCACCATGTGGCATGTAGACTAGAGAGTGTCCTCAGTGGACAAGTCAGATCAACGTGGATCTCCCACAGTGTCGCTCCCTTCTTTCAAGGGTCAAGTCCCTTCCGGTTTCTGTGTGCTTTTGGCTACTGTCTGGTGGGAGGTTAGTATGATATATACTACTCCAGCAGTTGCCACCGGAACACTTTGATTGCTTTTTAACTCTACACTTGCTCCTTAGGTTAGTTTATCCATTCTCATGGATAATCCATTCTCATTTTAACAAGCCAACAATATGCTGATGATTCCTAAGTTTTTATCTTCACCCTCTGAAATCTGCATGGATTTGAACATAAAGATAGAGGAAAGGGCCTTGAAGACGAAGAAGTTGGAGCCAAAGAAGAAGTGCTAGGGAAAGGCACTACAAAGGAGCTTTCAGCAAAGGAAATAGAAACTAGAGCAGAGTAGCCTTATGGAGACCAAAAGGAGAAAGTGCTTTAAGAAGAAGAGAATGGGCAATGGTGTTGAATGCTGTGTGGAGGCCCAGTAAAGTAAGAACTGAACAATGGTCATTGTCATTAGTAACACCTGGTCATTGGTGACCAGAGCAAGTGTGCTTTTGGTGATGTGAAGGAGGTAGGTGGCATATTAGAGAGGTCAAAGAGAAGGTCAAAGAGGAGATGAAGAAGCAAAGGTATAGACGCAGACATAGATGTAGAGGGAGGGGCCTCGGCTAAGGAAGGTGCAGCCCCCGGGGGGTCACAAGACACGGGTAGCTTTTTACAATTTCTCAAAAGCACCAAGCCACTTTCATATTCTATGCCTTTGCAGATGCCTTTCTCCTGCCAGGAATGCCCTTCCCATCCCTGTCTGCTTGATTCACATCCACTCATCCTTCAGAACTCCACTTGAGGGTCCAGCCTTACCAACCAGCCCCACTCCTCCTGCTAGGTTAGGCATCTCTTCTCTTTTTTTCGCTCCTTCGCCTCCTCCTACTAACTTCTGTCACAGCTATTGGGGTTTAGGAACCCAATTAACTAACACTCTCCTTTCCTCTGAGTTTTGAAATAAATTGAAACATAGACACAGAATCAAACAGATGAATATCAGAATGTCAGCTTTGTTATCAACAAAGCTGGGTTGGAGAATGTGGCTTGACCTGTGGCCGAATGGGCTTCCTTGGACTGTGTCTCCAGACCTAAACTTGATTCCCCTGAGCCAAGCCCTATGCAGCCGGATGCAATGGGCGGGTGGGGGGCAGATCTCTGCCTCACACCTGTGAGCCTCAACAGACTGGTTTGTGCTTACAGACCTGAGTCAGGAAGGCAGGGCTGGCCCTGATCTGAGCTTTCTTACCCTTTGGAGGCAGGACCAGGCAGGCAGATCAGACAGAGAGAGAGAGAGAAAGCCCTCAGCCCCAGGCTGACTTCCTTCCCCCAGTCTTATCAATCCAAGCCACTTCTCATTTAGAAGGAGTGAGTGGGAGTAGGGCTGAAATTCCTTTCTTACAGTGCTTCCCTGGGGTGTGGAATGGAATTTCCCTTATGGGAACTTGAGGATGGGAACAGCAATCCCCTCTCATGAGGCAACCATCCCCACCCTGTAACGGTCACTTTGTGTCCGTCTGCCCCAGTAGAGTGTGGCCCCCCACTAGAGACAGCAATCTTGTCTTGTTCATCCCCATCCTGAGAACCTAGCACAGCACCTGGGGCATAGTAGGTGCTCAGTAAACCTTTGTTCCACAGGAAATGAATAAACTTCAAGTTAGTCTAGTGGGTACATCAAAGGGCCCTGCCATATGTCCTGAATCCTCTTAAAGCTGCTTAACAGATTTTAAAAAACACCTGAGGCCTTCTCTCTATGCTAAGCTAAGACCCATGACAGGGGAAAGAATGATCAAGTCCACAAATTATCCTTTAGTTTATATTTTAATTCCCAAACATAAATGTTACTTCCATTAAATTGTGCTTTATGCCTCTATCGCAGGTGTTAGCTTACGAAAATATTGGCTGAGCTCAGCTCCCTGGTGTGAAATGCAAATCCTGGGAAATTCAAACGTACTGGTGAATTGCAGCCTGGGTTTCTTTTGTTAATGGTCACTAATGGTCTGCATTCAAGCCACACCTGTTAGATGCAAACCAGCAATTGGCTTGTTTGCTTGGAGTGAGTATAATTTATCAACTTGCTGATTATTCATTCTCTCTCAAGGTATTAGCAAGAGACAGTTATGCAGAAAAAGAGAGAAAAAATTGTCCATTTATCTAGTTTTAGTAGGTAGTGTAGAGTTATCATGGTTTTGCAGTCAGAGAGTTCCAGTATGAAACCCCATTCTGTCACTAATTAGCCATAACCACAGTTGAAGACCCTGTTTCTCATCTATAAGGTACTGATAATCAGAGCTGCCTTTCAGGGCTGATAATGAGGATTAAATAAGTCCCCTCCTAAGGCCTCCCATCATAGGAGTGCAACACATTTTCATTCCTGTTCCCTTTTGCTATTTTCCAGGAACTCTGCCCATCCAGTTTACATTTTAAAGTACAGTTGCACCAACATCTCTCCTTCAGTTCACACTTTTGGTCTCATAGAAGTTTCCTTCTAAACAGAGCGGCGGAAGAAGAAAGGGCTTGAGGCCTGGTGCACAGCCAGGTTGCTGCAAAATGTTGGTGATAGATATGGAGCACTAAGCCGGAGCCAGATCCCAGGTCTTCAGGAGGGGCGGGAGGAGCAGACTCTAGGGGTGTGGGGATGGGCTTACAGGCAGGGCCACACGACTCCGCAGCTCTCAGGTTTGGTCACCGTGTACATTTGTTTGCTTATTCTGCCATTACAAAATACCGCAGACTGGGTGGCTTAAACAGCAGACATTTATTTTCTCTGCAAGTCCAAGATCAGCGTTGGCGAGGTTGGTTTCTTCTGAGACCTCTTTCCTTGGCTTATAGATGACCATCTTCTCCCAGTGTTTTCATATGATGTCTGTCTGTGTCCTAATCTCCTCTTATAAGGACACCAGTCAGATTGGATTAGGGCCCACCCTAACAGCCTCATTTTAACTTAATCTCCTCCTTAAAGACCCTATCTGGAATACAGTCTCATTCTGAGGTACTGGGAGTTAGAACTTTAACATATGAACTTTGAGGGGACACAATTCAGCCCGTAATACTGTGGAAGCAAAGCAAGCAGACCAGAGTCTGGGAGAAAAAGTGAGACCCCACACTCCTCGACACATCAGATGTGTCCCATACGGGGCTCTCTCACCCCCACTATCTGGGATTGGTTTTGGGGAGGAGAAGGGGCGAGATACACACAGGGCCCTTCCCAGGGACACCTTGGCGCCCTCACCTCATAACTTCCCTCTCCCTTTTCCCTTTCCCTACTCTCAGTGTTGGACTCCATGGGGGTCTGCTGAAACTTCTGCTATGCTCTGGCCTTGCCTCCAAGGCCTCCAGGGCCTTGACCTTTGACCTAAAGCCCAGGCTTTTGAAACTCACAAATCTTCTCTGAATTATAATGCTTGTGCCATGAGTTTCAAAAGTGTATTTTAAAATTCAAATGCTGAGAACTGCCATCTTTGTTCTCTGGTTCACTTTCTTGTGGCATTCCTCCATTTTCTTTTTCTTTTTTTTTTTTTTTTTTGCTGAGGAAGATTCGCCCTCAGCTAATGTATGTTGCCAATCTTCCTCTTTTTGCTTGAGGAAGATTTGCCCTGAGCTTACAGCTGTGCCCGTCTTCCTCTATTTTTGTATGTGAGCCACCGCCACAGCATGGTGGCCAACAAGTGGTGTAGGTCTGTGCCTGGGAACCGAACCTGGGCCGCTGAAGCAGAGTGCACCAAACTTAAACACTAGGCCACAGGGCTGGCCCCTGGCATTCCTACTTTGAGGCACAGAACTGGTACATCCTTGTGGCCTGAACTGGGGAGAAACCACAGAGTACAGAGAAATTGATGGAGGGAAGTAGGGGGATAAAGTGATTCATTAACAAAATATAGCCCCCTGTACTCTGTCTTCTTAAAGAACCCTGGCCCACTAAGGTTTCTCCTACACCTGAGCTTGATACTTATCTCAATGATCAGTTCCCAGATTTTTGAAGATCGGGGCCATGTGCTGGTTCTTCACTGTGTAACCTAATATTCCCTTTGACATAGAGCAAGAGCATAATCATTGACATCATATAGCTGAGTGCAAATCCTGCCTTCATCACTTCTTATCTGTATGACTTTGGGCAGGTTGCCTATGTTCTCCAAGACTCAATTTCCTCACCTGTAAAATGGGCTAATAATGGTACCTACCTCATAGAGTTGCTGGGAAAACCAAATGAGCTACTAGATATAAAGCACTTAGGACCATGCCTGGCACATGGTAACTGCTAAAATACGTTAATTATTATTACTTAAAAATATTTGCCTATAGATTAATTGAAACACTATGGGTTTAGTTCAAGCAAGGTGGCGATGATGGTGATGATGTGTGGAGAAAAGGAAAAACACATTTTCTATGCAGTGACTATATTTGGCAACAAGTCTCTCCAATTCTTTTGTGATAAAAGGATGTTGTTTTGCTCAAAGCCCCTTTGAGTCTCATAATAATGCTTATATATAGTGCCTTTTGTCCCAGACTCTTGGAGCAGCCCTGAAATCAAAACATAACAAGAGTTGGATGGTTGCAAAAATAAAAGCAAGAATTTGCTTTTGTTTTTGGAAAAGCTCTCCTTCCTTTCCTAGTTTGGAACTTGGCAGCTGGATATGAACATGTATGTATATTTGACCTGAGTCTGTGGCTAGCCACTGACAATAAATGATGACAGCTGCTTGAAGCTTGGCTCCTGGAGATGGAGTGATGTGAGAGGTAGACTTCATGATGTTTTGAAAGAGGAAAATAAGAGAGGGATGAGCAGAAGGAGGAGGAAACAACCTTTGCTGAGTGCCTACTAGGGGCCAAGAACTTTACATCTCGTTTAATCCCAACAACTACTAGAATTTATAGATGAGGAAGGAGGCTCAGCAAGGTTGATCGTTTCTACAAGGTTGCACAGCAATTAAGGGGCAGAGGAAGGTTCCAAACTCATGTCTGTCTCATTCTCAAAGCCCATGTTCCTATCACGGTACCACGCTGCTTCTCTCTTTCTCTAAGGACGTTTGTCTTCACTTTCAAAAAGTGTAGAGTGGGAGAAAGGAAGAAAGATCCATGCTCTTGGGAGTTTGGGAGTGTCAGATCCAGTGTGCAATGTGGGAAGTGGAATGAAGAGGAGAGATGATCTGGAGAGAAGTTTTGAGCTAACATCCATGCCGATCCTCCTCCACTTTATGTGGGATGCCGCCACAGCATGGCCTGACAAGCAGTGCATGGCCTGACAAGCGGTGCGTCGGTGGGCACCCAGGATCCGAACCTGGGCCGCCAGCAGCAGAGCACGCACACTTAACCACTACGCCACGGGGCCGGCCCCTGGAGAGAAGTTTTAACAAAAGAAGCACTGGTGTCCTAGAATTTAATCAAATCTAAGACTCCATCAATTGTCAGATGCCCTATTATTTTATGAGCTACTAATAAAGAAAAAATAAAATTACTGCCAATTACAGTTGGCATTGATTGTAAGACATATCCTGATTTCAGAGACATTAAAATGTGAAAAGTTTGCATGTTGGAACTGATACAAGATGTCAGTTATCAGGGCCAGCTCCTCTCCTATATTAGTTAAAGTTTAATGCAGGACACAATAAACATTGTAGGTATTTTAAGCACAGATGGATTTAGTACAGGGAGTTAGGTACTTATAAAATCACTGAAGGGCTGGACCAGCAGGATCTAGCTAGAGCACTGCAGAACTGCCTTGTTCTAGGAAGGCAGTGCTCTAGTTCTGCCTAGAGCACTAGTTCTGCCTAGAGCACTAGTTCTGCCACAATCAAGAAGGGAAAGAATAAGGAGTCCACTCCTGGTACTACAGAGTTTAGCAACACTTCGAGAGTTCTAGCCAACTGCACAGTTAGAGGGAACTCAGTCCACCACCTTCACTCTTGACACAAAGTGCAAGTTTGGGGGGGGTTTCCCAAACCACCCTCAGTTTTGATAATTTGCTAGAAGGACTCACAGAACTCACTGAAAGCTGTTATACTCATAAGTATGGTTGGTTTGTTGCCGGGAAAGGATATAGATTAAAATTGCCAAGGGCAGAAGCAGAGGCTAGGAGGGTTCCAAATGTGGAGCCTCAGTTATTCTCTCCCTGTAGAGATAGGACAACTTTCCTTTCCCAGTATCAATGTGTAACAATATGCATGGAGTATTGCCAAGCAGTCACCTAAGCCTCAGTGTCAGAGTTTTCATTGGGGCTCCATCACAAAGGTATGATTGATTGCCCATGTGGCTGATCTGAGTCTCTAGTCCCTCTGGAGGTTGACTGACACCGCGTGACCCAAAGCACTCACCATAAATTGCATTGTTGGTCCTTCTAGCATGGCCAGCCACCACCCTATCTGGTATGGCCAGTCCCCACCCTAAATTG
Organism: Diceros bicornis minor; assembly: GCF_020826845.1. NCBI lineage: Eukaryota > Metazoa > Chordata > Mammalia > Perissodactyla > Rhinocerotidae > Diceros > Diceros bicornis. The sequence continues at coordinate 42,192,842 of NC_080763.1, forward strand.
TACTGTTAGACTATCTGGTGATCCAAGGCTCCTAGGCAAACAAAGACACTCCCATTAGGCATGGCATTTCAAGGTTTTAGAGATCACTTCCCAGAAGCTGACGGCAAAGGCCAGAGCTCCTTTTGGGCAAGGTTAAACTCTTTACTACACAAACTCACAACTGTACCTGCCACACAGAGATCAAGAAGCTGCTACTGCTACCAACACAACTGCCTTCTGACACTCATGAAAGTAGACACTGGCATTGGAACACTGCTGCAGAAAAATCCCAAGACTCCATGCCTGTGTTGACACCTCACTGCCCTCCAAATCTTTCTGGAGGAACCTAACTGGTGGAACCTAATTTGCATCCAGAGCCCTAAGCACTAGGGTGCCTGGAAAATGTGGGTTTTAGCTTTGCAGCCTCTGCAATAGGAAGGGACGGTAGAAGGTGGTAGAAACGTGTGCTGAGTGTCAGTAGACCATATCTGCCACTCCTCCCGACAAGTGGGCAGAAAGCAACCCATCTATACGCAGCTTACACCACCCTCGGCTCAGAGAGTTTCGCCAGCACATTGTGAAACAATTCAGTCATTCTTGGAGGCTCACATATTAAATTTTCCTGTACCATTAATCTCTCAAAACTTGGGGAAGACAAATAACTATGGCATCTCAAAAACCTGCTAAAAGATATTAACACACAAAATGATGAATGGTTGGTGCGCTGCATGGAGGGTGGTTAAACATTTGGTCTTCTGAGTTAGTGGAATCGCTGGCTTAAAGCCCAACTGCATCACTTATTAGCTGTGTGACCTTGAGCCGGTTACTTACCTTCTCTGAGCTTCAGTTTCCTTATCTCTGCAGTGGGGGAGAGGATAATACCAACCACCAAGGGTTATTGTGAAAATTTCCTGAAATGTTGTTTGTAAAGTACTAGCACAGTTCCTGGAAAATGCTTAAAACTTAATAAATGGAAGCTGTCATCATCATCATCATTGATGTCACCATTATCAGGATGAAGAAAAGGAGAAGGAGGGAGCATTTTCCTAGGCCTTTAAAACCCCATCCATCCACTTCTGACCTCAGAACAATCTATAAACATCAATTATTGTGTCATTAAATCTAAAAGGACCTCTCTATACTATTGTGGGTGTCACTAGATTAGTTCAGCCGAGTAACTAGGTCAACGTTACCTTGTCTACAAAGCCAGGCAAAACAACTTGCTCTTCTTCCTGCGTTTTCACTGCCCAGAGTCTGTGTGCCACCAGTTAGCTCTTATCTCCTGGCATTTTCCAACATCAGCAGCTGTGATTGCTATCAGGTGGGATATGGAGTCAGGCAGCTCTATTGTTCACCAGCAGTGACCTTGAGCAAATCAGTTCATTTCTCTGGGGCTTTGTCTCCCCATCTGGACCCTAGGGATCACATTACTCACTTCTCAGGGTTACATGAGATGGTTTTCCCAGTACAGAATAAGTGCTCATAAAGATCATAGTTACTAGAATTTGTGCACATGTCTGTTAAGGACACTGTGCCTGGCACATGGTAGATGCTGAAAAATCTTTGCTAAAATGGAAATAAGGGCTCTGGGCACCTGGATGAGATGAGGCATCAAAACCAGGGGTAGGGGACTCAGAATATCCCTGAACACATTCCACTCCTCACTCCTCTCCCCTTTCCCTCCTCCCAGAAGGGAACATTTCCTTGGGTTGTTGTTAGGTCACCTACACTGAGTAACTGACACCCTAGCAGCTTTGTTCCGGGTAGATCCAAGCCCTTCTCAGACATTACTCATCTCCCTCCCACATCAGCTTGGGGAGGCAGAGAACTGGGTGGTCCAGGATGGTTGTTCCCATTCTACAGATGAAAACAACGAGGACCAGGACTCATGAATTGACTCATGGGTAGAACCAGCACCTGCTGGGCAGCCTGGCAGGGCAGTGTCGCTTCCTAGTGACTTTGTTTGTTTGAACTTCATGTTTGTTTGAACTTCACAGACTGAGTTTCTGCCATGCTCTAGCCAACACCAACCTCCTCTCCCTTTCCCGAAGTGCCCTGTATCATTACTACCTTTCTGTGTCTTTGTGCTAGGGTTATCAGAGTTGGAGGGGCTCCTGAAAATAAAAAGGGCACTCTGGGAACAGACTATGTGACAAATCAATACAGATCCCATGCACAGATTTTTAGCTGGTCTGCCCTGGCTAGGCAGCTGGAAAATTTTTATTCATTGGGCCAGACCCACTCATGGGTCACCTTGCTGTATCCATGATGACCCATTAGCCAGGAATCCGATCACCTGACTATGACAGCATTTTGAAAAATCTCTATCCCTGCATTGAAATTTTTCTTTATTAGAATTTTCCTCAGGTACTGAGGCTGTGCATTTAAAGGCACTTAGAAGTAGATTCAGGGGGCCTGGAATAATTTAAACTCTTTGAGATATTTTTTTCCCTTTAAGAAATGAGGTAATGTATGTGAAAAAGCACAGTGCTGACCACATAGTAGGACCTCTTTAAACATTACTTAAACCAGAATCTCCAGAGTCCTAGAGGTTAGCCCAACCTCTAGCTCACAATAAGTGCTCAGTGAACATTTGTTTGGACTGTCTAGATATTTTTGAATATATGGCAGGGCTATACTCATGAACCTTTCCTCTCTAGTTCAATTCTTAAGTTCTAAAGGCCAGCCACAGCTAGACCTCACTGGGCAACCTTCTGCACAGTCTTGATCTTGATACCAAGCTATCAGCTTATCAAAATTCATCAAGGGTCTCTTATGTCCCAGATTTGTATCCCCACCTACAGCATTTCAGGCATGCTTCTCTGTGACGGCAGCTTGGACTGGTCTCCTGCATGCTCGGCACTGGTAGGACATCTCAGCACGTGTGGGTGGTGTTGGAGGTGTTGGTAACTGCCTTGGAACATAGCTGGATTTAAGTCGCATTTAACAGTAAGCCATCCAACCGAGGGTGACATAACCATGAGCTCCAGAATGAATACCTTTCAGTCTCACCTTGGAATACTCCATGCACTGTTGCTGACTTAATTGTGCTTTAAGGCCAGCCAATTGTTAACCCAGTGTGGAAGCGGGGACATCTCTGCTGCATGTGTATAGTGAGGTTAGGGGAACATGGTTCAATGTGACAGATAAGTCCTGTTAAGTCTTCTTAGCGTGTGTGTTTGTAGAATGGCTCTCTTAATGGATTCTGCACACAGTCTTGTTGGGGAATTCCACACCCATGAGATGTGTGAATCTTGAGACCTCCTTGCTGAAAAATATTCATCAAGTGCTCACCTGGAGCGTGTGTTTCCATCAGGGTCTCAAGACGAAGCAGATGACATATTTGAAATAGGAGGGTTTATTTGCAATGAGACTATTAATAGGTATGGGGGTGGGAACCACAGGGATGGAGCAGCAACTTGTGGCGCAGCAGCAGTCATGGTGTTATCATCTGCAGATCTGAGGCACAAAGGGAGGGAGCTGTCACTGCAAGCTGAAGGGGAGGGCCAGCGAGCAGCAGCCTTCAGCTGAGGGACCCAGCCAGCTGGAGGTGACCTTGCCAACAAGGATCCAGAGGAATACCTACCCTCAGCAACCTTCCTCCTTCCTTCCAATCCTCTGTGGGATTTCACACTGGCCAAATCCACCTGAAGCCAGGGGCACAGGAACCTTGAAGTGGTTTGTACAGCTCAGCCTCCTGGGATCGAGGGCAGGCTGGAGAAATATCGGGAGCAGGTGAGGGTGTCTGGAGGGGCAGATGTAAGTCATCAGGCACAATGCTGCACTGTCCAATGGACACGGGGGTTCTAGGTTTTGTGAGGACTGACGCTCACACAATTTGGGGGGTCCGCTTTAAGAAAATCATACAAAAATATCCTACTTTGTCAAATAACACCCCCTCCCTCCCCCAAAACAAACAAACTATGTGAACACATTGTTAAGGCCCTTCCCAGGGCTTTGGAAGGGACCCATGCATGAGAGGCTCTGAGCTTAATGCTTTGTTAGCTTCATTGTAAAGCTCCCTCTGCCTATGGCTTTGGTGATTTTGTTCTAAAACAGCGTCCCAGTCCACAATAAGCTTATAGTCTCATGAGTGATGGAGGCTTAGACAACTGATTATAAATGCAAAGCAATGAAAACTACAGAAGGTTAGGCAGACATTGAAACAGGCTTTGAAAGACAGGATTTAGACACATGGCAATGGGAGGGCAGAATAACATTAACACTATTTACTATTTATTGAGAACCTACTACGTGCAAAGCACTTTCTATAAATTAGATCATTTAATCCTGACAAGAATAGGAAACTGAGACTCACAGGGGTTAAGCAACTTAGGTCACAAAGCTACATACAAAGTGGAAGAGCTGGGATTTGAACTGGGGGCTGATTTGCTTCCAGAGCCAGGCCATAGTATACTGAACCAAACTACATTCCAGGGTAGAGGACCAGAAGGTGGGAAAACGCAGCGGAGACACTCAGCCAATGGAAACATAGGACTTTTACATCTAACCGTTTGTCAATATACTTATTTAATAAATCAAGCTACTGCGAACATTGGCAATATTTACTTCGGTTCCTAGAGCATTGATGGGTACAGTATCTGATTAGAAAGACAGACTCAGAGGCTATAGACCACATTTCCCAGAAGCCCTCGGGGGCAGAGACCCGGTTCTTGCTTTGCCTTTAAAAGACTCCATTTCCCAGCATGCAGCGGGAGCGCCGGCCCACGGCTCCCGGCATTCCCGGGGAGGCGGCGGGGGCCAGCGCGGGCTCCGCCCCTCTGCGCGGCGCTCCCGCTCGCCCCGCCTCCCCCGCTCGCCCCGAGCCAATGGGAAGGCCCCATACTGCAGGGTGTGACGGGGCCGGCGCCGCCGCGGAGTTGCGAGTCGGCGAAAGCGGCGGGAAGTTCGTAGTGGATAGAAGGCGGCGGGTCCGCGGCTCCGGGTAGGGAGGCTGCGGGCGCCGAGCGGCGGCGGCGGAGGGGGAGGCCGGGGGCCAGGCCGGCGCGGGGCGGCCGGGCGGCGGTGACCTCGGGGGCGCCGGGGGCTGCGGGCGGCGCGGCGCGGACGTCCCTCCTGCCCGGTCTCCCTCGGGCCCGCCGCGGCCCCGGGCTGCCTGCACGGGCCGGGCCGGCCCCTAGGCCTGGGTCCACGTTCTGGACGGCGTCTGGGCGCGGGGAGACTTGCGCCACGTCGGGGCGCTCGGGGCCGGTGTGAGAAATGGGGTCCTTCCGCTGTCATGGAGCTCACACTCCGGAGGGAAACAGAGTAGAACAAACACGATAATTTGCATAGCATGAAAAACGCTCTTAGCAGGAGGACAGGCGATTGTGGCCGCAGTGATGGGGTTAGGGAGGGCATCTCAGAGGAGGTGACGTTTGACTTGAGACCTAGACGGGAGAGGGAACCTGCCCCCCTGAGGATAGCCTTCCAGCTTGCGACCGCCCTGTCCCTTATCTGTCACCACCGCAGTGAGGCCCGGGGAGAGGTTGCACTTGAGAGCAAGGTGCAGGGCGGTGGAGCTCGGTGCGGGAGTTTTAGGAGGGAGTTCGTGTCTGTCTGACAGTTCCTCCGCCGTTCTTCTCTCTCCCTAACTGGCAGGGTGGCAACTGATGCAGCTGTATGCAACGGCAAAAGATAGTTTTCCTACTGTCGAAATAGTTTTTGGCTCTGGTCTCAAAACTCTTAGGTGATTTAGTTAAATTTGACAAACAGCACCAGAGTGGCTGGGTTGAGAAGGAGGGAGGGAGGGAAGGCAGACACTAGGTTCCTGTAGAGGCATCCATCCTCTAACTTCTTTTCTGTCAAGTCACCCATTTTTGTCTCACTTTGTATCGACTCTTCTTTTCTCTCCCTCATCTGCCTTTCTTGGAACAACTTGGAAATACCTGTTTTGCTGTTGGGAGGGTAGTGGTTTTAGGAAACTGTTGAGAAGCCTCATTAATTATTTTTTTTTCTCTCTCTCTCTCTTTTTTTTTTTTTTTACTAAAATTGCCCATCTGTTGAGTCTGAAATTTGCAAGAGTAAAAAAAAAAATGTAGGGCAGTATTTGTTTTTAAGAGTTCAGAATAAAGGCACCTTACTTTTTATTACACGCTGAGCATGATACTTTTGGAGAGAATTTAGTCTACAATTTGAAAGCAATTTCAGAGGGAAGCAAAGGTTCTTTATATAATCATTTTATTCCAATTATGTTTATGCTGTTCAAAATGGCAGGTTCTGGGTAGACAAGGTTATTTTCTTCTACCTATGGAAGGGAATGTAACCTAAGTAGTCACTTAATAATAGCTTTCTCTGCTGAAACTGCCACAGATGGTGTTCTCTGTGCATCTCAACATTGCTGATCAGATTCTGTGTTAATACGGTATACAACTGAAATTTTTTTTTTTTTTTTTTTTTTTTTTTGTGAGGAGATCAGCCCTGAGCTAACATCCGCCAAGCCTCCTCTTTTTTTGCTGAGGAAGACGGCCCTGGGCTAACATCCATGCCCATCTTCCTCCACTTTATATGGGACGCCGCCATAGCATGGCTTACCAAGCAGTACTTTGGTGCGCGCCCGGGATCCGAACCAGCGAACCCCGGGCCGCCGCAGCGGAGCGAGCGCACTTAACCACTTGCGCCACCCGGCCGGCCCCTACAACTGAAATTTAATAACAGTAAACTTGTGTTAAGCATTACTGTCAACTTAGCACTAGTATCTACTACAAATATCAGGTTTATAGTATACTGGCTTTTTGTTATGTTCAGTGCTGCAAAAATTATGAGAGGTTATTTGTTAAACATAAAATAGGACAGTAACGTGTCAAGCATAGAACCTGGCATATAGTAAGTTAGTAAGTACCCAGGAAATGGTTACATGGAAAACTTATGCTAAGTTTTATTCCAGGATGCAAGTGTATATTTTAAAAATAACAGTAATTGCATTCAAAATGTTGACAAGCCCTAAAATTAAATTTCTTAATTAGGCCAGCTTTTTTCTTTTTGTATTTGAGAACTAATATGAAGTAATAATAAATATATAAGTGAGTGTCCTAGATGTCTAGAAAAGAAAAAACGATTTTTATTTTGACTACTATGTATTTTTTCCTTAAAGCCATCCTTAATAAGATAATAATGTACTATGAATAGAATTTTGATTTGAAAAACAAAACTTACTGGAAATGAAACAAAGCTTTAAAATTTACCATATATCAAATGAAGGATGACTCCTGAATTTATGCAAATGTGCAAATGCTGATATCTCCATATATCAGGCAGTGAACCTAGTGGGAATTAAATGCTGCCTCTTTATGTGTGTGGGTTAGGCTTTCATGAAAATTGGTCTTGATGGGTTTTGAGAATGGATTGGTAACTGAATAGGACTGGAGAATATTTTTCAGACTGGAGGATATTTTACGTGCTTGCTGAGGTTATTTTTCAGAGTGAGCGGAAATGGACTCGTTTATTGCCCAGATAACCATGTGCCTACTCTATGTCAGGAAGTCTGCTAGGTGCAGAGTCTGTTCTTGGTATTGTAGTGTTTTGTTGAAGTAAGTTTTCTTTGTTTTAGATTAGTAGAGGTCATTTGTTTTTACTTTACTTATCTAGCATCCAGCACACAAGAAGTCAGTAAATGTGTAGGGCACATTTGAAGAAAGTATGGAATTTTGAAGAGGATGTAAGATTAATTTAGAAAGGTGATAGAATCCTGACAAAGCATTTGGCTAGGTGGTGTAACCGAGATGTGTTTGTACCCTAGGATGTATTTGCTCCTTGTGACCCAAATTCCTGTGAATATGTTCCCACTTGCCATTATAAAGATGCAAAGAGGGCTGTACCCTTAGATTTTTTTCCCCCTTGACTCCTGAAGGATATTTTTAAGTACCTTGCATTCTTTTTGTGTGTGTGTGTGTGTGAGGAGGACCAGCCTTGAGCTAACATCCAATGCCAATCCTCCTGTTTTTTTTTGCTGAGGAAGACTGGCCCTGGGCTAACATCCGTGCCCATCTTCCTCTACTTTATATGGGACGCTGCCACAGCATTGCTTAACAAGCAGTGCGTCGGTGCGCGCCCGGGATCTGAACCGGCGAACCCTGGGCCGCCAAAGCGGAGCGCACGCACCTAACCGCTTGTGCCACCGGGCTGGCCCCTAAGTACCTTACATTCTGAGGTTGCTGTTTTGAAGTACTTTCATGCACTTTTCCAGTTACTCCTGCTCCATCTCTCCCAATGTTGTCTTAAATCTTTGCACTCAAACTCAAGCACATTCTCCTTATTATTCTTGTTATAGATGACATATGGACACCACTTTAAAAAAGAAAAGCTCTCTAGAGAGCCTAGAGAGGTATGAGGTGTACCCTTCCCCCCTAATAGAAGTTAGATTTTTAATACTAGTAAATACTGTTGACAAGAACTGCTCTACTTTTAGTAACATTCTTCAGTAAATTTATTAAGAATTTTATTAGCCAGAGCATCTTTGTCAGCTTGGAAAAATACATTGTGAATCATATTACTTGTTTAGTCTTCATGTAGGTGCATGAATTTTGATGATTCTTTGCAGTAACTCCTATCTCTCCATGGGTCTCTGGCCCATAGGATGGGAACCAGTGCTCTAGGATTTGAAAATTAAGATAAACACTGTTCACACTGGCAGATATTTGGATGAATATTAAACATATACACATACTAAAATGTTTATCATTAAATCCATGTACGTTAAGTGGGAAGATATACTACGTGGAATCATATAATTAAATTGGAGGGTTACTAAGTTTGAGATTTGGCAATGTTCTGTCATATACTTTTTGAATAAATAACACACTTAATTGGAAGGACACATTTGTCTTATGGAGCTTAATATCCAGAGCAATATAGCTGGTCCTGCAAGGAACTAAATGAGAACTGGAAAGTCATTAGGAGCAAGGGCAGCACCATCCCACTCTTTGGGAGGCCTTGTAGTTTGTTTCTGTGCATTTATTTTGTTTGCTCTTGGCAGGCTGGCTGTCTTGCTGCTGTTTGCATGTGGGGTAGATATGTCTGCTCCAGACCCAGCTCCTTGTTTCAAGAACCCAAAAGCGACTCCGTTACCTATCTAATTGTCAATTATATCTACAATCAAAAAAAAAATCTTGAAGTTAGAAATCTTATAGCTAAGATAACTACAGCTTTATTTCAGGTAAATTGCTTTTCTCAGATTGTTTTACCAAGTAACAGCTGAACAAATGCCATTGTTTGATGATTCTACGTATGAGTGAATTGTGATCACATTTCACAATACTAAGTGTTAGAAAGTGCTGTTAAACCTTTAGTCTTCATAGACTGTGTATGGAAGACATAGAAGCAGAAACTTTTACTGTTTCTAGGGGCAGTGTTGCTTTTTTTCACTTATTGCAGTTTACTATATAATATGACAACAGAGCTATCAACATACAGATTATGTCTAATTGTAAATTCTTAGAGATAATGAGAAAAAAGTATTATTTGAGAATCAGGAAAAAAGTTGTTAAAATTCATTTTTTTAAAACTAAGTTCAGATTGTAACAATTAAGAGGCTTAATCTTATTGTTTTTGGGCTTTTGGAAAATATTTTAGAAGTTGTGACTTTCAGACTTACGTTACCGCTCATGTTGCTGGGAGGAAAGTCAAATGGTACAGCTACTGTAGAAATAGATTTGGCAGTTGCTTAAAAGGTTAAACATGACACTTAAACACACGACCCAGCAGTTGCTCTCCTGGGCATTTATCCTAGAGATGTAAAAACTTATATTCAGACAAAGACCTGTACTTAAATGTTCATAGTGGCTTTGTTTAGATTAGCTAAAAACCAGAAACAACCCCACACATCCTTAGTGGGTAGCTTGTTAGGCAAAATGTGGTACAGCCATGTAATGGAACACCACTCATTACAAAAAGGAGCAAACTGTTGACCCACACAGCAGTTTGGATGGAGCTTAAGGCATTGTACTCAGTGAGAAAAGCCAATCTCAAAAGAATGTGTGATTGTATGATTCCATTTATATAGCATTCTCAAAATGACGAAGTTATTGAAGTGGAGAGGAGATCAGTTTTTGCCAGGTTAGGGCTGGGGTGGAGTGAGATGTGACTATGAAGGGGTAGCACAAAGTTGTTTCTTTGGGGTAATAGAGCCTTTCTCAGTCCTGATTGTTGTGATGGTTACACAAATTTTTACACATGATAAAGTGTCTCTACACACACACAAACAAAAAGAAGTAAAAACTGAAACTCGAGGAAATATAATTACTAATACTGTACCCATGTCAATTTCCTAGGTTTCATCATCGTATTGTGCTCGTCCATTGTATGGCTCTACCACATTTTATTTAGCCATTCACCATTGAAGGACATTGGGTTGTTTCTAGTTTTGACTATTACAAATAAAGCTGCTATGAAGACTCGTTTAGATTTTAGGGTGCATCTCTGTTTTCATGTCTCTAGAGTAAATGTCCAGGAGTGCAACTGTTGTTTTCAACAAATGGTTTTGGACCAGTTGGACAACCTTAGGCAAAAGGAAAAGAAAAAAAAGAACCAAGATCTAAACCTCATATCCTGTGCAAAAGTGAACCCAAAATGAATCTATTGAATCACTTTTTTTACCTTTATCAAAAATCAGTTGGCCGTATGCCCTAAACTGCATACAAAATGAGGATAGGAGGAAATGAGTAAGCAATTAAGTATGAAAATTAGTACAGTCTTAGGAAGGTGTGACGTGGCTTGAGTCTTGAAAAAAGTGTGTATAGATTTGAGAGGAAGTGGGAAAACATTTTAGAGAATAGCCTGAGCAAAGACAGGTCCTAGAGAAAATAAGTAAGAACGGGCTGTTTTGGTCATGTGAGTGAAGTGGAGGAGGGTAGTAAAGGAAGGATAGTTTGTGATTATAGAAACTGCTGGCTAGATTGTAGAGTTTATAATCTGTGTCATTGTTCTCTAGAAAGGTACTGTAGGTTCTTGAGCAGGAAAATGATACAGGAGAAATGGTATTCAAGAGAAGTTGTTTTAGGGCCATGTATGGCCGTAATAGTTTGGCGGGAAGAACAGGGTATAACCATGATCTTTAACTTGACTTACCACTTTGTGTTACAGATGTCTACCAGAAAGCTAAAAAAGTGATGTCCCTTCAGAATATTAAGTCCCTAATATTTCCTAGAATAATAATACTAGATTTCAGACTTGCCACTGTCTTTGGTGATGGATACTGAGAACTCTGCTGGACTTTCAAACTCCTTCATATTAATGCTACTTTTAATAAGTTGTACAAGTGAGAAGAGGAGTAGTTTCTGTTGGCTCATTGTTGACGTGGATGACATTTCTTATTAGGCCGAAAGGGTTCAAGAGGTGAGCAACTGAAGTGATAAAAACATAAAGAATTGATAAATTGGTTCAATGAGGAAAAGTTAATGGATCACTTTTATTTATGATGGCAAAGAGGAGACTCGGGGCTTGTTTAATGAGCATGTCCTGGTACTTGTATTTGAAGAACTATACAGAGAATGATGAGGACCAGCTGTTCTTCAAAATCACTGAGGACTGAACAAGGACAAATGGCTCAAATTGCAGCATATTGGGGCTTTAGTCTGAGGGAAGAATTTCCAGACAGTAGGGACATTAGACACCAAGAGATCTTTAAGGGTAGAATAGGAACCTAGTGTAGTTTAGGAACATTTTGCTTATAGTAAGGGGGATGTGACAGGTGACAGTCCTCGAGTCCTAATTTATTAATTTGTGACTGAAAATACTCGGTTTCTGTTTTCTTAGCACCCACTTTAGTTCTTGATTTCTTTCTCTGAACACATTATACTTTTTTCTTTTCATCTGTGGGACTCTCATTTGGTTTCTGCTTTCTTTTATGCATTTAAAAGATTATCTTGGATGTAGATTAGACTTCTGGTCATTTTTAAAATAATCACCAACAAATATAACTTATTTAATGTCAGACAAACTACTAAATATCAGTGCATTTCTGCTTTTTTTTTTAGAACATGGAAATGCATATCATCCCATTTTTAAAGAAAAATCAATGGTGACTTGTTGAGCAAAGGATTTTACTGCATAAGAGATTACCATGACGTATATTAATGAAAGATTGGCGGTGTGAAAAGCTTTAGTGCAACCACTTATTTGTCTTCAAAGTACCTTTTCTGTTTGATGTAACTTCTTTAGTCTGACTCTTTTCTACAAGTATAGATCTTTTTTCCGTTGAAATGTTGAGATTGACAAAGAATATTTCATTTGTGATTGCAACCCTTCATTATTATCACAGAGAATTTTTTTTCTTCTGTAGAAGAGCAAGCTCTTACAGTGCTATGCAAGCTGCCCATTTAAAACTATCATTGCTTGGCACCTATGCCCTAGTGACAGTTTGACCAACATGTGAGCAGGCACACTGCCATCCTGACAGATGGGCGTGAGTCTAGGCAGCCAAGAAACCATGTATCTGTATCCAGTGTATTTGTTAAGGGCAGGATTCCCAGTCAGGGATGTTCAAACGTCTGTCCATCCTGAGCTTTCCCGCCTGTGGATAAAGGGATGTCATCATTAATCTCAGCTTCTGACTGAGATTCCATGGGTATATAAGAGCTTCTTGGCTCTTACAGAAGTAGGCAACTGGGGACAATCAGGATAATTGTTCTCTCCTTCATCACAGGGCCACTTCAAATAATCCTTTCCTCTTTCTCCTAGCCAGCTAGGTTTGCAGTGAGTACAAACCTGTTCAGACATTGTCCCGATACTTCTAGAATATGTGCTGCTTCATTTGTTTTCTAGAGTACAAAAGCTTTGACAGTCATTTCATGTTTCTGCTTTGGACAGCGATGTATATCATTTAGGTAGATCTGAGTTCAGATATTCACTGCTCTGTGACGTTAGGGCAACCTAATTTTACCACCCAATCAAGGTGCAATCATACCTATTTCATAGGGTGCTTGTGAGAATTAACTATGAAATGTGTACGTAAATCACTTGGTATAAGGTCTGGCCCACAGTAAGTGTTCAGTAAATGTTTGTCATCACCACTGTAACATATCTGAGGGTATTTTTCTCTGGAGAGTTATCTGAAACAGAAAATCTCTTCTCAACTCATTTCCTACCATTCTTGAAAGTAGTGTATTGGATATTATCATGCTGTCTGGTCTATAATGGAATGCCTGCAATGACAGGGAACTCATTACCCTAGAACAGGGTTTTTCAACTGTGGGGCTAGTGACATTTCAGATGGGTCATTCATTGTTGTGGAGGGTTGTTCTTTGAATTGTGTGATATTCAGCAGCATCCCTGGCCAGGGGGACAAAATTGTCCCTAGTTGAGAAACACTGCTCTAGAGAGCCTATCCTGGTTTTAATAAAGTTTTGACTGTTAGTAAGTTCTTATATTGACTGGAGGTCTGCTTTCTTATTTCTACCCAATTCTGTCTTTTGGAGATGCGTAGAACAAGCTGAATCCCTGTTCCACAGAACGTCCTCTCAAATATGTGAAGATGGTCATCAAGACTTCTCAGTCTTTTTGAGTTGAAACATCTCCAGTTCATTAACTCTTCCTTACAAGGCATGACTTCATGTCAGTTCACCACATGGGTGGCTTTCCTTTGATTTCATCCCATCTTTAAACTGTAGTGCTTAGAATTGAATGCAATACTCTAGGCATGGTTTGATTAGTAAAAGAGTTGCAGCTCTTGTTTTAGATACAGCACTTTTCTTCTATTAGTGTAGGGAAGAATATTACCTTTCTTTTTCTGTATACTATATTCTTATTATAAGCTATATTCTTTTGATGACCACATCATACTTTGAACCTAGAGATGAATAAAACCTCTAGATGTCTGAGCCATATGTTCATCCTGTTTTTATGCATTAGTTTTAGGGTCCAACCATGAGAGCTTATGTTTATCCTGTTAGATTTCTTTTTATTGGATGTAGCTAATTGCAATCCTAATTCTTGGTTTGCTCTGAAGTTTCTAGCTTAAAAGAACAAGTAGGTGATTATGCCACCAACTGAGATTGAAAATACGGGAGAAAGGGATGTGCGTGCGTACATGAAGAGAGGGTTGAGGCTGGAAGCCTGGGTAATCCCAATATTAAGAGGCAGCTGGGAGAAGGAAGGCAACAAAAGAGACCAAGAAGTGGTCTCTTCTTGAGTGGGTGGGCACAAAGGTAAGATGAAGATGAGAGGAGCATCTTGGAGGCTGGAGTGACTACGTGTTAAGTGTTATGGTTGATGCTTGGATACGAGATGAATAGGACATGGGCCCGGCTTTACGCTGCTGTTTTTATTCTCCCCACGTTTAGTTAATGGCACTACTTAGTTCACCATGCCTGAAAACTTGTCATCATTTATTTGTCCTTCACACCCTTGCGTCTATTAGGTTACCAAGTGCTACTGATTAAAAAAAAATCTTTTTTGAAATATAGCATGCGTGCTAAAACAAGTGCACAAGTCTTCAGTATCTAGCTCAATGATTTTTTTAAACAAAGTGAACACACTATAATAACCACCCCCTAGATCAAGACTTTTACTATTCTAGCACTCCAGAAGCCTCTGTTGTTCCCCTTTCCAGTAATTACTCCCACCCAAGGTAACCTCTTCTGACTTCAATAACTATAGCTTAGATTTGCCTGGTTGTGTACTCATATGTAAACGGAATTATACCTTATGTGCTCCTTTCTACCAAGCTTTTATTCAGCATTGTTTCTGAGATTCATCCATGTTGTTGCATGTAGGTTTTTTTTTTTTATAGCTCTATAGTTCTGGTTATCTATTATTGTATACCACATTTGTTTTTTTTTTTTTTTTTTTTTTTTTTGGTGAGGAAGATCAGCCCTGAGCTAACATCCATGCCAATCCTCATCTGTTTGCTGAGGAATACTGGCCCTGGACTGACATCCGTGCCCATCTTCCTCCACTTTATATGGGACACCGCCACAGCATGGCCTGACTAGCAGTGCATTGGTGCCCGCCCGGGATCCAAACCCGGGCTGTCAGCAGTGGAGCGTGCACACTTAACCACTATGCCACGGGACCAGACCCTGTTTTGGTTTTTGATTACTGCATAACACACCACTCCAAACTTAGTGGAGTAAAACAGCAACCCTTTTATTATGCTCATGGGTTCTGTGGGTTAGGAATCGGGTGGGGAGATCTTGCCCTCCTCTACGATGGTTTGCTCTAGAATCATTTAGAGGCTCCTTCACTCACATGTATGGTACCTTGGCTGTGGTATCTTGAAGACCAGCACCATCTGGGACTAAAGCACCTACATTTTTGTTTTTTTTTTGAAAAGTGGCTGTTTTATTTTTCCAGTGGTATATCTAAAATGCAATTCAATGGAGATGGAAACTTCTACCTGAAACTTGCTTAGCTTCTTTGCAACTTTTGAGTCCCTGGTAAACTATTGAGAGTGTGTTCAGATATTGCTGCTGAAAAGGCTGTATGGGGTTGATGATCATGTATGACCAGAGGAAGGTTAATGTCAGTATCCAGAAGCAGAGATTCCTTTGAGGAGGAGAGGAGGTTTAGGAGATGGCTGGTGAGCACAGTCTTTTTGGTGTTGGGTAAAATCACCAGTTTGGGGATGAGCTCCTGCATCCTTGTTCTGGGCCCTTGTAATGAGACACCAAACTTGAAGTGGACACGGCATGTGTAGGGGCTTGTGTTGGTGGTCTATATGCTTCAGTGCGTTTGCTGTATCTTCTGTTTTGGGAATAAGTCTTATCACCTTATCACCAGCGTAGTGGTTGCTATAAAGGTGGCTGTGCCCTGGTTGCAGATTCTCCATGAGGAGATTCTCCACAAGGCCTGGCTCATCACAGAGTGTTGGCTGGGTTCCCAGAGGAAGCTTCCTGAGAATGACTTATCCTCAGAAGTCACAGAACATTATTTCTATTATACTCTATTGGTTAAAATAGACACGAACCTGCCTGGATTCAGGGGAGGGAACTTAAGCCTCACATCTTTATGGGAGGTGTGTCAAAAAATTTGTGGCTGTTTTTTAAAACCACGACAGTTATATGCTACAGTTTATTTATCTCTTCTATTGTAGATGGATATTTGAGTAGTTTCTACTTTAGAGCAATTATGAATAATGCTGCTGTAATCCTTCTCGTTCCTATCTCTTTGTTCACATATGTATTTATTTTAGTTGAGTACATATCTAAGAGTAGAATTGCTGTTCAGAGTTTATGTGTATCTTCAGCTTTAATAGATTCTCCCAAACAGTTTTCCAAAGTGGTTGTACCAATTCATACTCCTACTAGCAAAAGATGAGTGTTCTGGTTGCTCTGCAGCCTCGCCTCCACTTGGTACTGTCAGTTAAACATTTACAAATTGTTTTATAACCATTCTGTGGTCGTGTAGATCTCAGAGTGTTTTGAATTGGCATTTCCCTGATAACTAGTGATTTGAGCACTTTTTCATATGCTTGTTAGCCATTTGGATATTCTTGGTTGTGAAGTGCCTGTTCAAGTCTTTTGCTCACTTTTAACAAATTGGGTTATCTTTTTTCTCATTGAAGTGTTGGAGTTTTTGTATATTCTGGGTATGAATCCTTTGTTGAATATATGAATTGTAAAAATCTCTTCCCATCCGATGGCTTGCCATTGCACTCTTGTAATGTGTCTTTTGATGAACTGAAATTCTAAATTTTAATCGATTTCAGTTTACCAATTTTTTCCTTTATGGCTAGTGTTTTTTTGTGTCATGTTTAAGAAATTTTTGCTACCCTGTAGTCATGAAGACATTTTCTTTCTTTCTTTCTTTCTTTTTTTTTTTTTTGTGAGGAAGATTAGCCCTGAGCTAACATCTGTTGCCAATCCTCCTCTTTTTGCTGAGAAAGATTGGCCCTGGGCTAACATCTGTGTCCATTGTCCTCTTTTTTTCATGTGGGACGCCCCCCACAGCATGGCTTGATAAGCGGTGTGTAGGTCCGTGCCTGGGATCTGAACCTGCAAACCCTGGGCTGCCAAAGCAGAGTGTGCGAACTTAACCACTGCACCACCGGGCCGGCCCCTAAGACATTTTCTTACTTTATCTTCTAGAAGCTTTGTTATTTTACCTTTTACATTTAGGTCTAAGTGTCCAAGAATTGATTTTTGTGTCTTGTGGGGGAGGGGTCAAGGTTCCTTTTTGTGTCTATATGCTTATCTGTACAAGTTATAGCAGGTAGCGTTGGGTCAGGTGGACGCAAGCCTGGGAGTTAGGGGTCCTGTGTTCTCAGCCTTAACCTAATGTACCTTTAATGCATCTTTTGAACTTGGGCGTGTTATTAAACCCTTCTGGCCTCAGCTTCATCTGTGGATTTGAGTGAAATGTTTTCTGATTTTCATTCTGGCTCTGGTTTGTTAGATCATTCTACCTAGTTTTACAGTTTTATTTAGGCTTATTAAAATCTTCTTGGATCTGGATTCCGTTATCTAGTGATTCATGACATCTCCCAGCTTTATGTTATCATCACTTAGGTTGAGTATGCCATCTAGATCTTCATCCAAGCTGCTGATGAAAGACAGCTTTCTTGACCACGTTGGTCATGTTCTTCTGATGTTTTTGGTGTGCTCTGTTGCTTGCCAGGAGCTCCTCATTCTGTTTAATAGCTGTGGCTCAGGACACTGATTCCGTTTTTGAATGACGTTGGCATATACTATTCATTTTACTTGTCCCTTCCTTCAGTTTCCTACTTGAACTTCTAAGAACCACAAACAATGTAGATAGAGTCTCAGGAATCAGCAGAAGTCGTTCACAATCGATGAGTTCTAGTCTTTCGGCAAATGATTCTGCAGTATGTGCTCTCTTGTAATGTTTCTGTTAATTATCAAAAAGGTATTTTTGCAAAAATTACACTTTCCATGCATATTTTTTGAATCTTGACACTACTAACTTACTGATTGTGAGGCCATGGACAAATTATTTAACTTTTCTTCTCCTTGGTTTCCTTATATGTACAGTCAGTATAAAATACCTATTTTTTTCGTCATTGTAAGAATTAGAAATAATGTATTTAAATTACCCAACATAGATCCTACTACATGGCTGCTTAACAGTGATGGTAGCAGTTGTTGTTACGTATTAGTTCATTCATATATAAGAGCTGTAAGTTAAAATTAATGGTTAATTGATTCTTTCTGTTATAGATTTATTCATATTTATCATTTATTCATATTTTTACTTATTTAGGATTAATTGGGCAAAAATAAGTGATCAAATTAATGTAAGAACATCATGTCAATATTCACTTTCAATTTATAGTCTTTCAGGGGCTGCCCCCATGGCTTAGTGGTTAAGTGTGTGCACTCTGCTACTGGCGGCCTGCGTTCGGATCCCGGGCGCGCACTGACGCACTGCTTCTCCAGCCACGGTGAGGCCGCTTCCCACATACAGCAACTAGAAGGAAGTGCAACTATGACGTACAACTATCTACTGGGGCTTTGGGGAAAAAAATGAGGAGGATTGGCAATAGATGTTAGCTCAGAGTCGGTCTTCCTCAGCGAAAAGAGGAGGATTAGCATGGATGTTAGCTCAGGGCTGATCTTCCTCACAAAAAAAAAAAAATAGTCTTTCAGAGACTGTATTACTCTTTAAAGACTAGAGGCTGTATTGAGCTTTAAAGACTGACCTAGTCTTTACATCCAAACATGAAGGTATGGTCTTGTCTGCAAATGAAGGTATTGAGAGTTGTTTTTCTACATGGTTGATTGCAGTGTTTTTATTTTGAGGCAGTTGGTAGGGCTGACTTGTGGCTGACGCTGATGTTAAGCACTGGCAAATTCCAGATTAACAACATTGGAAAGAGTTACTTGGTATTTCATTTAATAAAGCTCTTTCGTTATTCATGAAGAATTCTTAAAAAATGTTTTAATTGAAAAATTAATACATACACAATAGTAAATTTAAACAGTATAAAAGGATAAAGAATGAAAAGTAAACCTCCGACCCCAAAGGCATCATCTGCTATCAGTGATATGCTCTATATACACCCAGGATGGGGTGGGAGCGTCTACATTGTTGTACAATTCCCTGGGGATGCTATGCATATATATTCAAGCATATATAGCATATGTATAATAGATCCCTTTATTTTATATAAATAGAAATGTTTTATACATGGTTCTTCCCATGCATTTTTCAGTTAACTATATCTTGGAGACCATTCCATATCAGTATATGTAGATCCACCTCATTTTTTATTTATTTTTTTGTGAGGAAGATTGGCCCTGAGCTAACATCTGCCAATCCTCCTTTTTTTTTTTTTTTTCGCTGAGAAAGACTGGCCCTGGGCTAACATCCATGCCCATCTTCCTCTACTTTATATGAGATGCCGCCACAACATGGCTTGACAAGGGGTGCATCAATGTGTACCCAGGATCCAAACCGGTGAACCCCGGGCTGAGGCAGCGGAGCGTACGCACTTAATGACTTGCACCACTGGGGCCCCCACCTCATTTTTTAAATTGCATAATATTCTATTTTGTGGATATGCCATCATTCATTTAATAAGTTCTCACTTGATATAAATTAAGGATATTTCTCGTCTTTTGTTATTATATACAATGTTGTGGTGAATATCCACGTACATTTGACAGGATGTGAGTACACCTATAAGATAAATTGCTAGAAGTGGACTTGATAGATCATGCTAAATTGATGTGCCTTTTTCTCATACTTTTACTAACCCATTACATTTTCTAACTCTTTGAACTTGGCTAATCTGATAGCTGAAAAGTATGGTTGTAATCATAAATTGTCTCATTGTAATTTTATTTTGCATTTTATTAATGAATGAAGCTGAGCCTATTTGCTGTTGATGTCCAGAATATAGTGTTAGTGAAAGAAATCATGGTGAAGAACAAGGTGTATAAATCTACCTGTTATTTAAGGAGCAGGGGATGCAGATAAATGTATTTTATTTGTTATTTAAAAAGAGAAAAAGGGAAGGGTAAACTAAAAACTAGTGAAAACAATTACTTATGGGAAGGGAAAGAACAAAAAGGTGGGGGAGGACTGGAAGATAGACTTCTGAACACACTTTGTGTTATTGCTTTTTTTTAATTTAATTTATTTAAACTAAAAAAAAAAAACCTAAAATAGTCCACCCATTTCTCCCACCCTCCATCCCCCACCTCTGGCAATCACCAGTCTGTTCTCTGTATCTATGGGCTTGGTGTTTTTTTAAAAATTTTATTTATTTTTAGATTCCACATATAAAACAGATCATATGGTATTTGTCTGTTTCTGACTTAATTCACTTAGCGTAATGCCTACAAGGTCCATCCATGTTGTCACATATGGCAAGATTCCATTCTTTTTTATGATTGAATAATATTCCACTGTATGAGATATATATATAGATCTATGTCTATATGTATACACACACACCACAATTCCTTTATCCATTCATCCATCAGTGGACACTTAGGTTGTTTCCATATCTTGGCTATTGTGAATAATGCTGCAGTGAACATAGGGGTGTATATATCTTTTTGATTTAGTGTTTTTGTTTTCTTGAGATAAATACCCAGAAGTGGAATTGCTTGATCCTATGGTAGTTCTATTTTTATTTATTTATCTGTTTTTGAGGAAGATTAGCCCTGAGCTAACATCTGTTGCTAGTCCTCCTCTTTTTTTGCTGATCACGATTGGCTCTGGGCTAACACCCGTGCCCATGTTCCTCTACTTCATTGTAATGCCGCCACAGCATGGCTTGATAAGCGGTAGGTAGGTCCACACCTGGGATCTGAACCTGCGAACCCTGGGCTGCCGAAGTGGAGCTTGCGAACTTAACTGCTATGCCACTGGGCTGGCCCCTCTATTTTTAATTTTTTGAAGAACTTCCATACTGTTTTCCGTAGTAACTGCACCAATTTATATTGCCACCACCAGTGCACAAGGGTTCCCTTTTCACCACATCCTCACCAACACTTGTTATTTCTAGTCTTTTTGATAATAGCCATTCTAACAGGTGTGAGGTGATAGCTTGTTGTGGTTTTGATTTGCATTTCTCTGATGATTAGTGATGTTGAGCATCTTTTCATGTACCTGTTGGCCATCTGTGTGTCTTCTTTGGAAAAATGTCTATTCAGATCTTCTGCCCATTTTTTAATTGGATTGTTTGTTTTTTTTGCTGTTGAGTTAGTTGAGTTCTTTATATATTTTGCATATTAGCCCCTTATCAGATATATGATTTGCAAATATTTTCTCCCATTCAGTAGGTTGCCTTTTCGTTTTGTTGATGGTTTTCTTTGCTGGGCAGAAGCTTTTTAGTTTGATGTAGTGCTACTTATTTTTGCTTTGGTTCCTTTTGTTTTTGGTGTCAGATTAAAAAATCATCGCCATGACCTATGTCAAGGAGCTTACTGCCTGTGTTGTCTTCTAGGAGTTTTATGGTTTCAGGTCTTAACATTCAAGTTTTTAATCCATTTTGAGTTAATTTTGGTGTATGGTGTAAGATAGTGGTCCAGTTTCATTCTTTTTTCTTTTTTGGTGAGGAAGATTGGCCCTGAGCTAACATCTGTGCCCATCTTCCTCCATTTTGTGTGTGGGTTGCCACCACAGCATGGCTTGACGAGTGGTGTAGGTCTGCACCTGGGATCCGAACCGGGAACCCGGGCTGCCGAAGTGGAGTGCACTAAATTTAACCACTACACCGCTGGGCTGGCCCCCAGTTTCATTCTTTTGCACGTGGCTGTACAGTTTTCCGAGCACCACTTATTGAAGATACTGTCCTTTCCAAATTGTATATTCTTGGCTCCTTTGTTGTAAATTAATTGACTATATATGTGTGTGTTTATTTCTGGGCTCTCTGTTCTCTTCCATTGATCTATGTGTCTGTTTTTATGCCAGTACCATACTGTTTTAATGACTATAGCTTTGTATATAGTTTGAAATCAGGGAGCATGATGCCTCCAGCTTTGTTCTTTCTCAAGATTGCTTTGGGTCTTTGGGGTCTTTTGTGATTCCATATAAATTTTAAGATCATTTGTTCTATTTCTGTGAAAAATGCCATTAGAATTTTGATAGGATGCATTGAATCTGTATATTACTTTGGGTAGTATGGACATTTTAACAATATTAGTTCTTTCAATCCATGAGCTCAGAATGTCTTTCCATTTATTTGTTTCTTCAGTTTCTTTCATTAATGTCACGTAGTTTCCAATTTACAGGTCTTTCATCTCCTTGGTTAAATTTATTCCAGTATTTTATTCTTTTTGATGCAGTTGTAAATGGGATTGTTTTCTTAAGTTCTCTTTCTGATAGTTCATTATTAGTGTATAAAAATGCAACAGGTTTTTGTGTATTGATTTTGTATCTTGCAACTTTACTGGACTTATTAGTTCTAACAGTTTTTGATGGAGTCCTTAGGGTTTTCTACATATAATATCATGTTATCTGCAAATAGTGACAGTTTTACTTCTTCCTTTCCAATTTGGATGCCTTTTATTTATTTTTCTTGCCCAATTGCTCTGACTAGGACTTCCAGTACTGTGTTGAATAAAAGTGGCGAGAGTGGGCATCCTTGTCTTGTTCCTGATTTTAGAGGGAAAGTTTTCAGCTTTTCACCCTTGAGTGTGATGATAGCTGTGCACTTGTCATATTTGGCCTTTATTATGTTCAGGTACATTCCCTCTATACTTGCTTTATTGAGAGTTTTTATCATAAATGGATGTTGAGTTTTGTCAAATGCTTTTCCTGCATCTACTGAGATGATCATATGCTTTTTATCCTTCATTGTGTTAATGTGGTGTATCTCATTGACTGATTTATGGATGTTGAACCATCCTTGCATCCCTGGAATAAATCTCACTTGATCATGGTGTATGCTCTCTTTAATGTATTGTTGGATTTGATTTGCTAATATTTTGTTGAGGATTTTTGCATCTATGTTTATCAGAGATATTACCCTGTAATTTTCTTTTCTTGTCACATCCTTGTCTGTTTTTGGTATCAGGGTAATGCTGGCCTTATAAAATGAGTTTGGAAGAGTTCCCTCCTCTTCTGTTTTTTGGAGGAGTTTGAGAAGGACTGGTTTTAGTTCTTCTTTGAATGTTTGTTAGAAATCACCAGTGAGGCCATCTAGTCCTAGACTTTTATTTGTTGGGAGGTTTTTGATTACTGATTCATTCTTTTGCTAGTAATCCATCTGTTCACATTTGCTATTTCATCATAATTCAGTCTTAGTAGGTTGTATGTTTCTAGGAATTTATCCATTTCTTCTGGGCTCTCCAATTTGTTTGTGTGTACTTGTTCCTAGTAGTCTCTTGTGATCCTTTGTATTTCTGTGGTATCAGTTGTAACGTTTCCTCTTTCATTTCTGATTTTATTTATTTGAGTCCTCTTTTTTTCTTGGTGAGTCTAGTTGAAAGTTTGTCAATTTTGTTTATCTTTTAAAAGAACCAGTTCTTACTTTCATTGCTCTTTTCTCTTGTCTTTTTATTCTTTATTTCATTTATTTCTGCTCTAATCTTTGTTATTTCCTTTCTTCTACTAACTTTGGGCTTTGTTCTTTCTTTCCTAATTCCTTGAGGTATAAAGTTAGGTTGTTTATTTGAGACCTTTCTTGTTTCGTGAAGTAGGCATTTATAGCTATGAACTCCCCTCTTAGAACTGCTTTTGCTGCATCCATAAATTTTGTTATGTTACGTTTCCATTTTCATTTGTCTCAAGATATTTTTTGATTTCTCTTTTGATTTCTTCTTTGACCCATTGGTTGTTCAGTAGTATGTTGTTTAATCTCCACATATTTGTGAATTTTCCAGTTTGCTTCATGTAATTAATTTCTGGTTTCATACCAGTGGAAAAGGTTGGAAAAGATGCTTGGTGTGATTTCAGTCCTCTTAAATTTCTTAAGGCTTGTTTTCTGGCCTAACATATGATCTGTCTTGGAAAATGTTCCATGTGCACTTGAGAAGAATGTGTATTCTGTTGCTTTTGGATGGAATGTTCTGTAAATATCTAAGTCCATCTTCTCTAATGTTTCATTTAAGGCCAATGTTTCCTTATTGATTTTTCTGTCTGGATGATCTATCCATTGATATAAGTGGAATATTCAAGTCCCCTACTATTATTGTATTGCTGTTTCTCCTTTTAAGTCTGTTAATATTTGCTTTATCTATTTAGGTGCTCCTATGTTGGGGGCATAAATATTTACAAATGTTATATCTTCTTGTTGGATTGACCCCTTTTTCATTATGTAATGCCCTTCTTTGTCTCTTAGTACAGTCTTTGTTTTAAAGACTATTTTGTCTGATATAAATATAGCCAGTCCAGCTTTCTGTTGGTTTCCATTACATGGAATATCTTTTTCTATCCTTTCATTTTCAGTCTGTGTGTGTCCTTACTTCTAAAGTGAGTCTCTTGTAGATGGGTCATGTTTTTTAATCCATTCAGCCACTCTATGTCTTTTGATTGGAGAATTTAGTCCATTTACATTTAAGGTGATTATTGATAAGTATGTGCTTATTGCCATTTCATTAATTGCTTTCTGACTGTTTTTGTAGTTCCTCTCTATTCCTTGCTTCTTCTCTTGCTCCCTTCCTTTGTGGTTTTATGACTTTCTGTAGTGGTATGCTTATATCCCTTTCTCTTTATCTTTTGTGTTTTTACTAGAGGTTTTTGCTTTGTGGTTACCATGAGGCTTACATATAACAACTTATATGTATAACAGTCTATTTTAAATGGATAACAACTTAAATTTGATTCCATTGTAAAGCTCAATTACTATTACTCTCTTCTCCCAGGTTTTGTGTTTTTGCATTGTTTGGCTTTGGAAATGTAAATATTTTACAAAATTCTAAAAATTTAAAGAGAAAAAATATATATCAGTTAAATATTTAGGTTAATGTTATTAGGAACCAAGATTTTTAATGAAAGAGAAAAGAGAAATATAAAATCAAGTTAAGAAAAATCCTAAATTTAAACAGGAAATATTAATATAAACTCATGATATATTTTCTCTTTGAAAAGAATTCTTGTAGCTCTGTCCACTCAAAAGACCTAGAAATAATGATAACCTGGGAGCAGTGACTATCCTAGTGCCCAGATTTTGGTCTGTAAATATCATTTTCCACTGAAAGGAGACAGGCCCTTTGTCGAAGTGATTGATTTTGGATTTGGTATGGGAAAACTTGCATGAGGAACCTAGGACATTTTGTCCTAGAAAGCGAGGAAAATACCCAAGACTATTAGGTCGTGTCAGGAAGACACAGTGGCCAACTTGAAGGACTTCCATTGCCTAGTGCAGAAGAAAAGAAAGGAGCAGCCCTGGCTCTCAGAAGCTGGCCTGGCACTCGGAGTTCTCCAGTTATATGTAAGCAGTCTCACAGAATACCTCAGACAAGGTTTCTCTGAGATCATGATGAAGTGAGACGAAGCACAAACAAAACCAAGGTCACTGTGCCACCTGCAAAATACTTGGCCAAAATGAGTGACTGCAGCTTCTTTACCAATTACAGCTTTTTCTTTGTTCTAGTCTCCCCTCCCTTAGATAAGATTTATTGAGATACCCAATCATAGAATTACCCCGATTTCTGAGAGCATACAATTTAGAGAAACTCCTGCTTCCCTAGAGCCTCCCCCAAATTACCCAATCAAAGCCCAAGTCCTATAATAGATTCTTTAGAATCTTACTGAGGTTACTAAGGTTACTAAGAGTCTTACTGAGACGCCCAACTGTTCCCCATGGTGTGTCTTCTCCCAGCTTAACTACAGGTGTGTTCCTGGTGGTCTTTTTTTTGTGTGAGGAAGATCAGCCCTGAGCTAACATCCATGCCAATCCTCTTGTTTTTTTGCTGAGAAAGAGGGGCCCTGGGCTAACATCTGTGCCCGTCTTCCTCCACTTTATATGGGACGCCGCCACAGCATGGCCTGACAGGCGGTGCATCAGTGCATGCTCGGGATCCGAACCCAGGCTGCCAGTAGTGGAGCGCGCACACTTAACCACTATGCCACAGGGCCGGCCCCCTGGTGTTCTTTTGTTGAAGGGCATTGACACCAGAGGTAGGACAGTTTGAGCAACAACAATAACAAAAAATATGGGAGAACAGGTTAAGTGACAATATTAGGACATAATCAGCAAAATCCAAAATGTGGGAAATTTTACAGGGCAAATGACAAGGGGAAAGAAAAAAATAAAGGAGGGAGGTGACACTTGTCTGTTAAAGAGATTAAAGACCCATCAGCCAAATGCAGTGACTAAAAAGTCAACTATAAGAAGATTTTTTTTTTTGAGACAATTATTAGGTGATATTAAGGAATTATTGTTAATTTTCTTAGGTGTGACAATGATATATAATGACTATATTTTAAATATGAAATGATGTGGTGTTTGGGGTTTGCTTTAAAATGATCTTGGGTGGGGCTAGTGGATTGGATACACAGAGGAAACAAATTGGCAACGTGGTGATAATTGGTGCAAGTGGGTGATGTGTACATAGGAGTTCATTATATCACTTCTCCACTTTGTATGTATTTGAAAATTCCCCTAATAACAAGTTTTTTTTAAGCCATTTGTATTTCTTTTTCTATGAATTTTCCTCTCCATGTCACTTTTCATTTTTCTGTTGAGCTTTTGTCTTTTTTTCTTATAATTTAAATGATTCTTTAAATACTAGGAAAATTAACCTTTTGTCATGTTTTGTAGATTTTCTCATTTGTCTTTTGAGTTTGCTTATGATATTTTTTAACCTGTGGAGAATTTTTATTTTGTCAAATTTATCAATTTTCTTTATGGTTTGAGTGTTTTGTTTTGTGTTTTGCTTAGAACAATCTTCTTTTCTCTGAGATTCTAAAAAGTTCTTTTATGTTTTCTTGAAGAATTTTAGTGACTATAGTATGCTTCTGATACACTTTGAGTATTTGGTCATCTTAATTTCCTTTTACAGTATATAGAAATGTTCTCCCTTTGAGCCCTGCTGCAAGAATAGTTAAGGAAAAATGTTGTTCAGTACCTATTCTGTGTAGATTTAATAGTGAGCACCCGGAGAATTAACTGTAAACAAAGTTTGGTAGTTAATTTTGCCTCCCAAAAAAGGACAACTAATGGGAAATCTATCATTTACAAAATTGTCAAAATACTATACTAAATGTTATATAAAAATATTAACAGTATAGTTCAAAATTTCTGATTTTAGAGAAGTTTCAGTGTTTGTTTTACATAAAGAAGCATTCTGTTTAGCTCTTTTTGTAGGGCTTGTGGGTCAAGGAGCCAGGTGTCACGTCTCTTTGAAGTCGGCATATTCAGGCTTGCTCCTCTCTTAGGTTTGATGCCTTTGCATAGGCAGAGCAGGAAGTTTCTGGTTTCTACTCCCTGTAGGAATAGATGCATGAACATTACTGTCATGTCTTCTTCATGATTGGTGCCTCAAAACCTGTTAGGACTCCATGGATGGATCTTCTAATCACTACATCAAAAGTGAGAAAGAGAGGGGGCTGCCTGGTGGCGTAGTGGTTAAGTTTGCGCCCTCCGCTTCGGTGGCCCTGGGTTCGCAGGTTTGCATCCTGGGCGTGGACCTACGCACCGCTTATCAAGCCATGCTGTGGCAGGCATCCCACATATAAAGTGGAGGAAGATGGGCACAGCTCCATCTTCAGCAGAAAGAGGAGGATTGGCAACAGATGTTAGCTCAGGGCTAATCTTCCTCACAAAGAAAAAAAAAATCAGAAAGAGAAGTGCGCAGCAGAGACTTCACGGAATTGTTCCTTTTTGGGGGGAAGTGAGGTATCTTGGGCTTGTGCTTAGAATTGTGCCATACTGTGTGTTCTCAGTTGGAAATTAATTCTGCAGTTACTGTTCCTCTTTTAGAACTTTTAGAAATCATTTAAAGGAAATAAAAGTTGAAGAAGTACATTTGATACTGTATTTTAAACATTTTATTCACTATACCACAAAATTTTATAAGCTAATGTTAATCACTTTTCTAATACAAGTAAAAAAATTCTAATTAGGAAGGAATATTTCTTCTCTGAAGATACCCACTTTCTTTTTCAAAAGAGTTAGAAGCATGAGTCTTCACCTAGTTCTTTCCAGCTTAGGTGTGAAAACATGACTAGTGTGACAGTTGCTTCTAAAGATTGTAGCACAGTTTCAGTTTAGCTTAATGTTTTTTGGGAATAAACCTAGTAATTTATAGGATCATTATCTCTGGAGGTTCACTTCCATATTCTCATGGTTTGTTGTGTTATATTTGACTCTTGGTTTGTTAATGTTGCTAAAGGTACCATATAGCCACGAATGTTTTTCATACTTTTGTTGATATGCGTGGTTCTCTGAGTTAAACCAGGGGACTGATTGGATGCCTCTAAAAGGAGCTCACGGTTAACCTGTGTCTCAGGTTTTTATGTTAAATGGTATAGATGATAACTATACTTTTATTCCTATGGATATCCTTACAGTTCTGTCTCAACAGCAGAATTTGTGGGGACAAAATGAAGTAAATGTACGAAGACCCTCTGTATTGTTGGGAGGTGGCTATATAAACTCAAGATTTTGTATTTTGTTTTTCAGATGATTTCTTAGCAGTAATCAGATGCAGTAATCAACTTCTGATTAGCTGCCTCATTTGTAAGAGAATTGTCTTTAGATGTATTGCTTTCAAATTGTTTCTGATGTAATTTAGCAAAAGAGGTGATGAAGTTCTTTGTTGACCGATTATCTCGTGTTTGATTTTATTCTTTGACTTACTGTACTTTGGCAGGAAGCCATTTACACCAAAATATGTAATTACTTCTTAATCCCAAATAAATTTGAAATACAAATGAGTGATTTTGGCCTTGGGAATGATGGAATGGGAAAAGGGCAATTTTGGGGGCTCCTCTTGGATCATTCATTCACTAATTTATATTTTTTACCCAACTTCTAAAATAAACTGGAGGGGGCTTTTATTAAAATCCTCTAATACAGTAGCGTTTTATGTAATAGAGCCATTACATTGAGAATGAATGACTTAATGAAGGAAAGAAGATGTACCAGAATATCTAGATTGGTGGTCTGTTCTGTGCATCATAGCCCCTGTGCAGCGTTAAAATACACAGACGCTGGGGCTCTTGTGGAGTGGGGCTTTATTGTTTCAAAGTTCCACTGGTAATTATGAAGTATAGCCAAGATGAAGAATTACTGCCTCAGACGATGGGTAGTATGTAATTGAGATTATAATTTTGCTCCTAACTTCTGGCATTCATTGAAAAAGAAGAAACAGTAGTTTCCTAGCTCTTAATATCTTAAAAACTTGCATCACTGAAAGAGACACTCTTTTCCCACCATGAAAGTAACGGAATTTGATTTTGTAGATGTCTAGTAGCTGCTCACTGTCTTTAATAAATAGTTTCATCAAAGGATTCAGAAACATTCTTTACCTGGAGGGCTTGTTATTGATCCTTGTTTGAAGCTGATGGTATAATATTAAATCATAACTGTGCGATGGTGTTTCTGCATGAAGCTAAGTGCAGCTTCATAAGGCCAAAGGTTGTATTTTATTCATGTTTTTATTTCCAGCCCCCAGCACAGTTTTTCTGGCACCTGTTTTGGAGGTGTTTTATAAATGCCTTTGGGATAAATGAGTTCAAGTGTTTAATTTCATGGTGAACTAAATTGCCATAAAGATAGAGCTTATAAAATCTAGAGTAAGAGATAAATAACATGTTTCATAGACCATCTGTCACTAATATCAATTGTTTCTACTTGGCACTGAAGACTTGTTTTTTGAGGGGAGGAAGCTTGTGTAAAGTTAAAAAATTAAAAGAAAAACTCTTAGGTTGTTTTGCACCCCTCTGTTTAGTGGCTAAAAGTCAGTGCGGTTTTTAAAAAATTGACATTATCTTTACTCAGTGAGGATTAATGTAGTCATTGGTAATTCCAATAGCAACACCATTGTGACAACTGGTGGCTGTTTCTGCCTTGTCCCCTTCCAGTCTGTTTGATGCATCAACCAGAGTGATCCTTTGAAAACGTTAAGTCAGAGCATGCCACTCCTCTGCTCAAAAGCTTCCCATGATTTCCCCTCTCACCTAGAGGTAGAGTCGCTGCCCTTACAGTGGCCTGGGTGTTGGAGTGATTGCTGCGCTGTCCCCTTTTACATCTCTGACATCAGCCAGTGCCCTCCCTTGGCTAATTCTCTGCCAGCTGCACCAGCCTCTTTGCTGCTTCTAGAACAAGCTGGGCGTGCTCTTGCCATAAGGCCTTTGTGCTTACTGCTCCCTCAGTGTGGGGTGCTCTTCCTCTAGGTAACAACATGGCTAGCTTCCCTCACTTTTTTTTCAGGTCTTTGCTTAAATGTCACTTTGTTGTGAGGCTTTACCAGATCGTCTTTTAAATTTCACCCCCCTACACTCCTCCCTTCCCCCGAACTTGCTGTCCCTGCTTTATTTATTTTTTTTCCATAGCACTTTTTAGCATTGGACATAGCACATGTTTTAATTTTTAAAAAATTATCGGTCTCTCCTAAATAAAATATAAGTCCAACGAGGGCAGGGATTTTTGTCTGCTTTGTCACTGCTTTATTCCCGTCTTCTGGAACAGTTCCTGACACAGAGTATGTGCTCAATAGATATTTATTGAACAAATGAATTAATGAAGCAGGTACTATATTGTAATAATACAGAATTCCATGGGACTTAGTATTATTTTTATCTTAAAAGGGGGTATAGCATGGTAAAAGTTTTTCTATTTCCTGTCAGAAAGTTGCAAACCATTCACTCTAATAGCACTACCAAATTACTTATATTTAAGTTAACGGGAGAATAGGGCCTAATCATATCATCTCCTTTTTAGGAATAGAATTTGATCCATTCTAAACCCATTCCTACTTTGAGGTGACTTTAGTGACAAAGGCACTTAAAATTTTGGATTTGTATCAAGTTTATATGGCTCAGTCTGTAGATGAAATGGATTTTGGGAATGGAATAATATATGTTATCAAGAAATATAAAAAAATGTAAAAACTTTGGTGAGAAATTGGTCAATGGGAGAGTTTTCCTTGGCTCAGGTATTCAGAGTATGATTTTTATTTTGGTTGCAGTATTCTGAATTAACATGCAAGTATAATACACGTTCTGAAACCTTGTAGAAGTGTGTTTACGCTTTTGCTCAAGTCAGGGTCCTTACAGTGACCTTCAGGGCTCTGCTTGATCTCTCGCTCCCGTGTCTGCTCTCTGACTTCTCCTCTTGCTTCCCCCTTGCTCACTCACTCCAGCCACACTGGCATCCTTCCTCTTCTTTGTTGCCTGGCGTGCTCCTACCTTAGGATCTTTACGCTACTCACCCCTCTGCCTAGAATGTCTGCCCCAGATAGTCACAGGGTCAGCTTCCTCACCTCCTCCAAGTCCGCTCGGATCTTACTTCCCCAAGAGGCCGGCCGGGACTGCTCTGTTGATACAGCAAGCCCGCCCCTGCCACCTTGCACTCCCTGTCCTCCAGCCCTATGGACCGGCTTTACTTTATGATTTTTTTAAACATAGCACTTACATTCTCTAAAATATTAGGTAATTCACTTATTATGTTTGTTTTTATTATCAGGCTCTTGCTGCTAGAATGTGTCAAAGGACAGGACCTTTGTTTTGTTCCTTGAAGTATATAGCAAGTGTCCAGAGCAGTGCTTGCTTGGCACATGCAGATTATCAGTAAATACTTGAGTGAGTGAATGAGTGAACACACCATTACTCTTCTTCAGAAATTCACAGATAACCTTTACTGCTGTGGTGACTGGTAGATTTATGTAATTGGTATCTATAAGAACAACCTTTGAAATAATACTGTTGTAATGCTTTTCCAATTGTGTGTGTGTTTGGTGGGGGGCGTGACTCCATAATCACCAAGAATATATTGGTATTATTTTGGTTCAAAATTATAGAAATTATAATTATTTGGTAGAAATTATATTAATTTCTATGTTTTACCTATTGCATTTATAAACTCTTTTTTTAATTGTAGGAAAAAGCACAATGTAAAATTTACCATTTTAACTGTTTTTTAGCGTACAGTTCGGTAGTGTTAAGTACGTTCAAGTTGTTGTGTAAGCAGTCTCCAGAACTCTTTTCATCTTGCACATTTGGAACTATACAGATGAAACAACAACTACCCTCTTCTCCCTCCCCGTAGCCCCTGGCAGCCGTTCTACTTTCTGTCTCTATGAATTTGACTACTGTGGATACCTCATATAGGTGAAGTCATACAATATTTGTCTTTTTGTGACTGGCTTATTTCACTTAACATAATGTCCTCAAGGTTCATCCATGTTGTAGCATGTGTCAGAATTTCCTTTCTTTTTAAGGCTGGATAATATTGCATTGTTATATGTATACCACATTTTGTTTATCCATGCATCCATGGATGGACACTTGGGTTGCTTCCACCTTTTGGCTGTGAGTAGTGCTGCTATGTACATGGGTGTGTAAATACCTCTTTGAGGCCATAAACTCTTTTCTTGAGATCTGTTAGCTTAAAGGAATAAACAAATCAGTTATATTTTCAGTATATGCTTACATCTTAATTTTAAAACTCTTAATTTTATTTAACAGCTTGTTTTTCTTTTATATAATGTATTCTTATATAATAAAATTCATATTTTGGTGTAAGCAGTGGAAGTATAGGTGGTCTGCTTTTTTAACATGATACAATCGTGGAAAACTGTACATCAAAAAGTGGAACAAACTCCTTGAAAGAATGAGCTGTTAATCGTTGTTGTATCTCCCAAATTACCTAGACTGTGAGTGTCCTAAACAGTCGAATGAAATCCAGGATAGTATTATATTGTGAAAGCAAAAGGAAGAGAATGTTTCAGGAAAGAAAGAATGAACAACAGTGTTGAGTGCTGGCGAGCAGGCAAAGGAGATGATTCAAAGTGTCATTTGGATTTAGTGACCTTAGCAAGAGTAGTTAGAGTGGACGCAAGAAGGTTGAGTCCAGGTGGAGTGAGTTGTGGATGAGTGAGGAGAAAGGAAATGTTAGGAAGTGCAATTATTAAGACATTTGACATTGACAGGGAGAAGAAAGGATGATACTGGAGGTGGTTAAAAAACATTTTTTTTAAAAAAATGGACGAGCCATAAACATATTTATAAGCTGATGGGAAGGATCTAGTTGAGGGAGATGTTGAATATATGAGAGAAGGGTTAATTAAGTTTAAGTCCTGAGGAGGTTGGAGGGGGTGGATACAAGGCAGAGAGGGACCTGATGTTTGATTGAGGAGGATAGCTTCCCTAAATTGTGAGCAGAGAGAAGGAAGATAGGATGGATGCAAAGTTGGGCTTGAAGTGTGTGCAGGTAGTTTGTAGTTTGAGTCTTGGAAAGATACAGGAATTCCTACCTGAAGCTTCTGTTTCTTTCTGTAAACTCGGAGATGAGCTCATCTATTGACAATTATGAATGAGGAAGGAGAATTATAGTTTTGAGGAGAATAAACAGGGCTTGCATAGTCATTGTAGAGTGTGGGAAGAGATTTCACTTGCTGGACTTTTAAAAGGAGTAGCCATATCCACTGCAGTTGGGTGATGTATATTAAGCGTAAAGTTAGATGTCAGGCACTTGAGGAAAAAAAAGACTTAACCTTTTTGCTATTTAATTTTCCACATTTATTGCATTCCTACCAAGTGCAGTGTATTGTGAGTAAGACAGTTCTCGTACCCAGGGAGCTTATAAACTTACAGGGAACATGTATCAAATGCAATAAGAGGTAAGAACGGTATTGAAACTTCAGAGGTCATATCTGACTGAGGAAGAAAGAGATCTTGGGTATGGAAAAGATTTCAGTAAATGTAGATGGGGGAGGGTGAGAAAAAGCTTCACACTGCCAAGGGTGGAGATAAGAGTATGTTGGTACCATGTTAATGGAATGGGGAACAGTCCAGCTCGTTCAAAGTTATCCTTGAATCAACGTGTCTCTGCGCAGTTTAAAAACATCAGAGAAGCTTATGACATTAAAGAAAATTTCATAAAAATATATGACCCCCTCAAAGGATCTTAACGTGCATACCTATTTTAGTGGAAATTTATGACTAGTCATCCAGTGTGTAGCAAGTTTTATACAGCATTGTAATTTCCCACTTTGGGTATGATGAATTCCTAGAGCTCATTAAGTGTAAGCGGCATTATTTGATTCATTCAAGCTCTTTTCTCTCTTTGGCAGAAGATTAAAAAAAATTATTCCAAATTTGAATCCAGGACTTGATAAATGCCAGTTGTCTAACTACAGTACCATATTGTGATAAATATAGCTATTGAAATTTTAAAAATCTCTTCACAAAACTTTATTTTAATATTCATAGCAGAACTTTTTTTGGAATGTTATCTGAAAAACAGGACCATTTTATCATCAGAGCTGACTATTAATTAGGGTATTGTTTCAGATATAAAATTTGATCTGCCACTGAAATTCTATTTGAATATGTATAGTTCCAAGCCTGCTTTGTGTATTTAATAACTTTAGTACCATAATTACTCTGTTTACAATTAAATTTTGGTGAATATGCTAATATGAAATATACCAGTGAGTGATTTCAACAAAGGGCCGTGTTGATTTGCATTTTGATGTGCTTTTCACTTGTATCTGAATTTCTTGTAATATCAGTGGGAAAAAGGAGTGGTCAGATTATGTAATGGGTTATGTGGTGATAAACTTTGTTTCTTTGAAACCTGTCTGTTGGTTTGGCTATCATAATAGTGGATTTGTTTTGGTCTAAGTGGGCAGAAATTATGCGGAAAGATTTAATTTGGTCTAGGTTTGTGTCCTCCAGTGTATTCTGTAGAAGAAACCTTAATGTAGGTATTGGTTTCGTTGTTAGAGGAAACCTATAATGTACTAAAGCAATTGTTTAATTCAAATTAGTGTTCTAAGTTCTTTAGAAAATTCACTAACTTAGTGAGGCAAATGCTTGTGGTTATGTTATTTATACAGTTTTTGAGCAGGGACTTTTGGTTTTAAATTATTCTCTTTTCTTTTCAGAAATCACCTGAAAAGGAACTATGAGATTGAGAAACACAGATTTTATATTCTCTGAAACTAGGAGATTTCTATAACCCTGAACCAGAAAATAAGAGGGGCTGCCAAATGCAGTGAAAGTCAAATAGCGGTATGGGAGGATCCTGAAAGGGGACACTTTCAGGTCTGGGACACAGATCTCAGATAAAGCTGGCAGAATAGTGTTCTCCAAAGTAAGTCACACACCCTGAGGGGCACAACCAAAAAGCCTTTGCTTAGAAGAACAGGAATGGGTGTTGGCAGAAGAGGGCGCTAGGAAACTTGATGGTGTGATGAAAATGTTCTGTATCTTAGTCCGGGTGGTGGTTGCTCAAGTGTATATGTATATGTAAAAATTTATCAGTCTGTGTGTACCCCTGTGCAGGTTACCAGTTTCTTCCCTCTCAACTCCAAACGCACCCTTCTTTGCTCTGTTTGTGATACTTGAACTGGACTCGAAACAGTTTTTCCTTTCCAGCACAGTGTTAGGTTTTGTCAGTAAAGTTGAGGGAGGGACACTGCAAGGCACAGTGGGCTGTGCAGTGTGCTTGTTTTTTCCTCTCTCTTAAGGGGTGGCTGACAGCCCTGCTTACTCCTGACTTTCTTTAGTACTCCAGTAGGCAGCTTTTTGGTCCCACCAGAACCCAGAGGGTAGATTCCTGTGGACCAACTTCAGCCCGCTGGCACGCCAGAGAACTCTGCTAGCCAGTGGGCTGGAGCCATGGCCTGTCCAGTGAAGAGTTCCTTCCTTGTGTGCTCTCCCTGCGACTTGTGGATAGTAACTGCTCCCTGCATTCGCTCTGCTTGCATTCCTGAAAGTTCTCTTTTACCTCTTTCAGTAGTCAGCCACCTTTTACAAATTCATAGTTTTTTATATTAAATTTTCCTCTTTTAGTTACTTGGGTATTTTTTATCTCCTGACTGAACTCTGACTGTTAAAACACTTATGATTTATGTAATTTACTGTGTTAATTTTGCATAAATAAAAAACAGTGAAATAAATCACAAGTATACAACTTAATTTTTGTGAAGTGAGCATACAGTTTAAATATCATCCAGATTGGGATATAGAACATTGCCAGATCCCCAGAAACCTTCCTCTTCCAACTCCTAGTCATTTCCTCCCCCAAATGGTATCCGCTATTTGACTTCTATCATCATGGATTGGTTTTGTTTATTATTACACTTCATGTGAATGGAATCATACAGTATGTCATCTTGTGTTTAGCTTCTTTTTCTCAACATAGTGTTTGAGAGCTTCATCTATTTTATTTTATCCATATTCCTATTGATGGACATAACGGGTTTCCAGTGTTTGGCTATTTTGAGTAAAGCTGCTGTTATTGTTGTATGTCTTGGTGGACATGTTTTCATTTCTCTTAGGTATATACATAGAAGAGGAATTGTTGGCTCACTTAGCAGCTACTGCCAAACAGATTTTCAAAATGGTTGACACAACGTACAGTGTATGAGAAGTCCGTTTGTGCCACATCCTTACCAACACTTGGTTTTGTCAGGCTTTCACAGTTGAAGACTTCAGAATCTTTAAGGAACAGATCATTCAAATGCTGTTTAAATTCTTCATAGTTGGTAAAAGAAGAAAAGCTTCTAAAGTCTTTTTATGAAGTGAGTGTAATATCGATATCAAAACAGGTAAATATAGTAGAAAAAAAGAAGATTACAGACCAGTCTTGATATATGAATATCAATTTTATTCCTAAATAAAATATTAGCAAACAGAATCCAGCAGCACACTATAAGAATCATAACCATTATCAAGTGTTTTTTTTTTTAGAAATGGGCATCATGTTAAATGGCCCTGTACAGTATATGGTACCAGCTACATTTATTTAAGTCTCTTAACATTTTAAAAGATGAGTTATTGACCAAATGTTTGTTTATTAATCCATGGCCATCGGCCTCCCTTGCACCCAGCAGAAGCCAGCCCTTGAGCACTGACATGGCTGTTGGTTGCCCAAGGCCGGCCTAAGATTGTAGGGGCTGACAGAAGGGAGGCCTCCACATCTATTTCCATGAGAAGCCACAGGAGAAAAGGAACTTCATTTAAGGGCATTTTAAAGAAATATTTTGTGTTGTAGTAGCCTCTTTCTGTTAGAGCAGCAGAGAATATTTCAATGACTTCTTCACTTTCATGTGGAGCAGGTGTAAGTGGGAGTGAGGTTTTAACCCAAGCACAAAGTTAGTTTCAAATACTAATTAATAAATGTATTTTTCTTTTTTGTTGTTTGTTTACAGAGAAGCTGGTAATCTAGGACATAACGTTGAGCAACATTATTGAACATTGAGCTTTTTTTGTACTTAGTTTACTTGGGTTGGTATATGTTTAAGTTCCTTGAGCACTGTGGCTCTCTCTAATGTGTATGAATGACTGAGGAAAAAAAAGACTGGATAACCATTTGAAAAAAGCTGGATTCCTACCTCATATCTTATACCAATATAAGTGTAGACAGATCAAAATTTTACCAGCAAAATATGAAATCATAAAATAATTAAAATATGGGAGATATTTGAAAAACATTATTTGATTGGGAAAGGTCTTTCTAAGGATGACAAAATCTAAAAGCTAAAAATAAACAATATCAAAAGATAAATAAATTGGGAAGACTTTACAATACAAAGAACTAATTTCTTTAATATAGAATATATAAGAAGTGTGTATAAATAAAAAAGCAGAAGGCTACCAGTAGTTCACAGGAAATGAAGTACAGATTTTACTTAGGAGTCTTTTCTTTTTCCTTTTTCTTTTTTTTTTTTTTGTGGGTGTATGATTGGACAAGCTCATGCAGTATGAAAAGATTTCCAGTTTTAATCCCTTGGTGATTGTTAATTATAGGAACAGTAATTTTTTAATGTTTAAAACCATAAAATATTTTATAATACAGAAAACCTTATCAAGCAAATATAGACTTAATGAATTATAAGGTGCTTTTATAACCACCACTTAACGTTAAGAAATAGAACTTTGCCCACCATGTGCCCCATCCTAATCACAACTTTCTTACGCTTCCTCAGAGTAACTTCTATCTTTTATGGTAATCATTTCCTTTTCTTTGTAGTTTTATCACTCAAATGTGCATCCCTAAGCATTATAGTTTATATTTGCCTGATTTTGTTTTCTTTCAGGTATGTTGTTTTTCCTTCTCTCTCTTTCTTTTTTTTTTTTTTTTTTGTGAGGAAGATTGGCCCCAGGGTAACGCCCATGCCCATCTTCTTCTACTTTATATGGCACGCCGCCACAGCATGGCTTGAGAAGCGGTGCATCAGTGCATGCCCGGGATCCAAACTTGCGAACCCCGGGCTGCCAAAGTAGAGCGCTCGAACTTAACCGCTATGCCACCTGGCCGGCCTGTTTTAAGTCTTTTTAAATCTAGTTTTCTTCTCCCACATCTCTTCTTTTTTCCCTTTATTTGTTGAAGAAATGGGGTTATATGTACTGTAGGGTTTCCCACAGTTAGGATTTTGCTGATTGCACTCCTGTGCTATAGTTTATCATGTTCTGTTCTCTTCATATTCTGTGAATTGGTAGGCTTGATCAGATTCAGGGTCTGTTTATTTTTTCTTTCTTTCTTTTTTGGCAAGATTACTTCATGGGTAGTGGTGTGTTCTTTTATTAGGAGGCACATAATGTCTAGATATCTCTCACATTTTGATGTTAGTAGCTATCAGTGCTCAATGTCTGGATCTATTAACTCGTTAGGAGGTGGAAATGGTGTTAACCTAAAACCACGCTTATTCATTTATTAGCTGAAATTTTTCTATAAGGAGAAATTTCTCTTCATCTTCTGTTTGGTTACCCAGTGATACAATTCATATAAGAAAGAAAGGATAAACACTTGATTCTTTCTCTTTATTTACCAGTTTCAAAATTGAGTGGTTTCCTGTTATCCTCTAGAGGTGACCACTTAGGTATTCTTACTGTTATAAACTCTTGGATTTATCCATTTTGGGTGTTTTAATCCATTGTGGTTATTATCTTTATTGACTCAAATTGGCTCATCTTTGGTCAGTGGGAACATCTTCCAAGCTGGCTCCTTAGACATATTTGACACAACTCTAGTAGTTTTTGATAGATTCCTTGACATCTAGAAATGACAAGATGTTCCAAGTTGTTCTTGTAGATTTTCAGCTCCAGACCTGGAATCAGTCATTTCTTTAAGGAACCTGGTTTCTTTTAACAGGAAATGGTATTTCAGAAATACTATTGAGAAGGGAAGCATAGGAATGCTGGGTATCACCAGCTTTGGCTTTTCTGTGAACCCAAATGACTAAGCAGCCACAGTTTCTCCTTGTTACTCTCTTGAAAGTCTACTCCTTCATTATGGTGACTTTTGTAATTGTGGGGCATGTTGGGGATGCTTTGGAACCAGGTAGTCCTCAGGGCAGATTTCTGTCATTCCACCACTTACTAGTATAAAACCTTGAACAGGTTGCTTAACTTTGCTGAGCCTTAATTCCCTCATCTATAAAATGGGCATGATACTGTGATCTTCATAGAGTTGTGAGGATGGATGGGAGCCTGTGTGTAATGCATCTACTATCATGCCGTAAATAGACTTTCCCCTTCTCCTTGAGTTAATTTCTTGTGTTTTCAGTCTCTATATTAGGTTCTTAGCACATCAGCATTGGCCTTTATAAACTCCTCATTGCATTACTATAAAGTGTGTTCTAATTGGGTGTACCTTTTCCCCTGTACTTCATAGAGCAATTTTTTTTTTGTTATTGTTGTTAAATAGCATTTTTAGTCAGAAATGATATTATACCAGTGGAACTTAAAGCTAAATATTTTCTTAAATAATTACATAGATCATTTTATTTATTGTTTCCTCTCGAAAGTTAAGGGATAAATAGGGTTTGAGCAATTATAAATCAGAATTAACAGATGTCCTTTATTTAAGTTTTGGAGTAAGTAGGAATTTGAACAGCATTTTTGTTGCACAGAAGCTTTTCGTAGTGAAAAATGTTTTCAACACTTCTAGGATTATAATTCTGTGTGTTGCTTTGTTTTATAGTGAAAATGCCTCGTGTAAAAGCAGCTCAAGCTGTAAGACAGGGCCCTGCAAAGAGACGTCTTGCAGAACAGTTTGCAGCTGGGGAGATAATCACTGACATGACAAAAAAGGAATGGAAACTAGGATTACCCATTGGCCAAGGTGGCTTTGGTTGTATATATCTTGGTAAGTGTATGACTACTTCTGATTGTCAGTCCAAAGATTTATATGCTTTCTTATCAAAATAGTTTCTCAATTAGGAGCTTTTACAGGATGTTCCTAATAATCTACAGTCAACTAAATGTTGTATGATTAGGCAAAAATGCATCTCTGACATGGGAGTGGAAAAGAAGATGGCTGATTTAATCACAATAAGAGAAGAGGATAAAATATCTGTAATATTGTCACTAGTGAGCACTATGGCTTTAGAGTTTTAAGATATTCTGTATAATCTTAATCTCTTTTGAGACCGAAAGAAAGCCATGTACATCTTTCTTTCCCCATCTCCACCGAGTTAGGATTTATTTCCTCTATTTTGGTTTAATATGGAGATTTTCAGATCTTTAACAAGTGTGGATTTATTTTCTTTCTCTACAACCCTTATAGTTATCATAGTGGAATTAAGGGAACGACCTATGAGGCCTGATTAAATGTGCTATTAATTAGCATACTTACCCATAAATTTTGGGGACCTATTGTAGAACCCTGAGATTCTATAGGTTAACTGAATTGTTGATTTAAAAGATGTGTTACCTGATTGCTTCTAAAGCTGCCTGCTTCTCCAAGAATTTTAGTAGCGACACAGTGCATCTCATGTTTGCTTTTGGTATTTCTAGCTCTATTACATGTGCTTACTCCACCTCTAATCTTGATTTAATTTAGTTAATTATTTAATTTCTGCCATGAGGTTTATAAAATTTTATTTTTAGTAGTGGAACCTTTTTTTTCTTTTAAGAAACATATCTCTCAGAATTCTAATATTAGATACTAGATTAGCACCACATGATACTTGTTAGAACTGCAGATTCTCGGGTCTCACCCCAGACCTACGAATCAGAAACTGTAGGGAGGGCTCAGCAATGCGATTGAACCAGTCCTCCAGTGATGCGGATGCATGCTGCAGTTAGAGAGCCACTGACGCAGATGAGAGAGCAGCTATTTTACTCAGAGGCTTCAGCTCAAGCTCCTCCACGACCAGTGGGCTCTGGTTGGTTAGCTGCAGCCTCTGGAGATATGTTCATGAAACATAGCTTAAAAACCAGGGCTTTACTATATATTATAAATATGATTTCTCTAGGGCAGTAGCACCTGGCTTTGGGAAACAGGTGTTGATTCTTTAGTTTTGTTCAGAGCCAAACCCATTCTAGTGAACTAGGGTATCTCTGACTTAAGGTGAAAATCTTCATAAACCGTGAGAGGTTAGTAGCTATATTAGCTAGGTACATATTTTTTGACCTTGTGATTTAGAGTGGTGTATTATATAAGCTGCCTCTACTGCAGAATGTGTGGACTTTTGACATCCCATATTAGGAATGGGAACTTCTCTTTAAGCAAGTAGGTTCTTCATTTTGCATTAGTTAATTTGTTTTTGTAACCTTTGGCAAATTTGCAACTTGCTTTGGGTGTGTGCCAGCTGTTTTATTTGTATTTGTATTTATTATCAGAAAGTGCCATCTAATAGTAAGTATTTTTAGTATCCAATGGGGTTTGACAGATTTCTGTAATAAAACTTTGCTTCTGTAAAAGTGGATTGATCAATCTGGAGGACGGATTTGCTTTAATATTGCTGCCTCCAGTTTATCTGTCTATGCCTACTGATAGAGCAAAACAGCCATATTCACGATTATCAGCAATTTCTGCTAATGAATTAAAAAGATTGCTTTTGAATTTTTTTTGGATGTTTTCTGAGCATTTGATACTGTTTATCTTTTCTTCTCATAAAAATTGCTTCCATTGTCTTTCGTGATAACATACTTCACTTCTGGTTTTCTCCTACCTCTCTGGATGTGCTTGGTCATCTTGGTGGGTACTAATGTGTTCTCCAGCCTTCCTTCCTGGCTCACTTTTCATTCTCTATATTCACTCTGATTGATCTCATGGAGTCTTATGGCTTCTGTTACTGTCTCTTGACTGTTGATTTCCATAGCTTTTATCTGTAGCCTTGGACTTGATTACCTGAGTCTAGGCCCATAGCCAGTGGCCTACAAGGGATCTCTACTTGGATGTTCCACAGGTGTGTCTAAAGCTTGTATCATCCTCTTCCATCTCCTGATTCTCTCGTGATCAGGCGAGGGTATCTGAATGAAGGACATCCCTCGAGGCAGACCCTGGGAAGGCATTCTCCAGTATTCCTTCACTAATATCCCTAGTACTTCATCCAGTCCTTTTGCTTTAGCTGTGTGATTTCTAAGATCCATTCATTTCTCTCCATCTTTGCTCCATCTTTGCTTGCCTGGATTCTCACTCTAGCAGTGAATCTCTGCTCAGTTTTGCCCCTTCATCCCATTGTTTACGTTATGACTTGAGTGACCTAGGCTATTTAAACTTCTTGAATGGCTCCCCATTGCCCTTAGGATAAAGTGCCAAACTTTTGAGAATGCTATACAAGACCCTTCATAGTCTGGTCCCTGTGTAACTTTTTACCTGCATCCCTTTATTTCCTCAAAATCTGTGCTTTGGCCGTCATGCCGCCCTTTGCCTCTTGATCTCTGTATGTGATGCTTCTTGTGCTTCTTTTTCCACTGCTGAGTTTAGGGCGGGTCCTCTCTATTTATAGTCCTCTTGCGTTAACCCTGTCATAGTATGTTCCAAGCTGTATTGAAATTACTTTTCTTTCTCCCAGAATATACAAGTGCTTCTTGGCAATGGGACAGCTCTTCTTCTTCTTATATTCCTAGTGCCTGGCAGATTTTGCAGTACATATTGTTTGAGTTACTTATTGAGCTTCCTTTTCCCCCCTTTTCTTATTTAAATTGTGCAGTCTTATTGGGATACTATCCTCATTGTAATATTTTGTACACTAAATGCTTATTTTTAAAAATCTGACCTTGCTTTATTACTAATTGAGTATCTAAGAGCCGTTCCTTGGGGCTCTTCCTTAAGGAGCTCAGACCTTTTCATTTGCCCATATTAGCCAGTTTTGTGACTTGGTGTTCCTTTAGTCTGAAGTATTTTAGCTGCAGCCCTTTCAAAGTACTGCTGCTTCCTAGCTGACTGGTAGTTTCTTGGTTTCATTTGCCTGTTTCTCCTCATCTCTTCGTCTTCTAATGTGAGAATGCCTTAGGGCTCAGTCCTAGGGTGTCTTCTTTTCTCTGTCTACACTCATTACCCAGCAGGTCTCTTCCAGTTTCATGGCTTTAAGTGAACAGTGTTTCTTTGTTGATAATTCAAATTATTTCTCCAACTTGGACCACTCTTCTGAACTCAAGACTTGTATCTCAACTGCCTGTGTATCATTTGAACTTGGGTGTTTAATAAGCATCTCAGACTTAAGACACCCCAAAGCATCAGCTTCTTCTGCAGTTTTCTCCATCTTAATAAGTAGCAACTTCCTCTTCCTAGTTGCTCAGGCCAAAACTCGGGAGTCATCCTTACCTCCTTTTTACTCTCTTACCCTCTGTATCCAATTCATCAACAAATCCTGTTGGCTCTTCTCGGAAAATATGTTCACAGTCTGACCACCCACCACTGCCCTGTGTGCTCCACTCTGGTTCAGGCCCCCACCTCTCTCATCTAGAGCAATGTAATATCCTGACTGAGCTCCTGGCTTTTGCCCTTGCCCTCTATGCTCCATTCTTCACAAAGCAGCCTGAAGAATTCTTTAAAAATCAGTGTCTGGTCTTGCTGTTCCTCATCTCAGAACTTCCAGTGGCTCTCCATCTCATTCATAGCACCAGCTTTATGTCACTCATCAAGCTTATTGTATTTGTTCTCTGTTGCTTTTCTGATCTGCCCCCTGTTACCTTCACTTCACTTCTTCTTCTCCAGCTGCTTTGGCTGCCTTGCCTTCCTCAAACATGTCAGAGGCTTCCACAGCAGGGCCTTTGTGCTGGTTGGCCTGGAATGTTCTTCCCCCAGATACTTGAAAAGCTTATTCCCTCAGGGCCTGCAGACCACTGCTCCAGTGACACCCGTTCTGGGAGTTTTCTCTTACTACCTCGCAGCACTGCCTCCCTTCCTTTCCTGCTTAATTTTCCCTCTATAGCACTTGTCACCGTCAAACATCCTTCATATTTTAATTGTTGCCTGTGTCCTACCACTGAAAGGTCAGCTTCGTAACTGTGGGGATTATTCTTTCCTGTTCACTGCTAAATCTGTTTCTTAGAAACTGGCATATAGTAGGTACTTGGTAAAAATTTTTGTTTAGTATATAGGCAGCTGTATATTCATGACTCAGTATTCCAGGGCAAGTGTGTTTCTTTATTTGCATGAAATAAAATGACAGCCACATTAAAATTATTCTGAATGGCAGTCCACAGTTCTAGTGCCAACATCCTGAACACCCTGATCTAGATGAGTTTTTTCCCCCCAAAACTAGTGCTTTTTGGAACTTTAGCTCTCTCTTTTCTTACCTTCCTGATACTCCTTCTTAAAAAGATTCCCTAGTTTGTTAAATTAAAGAAATTGCATCAGTTATCATCCTCTTGGGAATGCACAACATATATTAGCATATCAAAGGCCATGCGTACTTTTGAATTAAATCTTAACTCAGAATTTTCCATACTTAATTGATGATCATATTGAAGATACCAGCAATTGTAAGATGCATTCCAATTTCAGACATATTAAAACAAAAAAAAAGTCTTAAAATTATGAAATATACTGTAATGATATCCTGAA
The DNA here is from genome assembly GCF_020826845.1 of Diceros bicornis minor. NCBI lineage: Eukaryota > Metazoa > Chordata > Mammalia > Perissodactyla > Rhinocerotidae > Diceros > Diceros bicornis. Next base: position 42,237,588 of record NC_080763.1, read on the forward strand.
ATACATATTTGGGAACTGAAATTTATTCTATCAAGGGGTTATAGATATACAGATCTAAATATTAATAAAGGGTTAGTAACAGGCTATTTATAATAATGCTACTTGTTCTGATGTCACATATGTCACTTTTTCAAACAGCTGATATGAATTCTTCAAAATCGGTGGGCAGCGATGCACCCTGTGTTGTAAAAGTGGTAAGAAAATATTTCAGCTGATTTTTTCTTATCTGTTGATTTAGTGTATTTATTTTGTAGAACACCTTTTTCGATAACTAGAACTAATTAAACCATAAGGTATTACATTTTTAATAATGTTTCATACATATTTAATGAGACACAAAAGTAGCTTTATAGTTTTAAGTAGCTTGAGTTCAAAAAGTCCCACTCCTATCTTGAGCGCAGGGGCACTGGTCCTGGGGAAATGAATGAAAGCGTGGGGGTGTGTAGACGTGGGCACAGACATCCAGTTCAGCTGTACTTACAGTGGATGAGATGCCTTTCATATTTATAGCCCACAAGATTAGACTACTTTAATGAAATTTTATTGTATTTTCTCTTGCATTTGCTTTTCAACTTCCACTTGGTCAATTTTTTCTTTTTATTTATTTCTAATTTCCCTTCCCCTTCCATTTTAGTAAGTTACATTATTTATTTAGTTGTGATCACTTTGAACCTCTTTTTGCTATACTAATGTTGAAATTCCTTTGTAATGGGTGAAGGTTGACAACATCCCATCTGACATAAGCATACTTTTAACAGCCAGTTTATATATTGGTGCACGAAAAGACATTTTAACTACTATTTTTTTATCATCAATATATTGTGCATCATTTTGCTCACCAACATTTGTAATTCCCCTCTCTCAAAGTCCCTTAATATTTGTGAAGAACATGTTTCTGTTCAATAGAAGAGGTATCAGGGTCTGTTATTTTGGCAAATTACCAGGTAAGTCCTCCACCCCTCCTTTTTTTTCTAAAGGCTACCGAACTCTAGAATTAGAATTACCCCAAGGTTTTTTGTGTTGGTTTATTTTATTTTACCCTCTTTTCAAAAAGGAATATATTTGATCCCTTATGAGTTAACATTTTTGGACATGAATTGTTGTAGTGATTGTTTTTAACATTTTTTAATTCAGGCATAGTTTTCACAGGGAAATACAAAGATATTAAATAATTTGAAGACTTTTGACAAAGCATTGTACACCCCAACCCTATTCAAATATAGAACCCAGAAAGATTCCTTGTGTCCTTTTCTGATCAAATCTCTGCTTCCCACAGCCTTGGAGGCAACCACTTGTCTGTTTTTTTTTGCTGTGGATTAGTTATTCCTGTTCTAGAACGACATATAAATCATATTATACAGCATCTACTGTTTTGTCTCTGACTTTTATGCTCAATGTTTTTTAAAGGTTCATCCATATCGTTGGTGTATCAATTGCTCATTCAGTCTTCTTGCTCAGTAGTAGTATATTGTATAATATATTATAATTTGTTTTCCATTTCCTGTTGATAGACATTTGGATTGTTTCCAGTTTTGGCTATTATGAATAAAACTTCTATAAACATTCTTGTACAAGTGTTTTCAGGGATATAGGTTTTTATTTCCCCTGAATAAATAGCTAGAAGTAGAATTGCTGGTCTATAGAGAAGATGTATATTTAAATTTATAAGAAAGTACCAGACAGATTTCCAAAGTGGTCGTACCATTTTACACACCCACCAGTAATGTATGCGAGTTCTGGTTACTCCACATCCTCTTGAGTATTTGATGTAGTCGGGCTGTTTGTTTTGTAGCCATGCTATTGGGAGTGTAGTAGTGTCTCTTAGTTTTAGTTTATATTTACTTGATGACTGATTTTGAGCACTTTTTCACTGTGCTTATTGGCCATTCATGTCTTTCTTTGTGGAGTGCCTCCTCAATCTTTTGCCCCCCTCCCCTTCCCCTTTTTTAATAACAAGGTTGTTTTGCTTTTTATAATTGAGTAGTGAGCGAGTTGCTCTGGATACAAGTCCTTTTTCAGATGTATGTGTTGTAAATATTTTCTCCCAGTTTGTAGTTTGCCTGTTTCTTTTTTGAATGTTTTTTCTGCATCTATTGAGATGGATCATAGGATTTTTCTCCTTTATTCTGTTAGTGTGGCAGTTATATTGACTGATATTTGAGTGTTGAGCAACTTTGTATTCTTAACATACACTCCACTGAGTTATGGTATATTATGCTTTTTACATAATGCTGGAATTGATTTACTAATATTTTGTTAAGGATTTTTATGTCTGTTCATGAGGGATATTGGTCTTTAATTTTTTTCTAATATTTCTAAATTTAAAAAATTTCTAATTTCGTTGTTTAGTTTTGGTGTCAGAGTTGTTGCTGTGCTGTGTTTGGTCTCCCTGTTTCTGCCCTGTAGGATCCTAACCCTCCTCCTTTTTACTCCTGGTGCCTCTGTGACGACAGCTGGGGCTGTCATGGGGCTCACTTTGTTTCCTATCCTTTTGAGGTCACAGACCTGTACTGCCTAGTTTGTCTAATGTCTAAAAATGGTAATTTCCTATATTTTGTCAAATTTTTGTATTTGTTTACAGTGAGAGGGCTTCTTGGGTCCCAGTTATTCTGTCATGCCTGTAAGTGGAAGTAAAGTTGATAACTTTAAAGCATGTGTCATTGGTTTGTTTCCTCTGCCATTTCACTTTTCTTCATGCCCTTTCATTTTGGATTTTTCTTCTTTTTCGTTTGTGAAATAACATTCCTTTTGAAATACTCAGTTTGCTGCTATATCAGAGGAGTGAAAGTTCTTACTATTAAATTGGGTCATTTGTATGGAATTGCAGAATATTATCTGCATTTGTCTTTGATGTGACAAATTAAAATATTAAAATATATGGGTAAAATTAGTTTCTTCTTAGGATCTTTCAAAAATTTCCATTGTGAGGAGAAAGCAAGTCCCCTTATGACTTCTCATAATCATAAGGTTCGAAAAGTATGGTTACCTCAGACTGCTTTGCAGTTGGTTAATCTGCACAGTCATTTCCATGTCTTCAAAGGAAAGTGTGCCAGTGCCATGTCTTATTGGTGGGACTGGTGTATAACCACGTCTTTATTCTTCTGTGTAACCTGCGCTTCTTTAAATTGTGTTTTATTTTAGAATTATGATACTCTTCTTTAGAATTATGATATTTAGAATTAGGTTATTCAATGTAACTTTTACTACCTTTTTTACTTACAGAGTTATGAAAAAAAATGGGTAGAAACAAGTATTTCCTAACTGCTTAAGGTAGCAAATTACTTTATATTTTTAAGTTTAAAGTTGTTTGTTAATAAGCCTGGTTCAGTACTCTGCCTCTCCCGTCTCCTAATTTAGTTCTGTTTCCATTAGCCTATATTACTCCTTCTCTTTGTAATTAGGACAGTGATAAATATTCAGTTGATTTCTCTCTTGCATTTAATATTTCAGTAACATTTTCAATGTCATAGTTTGTCTGTGATCTTGGAAGAATGCCATAAACAAAACAGTGTTATTGGCTTTCTCTTTCCTCTCTGAGAGAGCATTTAGTAACTGCCGTTTGCTTGTTTCTTCCCTGATACCTGTCTTTTCCGAACTCCTTTAAACTCCTGTAGCACTCATTCTATCACCATTTATTTTACAATTTCACATGCTAATATCCTTCTCATGCTGGTAGTTATTTTTAGTTTTTTATGTGTTTATCTGCCTAACTGGGTTTTAAGTTATTTGATGATAAGAACCTTTATTTTAAACTTCATTTTCTTTATGCCACCCTTAAATGCCTATTTTATTCTTTTGGAACCTTTTTAAGCCATAATTCCCCACCATGTTTTAATTTCTCGATGCCACGCACTTGCATCTCTTGTCTATGCCTTTCAGAGTAGGCTCATTCATAATTTGCCTTCACTTGTGGTATGGTATACCATAGCTCTGTCCGTTACTTCTCTGCATCTTTTATTCTCAGAGCTTTATAATACTAAAAGTTGAAAGGATTTATCAGATACAAACATATATAAAATGAGTATCAGGTCTTTCCAGTATTAAAATCAGAACTATTTATGAACATTTGCCATTTAAAACATTAGGGGCTATTAAAAATCATGTTTTCAAAGAACAAGTACTACTCTGGGGAAATTTCATAATTCATTACTAAAAACAGGATAGAAAACTATGTATAGTATGGAGATAATTTTATAAAATAGTTATATATGTGAAGAAAATATATCAGAATATTTCCAAATTTTCTAAAATGAGCACATATTTTATTTTTAGAGGAGAAAGCTCAGCAAATGTTATTTAAGAAATTATCGAAGGCACATTGATTTTTAGTGTGAAGTTATGCTTAATAATGTAATAATTAATGTAATAGCATGTCAGCTCAAACAGTGGTTCTCAGCCCCAGTTGTCAGAACCTCTGGGTGCAGGGCCTGGGTGTTGGTACTGTTAGTAAAGCTCCCCAGTGGATTCTTTTGTGCATCACGGTTGAGAACTGCTGGTAGAATCTGGCACACAGAGCGCCTTAATTATTTTCAGTGGCATCGTGTGCGTGCTCATGTCTGTCTTTGTTTGGGGATCCTTTTATTCAGTAAAGGCATGCAGGTACCCTATGCTTCTGGTAGGGCTTCCACCTTAATGTGGAAGATTTGGCAGAAAATTTGGTTGCTGCTAATATGCATATCTGCTCAATGAAAGAGCTCCAAATAGTTAACCCACAGATTTCTTACATTTGGCCTTGAAATAAAGTTAAGATAAATATTTTCAAGAGAGATGTTTAGGTACATGCTAAATATATTCTCTCTCCTAACCAAATGACTGTGTCTGGTTTTGTTTAGGGCCTTAATCCTTATTGACTTATGGGACCAGTCTTGGAGTCATGGTGCTGGGTCACCAGAGATGGTAAACTTGTATTGTCTGCCTCTAGATAGCTGAGAGACACTATTTTATGTCAGGAAAATAAATTGCAGAGAGAAATGGTAAATTGATAATAACAAGTTGGATAATGCAAGGAGAAAGAATTCTCTTTTGTGTTTTCTTGTTAACAGAATTTGCAGTGAATTAGTTCCTTCAGTGACACTCACCCTTTGCAGTCATGTCAGTGAACTATTAGCAGAACTAGAGGTGGAGGTCAGGCTTTTGGATCTTGTATCCTAACAGTTCCAGTATGAACTGATATAAATCTGTATTTCGAAGTTCCCTGGAAAGAAGTTTGCAGACTGATGTTTAATTTCTCTCACTGATGTTATGAGAAGTGACCTGAATTTTCAATTCATATATCATAATTTTTTGGTAAGAAGGAGAGACTTTATACAGCTTCATTTTTAAATGGCAGCCAGTTGCTTTTAGATGGTGCCATTGAAATATATCACATTTTATTTTTTTTTCTGTTGTCATCTTCATTTTGACACTTAGAAGTCTTAAAGAAACGTTTAGTGATATTCTAGTTAAAATGTCAGTCCCAATTTCTTTTCTAAATCTTGGCTATTATAGAGTTGGCAAAGTATTTTAGATTTGAAATATGTTAATAAAATTTTAGTTATGAGTTAAGGTATTTTCTTCAACAGAAATAGCTAGCTTTGGCTAGAGTGCAATGCCAAGGAAGTAGCTCCTTTATTTTGTTATAATGGAATCTTATTGGATTAGAAAAAATATGAAATGAGCTCAAAGAGCCTTCATTGTAGTGGGGCTTTCATTATAGTAGTCTGATTTATATAGGTTGATTCTCATTATTATAAGTTTAATAAATTATTGCCTGAAGGAAAGCTTGAAAATTAAAGTTGATATGACATAGGTTGAAACTGAATAAATCAGAATTTTATACTGATGGTAATAAGGCAGAATTTGTCTTAGGAAAACTTCTTTCAAACCTGAATTACATTAATGAGTTATTCTGTAAGTTAGCCTTTGGAGAGTAACTTTACCATAGTTGCTTCTCTTGAATTTCCATTTCTTTCTTCATTTCTTGCACTGAGTCTGTTACTCCTGCAGAAAGCCTGTTCTCATCCACGAGCTCTAAACATTCACAAGTGTCTGTCTTGCTACCATTGCTGCTAGGACAGGAGCCACAGGTTACGACGAAACTTGAGACAGTGAGTCCACAAATTAGGGTTGCGGCGCTTACACTTTAGTATGTCGGTTAGTTTTTGCTTCTTAAGAGGTGATGACATGCCAAGTCCTTGTGTACCATTCTCTTCCAAGGCTGGGCTGAAAACTAGACTTACATGTAACAAACAAGTCAAGCTTATGTTCAGGTTCTGATCCAAGTGTTGTATATGTTGCCCATTTGATGTTGAATGCTCGTTCTTCACTAGGTACTGCCTGACTCTTTGTAGGTTGGCTAGTTAGTCTTCCTGTAAGTACTTTAACTGGGGATGTCTGTTTTTCTGCGTTACATATCTGCGTGAGATATTAGAACTGTGTGTATAGAGTGGCTTTATTTAAACTTCAAGGAGCAAAATTAACTTATATGACAGGGAGGTTATCTTGAATGAAAAAAAATGAACACATTTTAAGTATTTGCAGAAGGCATCTCCAGTAGCTGAAAACTACATATTTTCACATATTTTCTATCAGTGAAGGTAGTGGGCCTCATTTATCACTTCTCCTAATGCTCTACTGACCCTTGAACTCCAGCTACACAGATATTCTGTCTGAGATAACTTTCTTTCTGTACTTCATAAAAGAAAAGCAACCCTAAAATTTGTTTGGAAATGTTAGCTTCCTCATTTGAAGTTTTCACTGCTTTTCACAATTTTTCTCGGTTTCTTAATAAACACGATAATACCAACACAAACATTAGATAAATACTAACCAATTTTAGTCAGACAAAATTTACTATTTAAAAAGTCCACAAAATTATAACATCCTTCCCACCCTTCCATATTTATTTAACAAGTTAAAACCCCAAACTGGCTGATATTTCTTGTTTGTCAGAGACCTTTTTGTGAATATATGCCTCTTGACACATAATTTTAACTATTAATATCCCTTAAAATGTGAAACGAAGCCAGTAAAGTTGGTGGAAAACAACTGTTATGGAGCCCCATTTTCCTCTTGACTTTAAATTATAATGTGGGAAAGTAAATTGTAGGGCTCCTTAGTTTGAAAAACATGGGAATCAGTGTCAGAAGGGAAAGGATGCAGTTAAATGGACAATGCTTGCTCACGCTGGAGTTCCAGAATATTCTTGTTTGTGGTAAGGTTGGTTTCTGCCAGTCCTGATAAACTAGATATAACCGTAATGGAAAACAGGAAAGGAAGGGGATTTTGCCACTAATTGGTTAAATCAGGTATAGAAATTTTATTAAATCGCAGAAATAGCTGTAGCCATTTGGTGAAACAGTTAACATGGTTGCTGATCTATGCTTAAGAGAAAGCTTAATGAAAATGAAAATAAGTTTAAAGATTTTTCTTAAACTTCTGCAAAGACTGAGCTGTATGTCTGATTTTCTATAGCTTATCACTTATAGAAATGGAACTTGAGAGCAATATAACATTTACAGACTATTCTGAGCATATTTAAAACATTTCTAAAGAGTTTGACTTAATCTTAAACATAGTTATAAACTTTTAAGTAACGAAATTGCATTGTTTGGAAAGAGAAATTGATTTGTTAGTCTTTTTTGAAGGTTCATTGAAAATAACTCAGTAATTTTAACTGCTGCTAGTACTAATTAACGCTTATGTTTTAAGGAACCCAGTGACAATGGACCTCTTTTTACTGAATTGAAGTTCTACCAGCGAGCTGCCAAACCAGAGCAAAGTAAGAAATACGGTACACATGTGTTTATACTTTTAAAATGACCACTGTTTGTTTTATTTTGTTTAAGCCAAGACTAGAGCATTGGATCTTATATTATGATGCTTTATTATTTTTTACTTTATAAATAAATTCCATTTAAATGAGATTTATATGAAAGAATTCTGATCTCTTAATGGGTTTGTTATGATAAAATTTCACCTATATTGACATACAGAATAAAGTTAATAAATGATACGTGATTTAGGAAATACTGTTAAAAATTGAGAATTAACCCTAATCCATGGGTTTGGTTCAAGGATCTCCAAATCTTGTTGAGTATTTTTCTAAACTCTGGAGAACATAATCTGGGGGGCATACCATAACTGATGTATGACTATCAAGGAAGAGAGCAGGACCTCTTCTGGCTACCATGGTCCTTTTTGCCCTCTGCTCCCCTCCCTTCTCCTCCGCTGCACTCTAAGAATCGAAGGAGTCTCCTGGTAGGATGGTATCAGGCTTGACAATTTCTCAAGGAAGTCTTCCATCTCTTCTAGATCTTAATTTCCTGGTTGAGGACTTTTAGAATACGGTAAAAAACTTTTGGATTAGGGTAAAAGATAAGTCTTGCTGTGAAAGCAAGTAAACATTTACATAATTAGAGATATTAATTGTAGCTGCAGTACTGTGATTTGTTTTTTTTTAAAAATATCTTTTGCAGGTTTTTCATTTAAAAGACAATGTTTAGGGCAGAATAACAAAATTTTGTGGGTTAATAAAAATGTTTTGATTGTAAAGTACTTTTCATTTATTGGTTATAATGTACTATTCACTTCCTTTTTTATGAATAAGGGTGAAATCTTATTGCATGTATAAGTACATTCTGCTCTTAATGATTTTTTTAAAAAAATTATGTATAACAAAATTGGAATCACAAATGTGTGTTTTAACTTGTAGTTCAGAAATGGATTCGTACCCATAAACTGAAGTACCTGGGTGTTCCTAAGTATTGGGGGTCTGGTCTACATGATAAAAATGGAAAAAGGTAAAAAATAATGCATGTTCTGTTTTTCTTATCTCTTTTTGAGCCTTCACTGTTGAGTTTTTTAGTCAAGAATTATTTACTGAGCACCTACAATACTGCTAGGCCTGCATCTGGGCTGTGTGGGGCATATTTGACAGAGGTGAACAGATGTTATCTCTAGTCTGGAGGACTTGGATAGAGCAGTAGCAACTGACTGGAACCTGGCTGACAAGTCGGAACAAAACCAAAGGAGCCCTGCAGTTTCTTTTTGTGGTTAAAAATAAACAAGCAAACAACTCCATGTCATTTATGTAAAAGGGAGCCCCTCAGGTTTCATTTTGGTATTTCCTGTTAGGTATATAATCTGCCCACCGTAGAGTCCTGCTCATTATGAGATTTCAGTCTAGCTGGTGAGAAAGAACAAACATGTATCAAACAATTAGAGAATAGTTAAGTGCTAAATTGTGTGATTCAAACTCTTATATGTCCTAGGAGTTCAGAGGATGGAGAGAACATTGTTCGCCTAGTTGAGTTGGAGAAAACCTCCAATAATTTGATGCGTAATTAACACTTTAAAATATTTGAATGCGTGAGTGGAACTTCATGGAGTGAGGCTGGTAGCTGAGATTTGAAGAGTAGATTTAGTTTGGAACTGGGGGTGTATTGGTTGGGATGCTTTCAGCTGCAGGTAAAGGAGAACTTTGACTCAGCTCTCTTGAGTAATCATCAAGGGCTCAGGCTCCTTTATCTTGCCCATCTGCCCTCCTCATCTTGTCTTTGTTCTCTGTTAATTCTCTGTTGTATAGTCTCAAGGTGGCTGCCCCATTTCTAGGTACCCAACAGCAGGAAATGGTATTGCTTCTTGTGAGTTTCACTTTCCTGGCAAGGAAACCTTTCCCAGGAGTCTCGTGGCAGACTTCTCTTGTGTTCTTGGTCAGAATTTTACCAGTGCTCTTGCTTACACCAGTCACTGGCAAAGGCGCAGTGATCGTGGTGATGGGCGTGGTGAAGCACATGGCCATGTGGAAGAGGGTGGAATGCCTGCGCTGCATTGCTGCTCTGTTAGAAAAGGTGGAGAGGAGAGGTAGCTGTTGGGTGGGGAACCAAACAACTTGGAAGTTCTTTTCCTGGAATCCATGCATCTCTTAGGAATGTGGGAACTCCCTGAAATGATATAGAACATTTAGTTACATATGGTTTTGCCGGGACAAGTTTCTATAGTTTGTTATGAAATTTTCTGGAGAAATGGTATAGAGCAAGGATTAATTAAGTTAAGAACAAGGATTCTAGAACCAGACTGCTTGGTTTCAAATCTGTGCTTTGCGCCTTAAAATGTGTGTGACTGGGTAAGTTACTTCTTTTTGCCTCAATTTCCCTGTCTGTGAAATAGAGTAACAGCTAGCCACTTAACAAAAGGGATTAAACATAAAGCAGTTAGAATATATGTAAAATACATGTAAAGTGTTAGCTTTTACTCTCAAAGGGGTTTTTAATCCCTTAAATGTTAAGAACTACTGGTTTAGAAAACCATTGACGAGGAGGGCAGGATGGGATCTGGCCTGCTGTGTGGCCTCTTGGCCATCTTTCTTTAACAAAAGAAGAGGGCGTGCGTGTGAGAGAGAGGGAAGTAAACTTGGAGAGAGAGAGTGAGGCAGATAATGAAGACCGGAGAGGGAGAGGAAAGAGCAGTTTGGAACCGACGTGTAGTAGGTCGTCAGAAGCTGTTGCCCGTTCTGAACAAGGGACAGTGACATGATGGTGAAAATGGCATTTGAGAAGGGTTTGCATGGTTTACGTGGTGAATTGGGATCTGTCTGAAAGGGACTTGGGCAGGAAAAACCCGTACAGATGATTTGCTAGAAAGCAGATGCAGTTCGATTGTACTCCCGTATACAGTGGTTGTGTTCCTAAGAAACCATGCATTATCAAAACCAGATTGTGGAGAAACAGTTGGAGGAGAAGTGTGGTTGGGACTAGAGCACTTGAGACTTGGAATAACTAAGTTTTTTCCCTCCTTCCAGAAGTTCAGTATAAACTTCTTCTTTTTGTTCTTTTTTTTTTAATAACAACAGCGACAGTATATCACAGTAAAACCTAAACTTCACTGAGCTAGATTACACTTGACTCTCTCGGGTGTGGTCCTGGGCTAGTCACTGTCACTTTCTCGTGTTTCCTCACCTGTAAGAGGAGGGTAATAGCACTAACTTTATGGAGTTACTGTCAAGATGAAATGAAACGTGTCAGTCGTAAGAGGGATTTTTCTGACACATAATACGTGCTCGGCAAATATTAGTTGCAGTCAGCATTATTATTATTATTGGTTTTATTTCTTTATTCATTTTTTTGTTTGAGATTGGTGACTTTTCTTAAAGCTGTCAACACTGTCATAGCACCTTTTACCTTCTACATTCTCTTATCACCTATTTTGTGATAGATCACAGAGCCAATTAAACAGGGCTTGTGTGTGTGTGGCTCCTGTGAGGTGCTCAGGGCCTGGAGAGATGGTGGGGATCGGGGTTGACTCTCTAAGCTAACTGACAGGAGTGATGCAGGAGAGAGCTCCACAGCATGGACAGAGGATGCTCTAAGTGCAGGGAGTCTGGAACCAGACACACTCGAGTTGCATCTCAACTCACCACTTCCTGGTGGTGACCTTGCCTCTCAGCCTGTTTCTCCTGTAACATGAAGTTGCTAGAAGTGTCTCCTTCTAAAAGGGAGATTTAATCACTTCTATGGTATTGATTTACTTTTTAGGTTGAAGCTCTTAAAAATAATCATTTTAGTTCTTACAAAAGTAAAGAAATAGAAGGTACGATTTTCCTTCCAGCCCTCCTTCCCTGCCAGAAATTCTTACTTTTCCCTGTAGCTCATTTGAAATAATATGTATATAGTGCTTAGAACAGAGTTAGGATCATAAAAATGTTAGTCCTCAGGAAAGTATCCATCGATGGTTTTACTTTAGAGGAGTTACTTAGGAATAACTTTTCTTTTACTACTCAGTGGTAGAAATATCCTTGTAGAAGAATGTGGTAAAAATTTCTGTGTAGTGTACAGAATCATGCTTCAGTTGATGTGTATAATTTAGAAATGGTGAGGCGATTAAGGGATTGTTTAGAGAAGTGGTGGAATGATCTATGAATGAAAACAAAGATCTGCGTAATGTGATGTGTTAATAGATCTCATGTTGAATTAAGCAGTTGTGTTTAAGCCCTCTTTCAGACTGTGAGGAGAGGTTGTATTTTTGTTATCCATATATTACTTTATAATAATTACATATATCACTTATTTGTAAAAACAAACATGTACACATGTCCTTGATCTCATCCCTCAACCTTTCAAAACCTGTTGTACAAAGGAAATCAGGAAGTAAAAATTGTTCCCTCTTTATTATCTTAGAGGTCAGGGTATTGGAAAATCTTACCTGAATAAATATGTTTTGCCACTGACTAAATGTATGACTTTGGACAAATCACTTTACCTCTGTAGACATTAATTATTTTATTTATTAAAAGATGTTTAGACACGATGATCTGTAATTGTCTTCCAGTTCAAAAATGTATAGAATCCTGAATTTTTCATCTGGCATTTGTCTTTTAATGTTAGCTCTTCCTTTCCTATTGAACTTGTCATACTGCATTTTATCTTAGAAGCCTACAACATATAAGTGGGACTTTTGTGTCCCTGCAGATGTTTGTTTATTTCCATATGTTTAACACAGTGGTCAAAAGCATGGCCACTGTTTCCTAGAGGACAAATTGCAAATCGTCAGTTTTCTTCTGCCATAGAATGGGGTGATAGGAGCTCCTACCTCGTAAGGGTGGTGTGAGGTCAATGCACTAATTCATCTAAAGTGCTGGAGTAGTGGCATCTCATGCCGAGGCTTCAATAAATGGTGGCTCTTGTTATTATGGTGATTATTAATCTTATCCTCATTGGAAGATAAACTATCTTTGAGTATAGTCTTGGTTTTGAGTGATTTAACCAGACAAGTCAGAATCTGGAAAACTTTATAAAGATAAAAGTGGTCGTTTGAGCAAAAGATGAACCATGTTACTGCAGCTAGGTGATGCTTTTCAGTACACACTGAAATATGAGTGGTTATTGAATCTTAGAATTTGAGTGCTAGAAAAGAGCTTAGAAAGCACGAAGCCCCACTCTCTCATTTGATGCCTGTGGAAGTTGGGGCCCAAAGAAGTAATGTGACTTGGCCAAGGTGACATAGTTGTTTTGTGGCAAAACCAAAAATGTGCACATTTTTCCAGGATATTTGTTCTGCCCCCAAATCTTGTCTGTTGAGTATTTAATATACAAGCCTTTTACACCATTTAAGCAATTTTATTAAATTTAGCTATTAACAGCATCTCTTGACACTCTTGATTTTAATAGAATGTTAATACTGCTAAAATGTGCCTTAAAAATTGAGAAAAGCAGTCACAGGCAGAAAGCTAATATCCAGAAACATAAATTAACTTTATGAAAAGTCTGTGATATCAGCCTTACTCAGGTTGTTTTATCTTGACTGTGAATGAATCTGTTGGGTTCCCCCTGTGGACGTTCTGTTAACCAAGACAGGGAGGAGGCCCTCCAGGTAAAAGGCACAACAGGAAAAGACTCTCAACTCTTGAGATTTTAGTTGGAAGAAATTGTTTCAAATGTTTTTCTTTCCTTTTCTTTTGTTCACACTGCTTTGAAAAAATTTCTTTAGTACTCGTTGTGAAGTAGGTTTTCCTGAGTTATATTTGGTTCATTGACTTGTCTTGTTTGTCTTTAGTTACAGGTTTATGATAATGGATCGCTTTGGGAGTGACCTTCAGAAAATATATGAAGCAAATGCCAAAAGATTTTCTCGGAAAACTGTCTTGCAGCTAAGCTTAAGAATTGTATGTGAGCTACATTCTTGTTTTTAATCCAGTAAAGGCTAATTGTGTTGAAGCTTGGTCCTCTGCTGGTTGGTGTTAGGTACTACATTAATTTATTCTATATGATGCTTTCACAGCTGGATATTCTGGAATATATTCACGAACATGAGTATGTACACGGAGATATCAAGGCCTCAAATCTTCTTCTGAGCCACAAGAATCCTGACCAGGTAGCTTTATAGTTTTAATTTCTACTATTTAAAACCTGTTGTTTGAAAACAAATATGGTTGCTTTGAACTTTTGAACCCATAGAAGTTTTACTTTTTGAAGTAGATATGGTAATAGTATTTCTTCTTGACACTTTTATCTAGTTAACATTCTACATTTTTGATGTGATTTGTTGGCACTTTATCAAGTTGGCTATTTTTCCCTAAATAATATTCAGAAGACGTGCTCGTGATACAAAATGAATTTCAAATAGCTATTTGGGGGTGGAAGCTTAAAATTATATAGTGCACCAATGAATTATGTTTGCCTGTCTGCTGTGTCATTTTTTTAATTTCCTTTGTTCAAGAAATCCGTCAAATATAAGTGTTCTGTTACTTGGAAAATTTGGTCTTTAACATGTTGATCATTCAAATCAATTGGTTTACAGAAATATCTTAGCTATCTAAATTTGTATACCCTTAGTGTTTGGAATCCAAATGTGCGTTTGTTTTGTTTATTACATGCATTCGGTAATTTTTACTTTTTAAGGAACAGAGAAAAGCTAATGTTACACCTTTATTTGGGTCAGTTTAGTTGGAGTAAAGGGATTTATACAATTTTCTTGAAGCTGTTTCCATGATTTTGGTAAAAGTAAGGTTTAGTTGACACTCATAATTGGGCCACGGTACTTAATCCGTTCCATGTGTATTCTCTCTTCTTACTGGCTCTTGTGTAGGAGAGGAATATTTAAACATTTTAAGTGTGTTTCTGTCGATAGTCCGTACTTCATTCTTCTTTTTCTCAAGCCTGTCTTTAACTTCCTCTTGGGTAGTTTTTCCTTTTTTCTTTGGCTCCCTTTTCTTTTTCTGTCATCTCATATGTTTGCTTCCCCTTCCCCATTCCGTTGTGGTGGCTGTAAGGTATCTGTATACGTAGGACAGAAGAAAGATGCTATGCTATAGCATGCTAATCGAGAAATCTTAAAGGCAGTCACAGAATTTCCAGACATCTCATTTTAGATGTTTTTAGGTTAAAAACAAGCAGACAACAAACAAAACATAGCTAAGAACCTGAACGATAAGGATTCCATTAGTTGAAGTAGACTGGACTTGTACAATATAATAAGTAAAAATGCAATTTATTTCAGTTTACAGTTGACTAAAACATGCTGCCTTTTATTTATATGGAAATATTTTTGCAGCTGTGTTATCCTTCGGGCGTATGCTTTGGGTGAGATTATTTTTCTGTTACTAGATGTATGTGCTAGATCCATCCCTGTATTTTTGCTTCAGTTCTCTCTTGTGACCAAATGCATACATTTACAAGACAGTTACTCAGAATTAGAGGTGTAATATGTGGCTATCGAATAGAAAAAGCCAAATTTAATAGCTGTGTATGCTGATCAGCCCCACATGTATATGCCCACAGATGTGTCTGTATATAGTATTAAAATTTAGTTTTAATTATGAAGATTTGACTTCGATATAAAATATTTAAATATAGCTAAGAGCCTTATCTAAAAGTTCTTCAGATCATTATTATCATCTTTGAAATATTTTTTTAAAGTGAATTTCGTTTTTGATGATTTTATAAGTGAAGAAGCAGAGGAATAGAAGACAACTAATGTATCACGTGTTAACTAAGTTAGCAGTCTTATACTCGGTGTGTGGCGGTTGTTGTGCAACAAGTATTGATGGTTTACTGTGTGCTTAATTTTGGTTTAGACTGTGAGAAAAAGTATAAAGTTTATAATCCTTGCTCAAGTTGGAGACGAGATTAATTATAACACGTACTTGTCTAGAAATATATAAAGTCAGGTGAACCTGGACTGTAGCTACATGGTCATTTAATATTTTTCTTTAAATAAAGTCTTTGAGAATTAAGTATTTCCTGTTGTTTGCATATTGGATCTAACTTGTTTGGGTAGTATGTTATGGGCTTGTAGATGAACCCACCCTAGAATGACTGTATTTTGTTTCTGGGCTTTAAAGGAGTGTATGTGCAATCGTTTGGGCTTTAATGTGTCTTGGTGCTTGGACATTTATAGGTGTACTTGGTAGATTATGGCCTTGCTTATCGGTATTGCCCAGAAGGAGTTCACAAAGAGTACAAAGAAGACCCCAAAAGATGTCACGATGGCACTATTGAATTCACCAGCATCGATGCGCACAACGGTGTGGGTACGTCAGCAGCACTTGAATAAGAAATAAGAAATACACTGCTAATGTTTTTACCCGAATTCCTACACGATTCTTAATTCTGCATAAATAAATAAGTAGATAAAAAAGAATTGAAGGGGCTGGAGAAAGAAGGAGAGGTTAGACTCCTACAGTTCTGTAACAGGGCCACCTGGGTTCTCTCACTATCTTCCTCCCAACTTTCAAAGATTACCGAGGTCTTAGCTGTGAAGGTAGTTCAGTCAGCTGCAATGAGGATTTCTTTTTAGTTTTATTTAGCTTAATCAGAATGTTGGGGCTTTTTACCCCCAAAAAGTGTGTAAGTTTCTTATGCAGCTACAACTTTGTAACAGGTAAACTTTTATTTTGTCATTGATTTCCTGAGCAATCGTTTCTTTTTTCTATGCCCAGCACTGCGGACGAGCTAAAACCCCCCGTTCTCTGGGCCTCTTAATAGCTTTTAGCGTGTTTAATATCTTTAAGTTTTCCAAGGGCAATGTTAAATGCGTCATTGTTTTATAATTTATTTCCTAGACTGATGGTCTCAGTTTGAAACTTGAGAGTTTGACAGTTTGGGTTTTAAACTAAATGATTAATTGGAGGTAAATTATTTCCTTTATATACTGCCCAATATTCAGTGCTTTTATTAAATGCAGTCAAAATTTTATGATGAAAAACAAGACTGTAAAGTCAACTGTGTTACCTTTTTGCTTTATATATACTTAAAAAATGATTTCACTATGCGTAATCTGCTTCTTTTGCATCCATAGCCCCGTCGAGACGTGGTGACTTGGAAATACTTGGTTACTGCATGATCCAGTGGCTCAGTGGGCATCTTCCTTGGGAGGATAATTTGAAAGATCCTAACTATGTTAGAGATTCCAAAATTAGGTAAAGGAAAACTTGGAATAAATTATTTGGGGCAAAATCACGATGAGGCAAATGTTTTTTAGTCAGAATTTCTTGACGGGAACTATAGTTTTATCTGATACTAATGTAGAAATAAGAAAGTACTCATTAAACAGTATTCTTTGGTCTTTTGTTCAGTTTATTTTAGAAGAATGTCTGTAAGCATATTTAGGATGTAGCACAGTGCTGCTTAATGTGCTATTTCCTGTTATTAAATATTAATAACTTTCCATGGCATGAAGTTTCAAACAATGACTCATTCTTTAATTTTTAACAGATATAGAGAAAATATTGCAGGTTTGATGGACAAATGTTTTCCTGAGAAAAACAAGCCAGGTAGGAAAAGACTTGTTAAATGTTCATAGAAATTTGGTTTCTGGGAGAAAAAAAGTTAATGATGTCCGTGGAATATCCCTTAATGTAAGCGCCTAGGTATTTTTAAGTGCAATCGTTGTAGTGGCGCCTGCTCTCATCAAAAGCACTTTCCTTTCCACAGGTGGGCTACATGGATACTTGAGCTTCATTCAATTATTATTCAGTCCTTTCAGGAAAGGAACCAAATTTCATTCATTCATTCAACTATTTTTTTATTGAGGTTTGTGTGCCCGGGGCCATTCTAGACACTAGGGATACACCAGTGAGCAAAACAAATGAAAATCCCTGTCCTCATGAAACTAATGCTCTAGTTGGGAGAGAGAGAGAGTAAACAAGTGAATTTTACAGTATATTACATGGCTAGTACTGTGGAAAAAAGAGGAAATTGGACTAGAATTAGGGGGCGGGGCTGGGGTGGGGAGGAGGACTGGAATTTTCACTAGGGTGGCCAGGGTGGCCTTACTGAGGAGGCGACGTTTGAGCAGTTGTAGGAAGGAGCTAGGGAGCCACTTAGGAGGAAGTCTGGGGAAGAGTGTTGTGGGCAGAAGGAATGTAAGTGCCCAGCATATTTGAGGAATGTGTCCTAAAAAGGCCATCAAAAAGGCTTTGGCTTTTACTTTGAGCAAGAGTGTAAGGCTTGGAGTAGAAGAGTGACATGAACTGTCTGTCTTTAAGGGAGATCTCCCCAGCTTCTGTTTTGAGGATAGACTGCTAAGGAAGCAAGACAGAGTATAAGCAGGAGCAGGTTAGGAGGCTACTGCAAGAATCCAAGCAAAGGAATTAGCAGTGTGGGTAGTGAGAAGTGGTCAGTTTGGATATACTTAAGTCTTTTCAAGCCTGTGCTCAGACCTTATGCTGTTTAAAATTGCAACCTACCAACCACGTCAAGAAATGGAACCTTATGAGCTTCTCAGAATCCCCCTCGTGCCTCGTGCCCATCACGGGCCTCTCCCTCTGGGCTGATGGATCACTAGCCTAACTTCCAACACCAAAGGTTTGTTTTTGAACTATGTAGAAATGGAATCAGAGCCAACAAAACAGATAAAAATCCCTGCGCTCATGAAATTAACGTTCTCGTTTGTTAGAGTCCTTTTTCTTTCGCTCAGTATTGTGTTTATGAAATTCATTCCCGTTGTTGCATGGGTTTTTTTTTTTTTGATGTTTTTATTTATTTTTTAACTTTATTGAGGGATAATTGACAAATATAATTGTATATATTTAAGTGTACAGCGTGATGATTTGATATACGTATGCGTTGTAAAATGATTACTAAGATCAAGATAATTAACACATCCATCACCTCACATAGTTAACATAGTTAACTTTTTTTTATGATGAGAATGCTTAAGATGTACTCTCAGCAACTTTGTGTGCAATACCGTATTATTAACTGTAGTCACCATGCTGTACTTTAGATCCTCAGAGCCCCATTGTTGCATGTTTAATAGTAGTTTGTTTATTCTCATTTCTGTATAGTATTCCATTGTGTTTATATACTATTATTTATCTATTCTGCTGTTGGATTGTTTCCAGTCTTTGGCAATTACAGACTGCCAATTACACAGATAGATGTATAGTCGACCTGCAGTTGATTATTGTGTGTTATATGAGGAGGGGCCATATTTCTGCCCCACCCCCATAGTTCTATCCAGTTGACCCAGCAGCCTTTCTTGTCAAGACCGTTCTTTCCTATGGTGCCACCTTTGTCTTAAATCAGGTGTGAATCTGTGGATCTGTGTCTGGACTCTTTTCTTTCATTGTTCTTTTTGTCTGTTCTTGGGTCTTAATTACTGTAGCTTCATCTTAAGTCTTGATATCTGGTAGTTCAAGTCCTCCAGCACTGTTATTCTTTAAACTTGACCTTGCTGTTTTGCTATTCTTGGCATTTTGCATATCTATGTAAATTTTAGAATCACCTTGTCAATTCCACAACCCCTCCCTCCTTCCCCAGTTTGCTGGAACTTTGAATGGGGTTGCATTGACCCTATAGACTAAGTGGGGAGCATTGACATCTTTATACTGTTGAGTCTTCCAATCCACTAATATGGTATATCCTCCATTTAATTTGGTCTCACTTAATTTCTCTCAACTATGTTTAATAGTTTTCTCTGCAAAAAATCTTGCCCATCTTTCACTGTATTTGATGTTTTTTGATGATCTTGTAAGTGATATATTTGTGAGGAAGATCAGCCCTGAGCTAACATCCGTGCTAATCCTCCTTTTTTTTGCTGAGGAAGACCGGCCCTGAGCTAACATCTGTTGCCAGTCCTCCTCCTTTTTTCCCCCAAAGCCCTAGTAGATAGTTGTATGTCATAGTTGCACATCCTTCTAGTTGCTGTATGTGGGACGCGGCCTCACCATGGCCGGAGAAGCGGTGCGTCGGTGCGCACCCGGTATCCGAAGCAGGGCCGCCAGTAGGGAGCGCGCGCACTTAACTGCTAAGCCACGGGGCTGGCCTGATATATATTTTTTTAAATTTTGTTTTCTAATTGCTTGTTGCTAGCATAAAGAAATAGAATAGATTTTTATATATTTACCTTGCATCCTGTGACCTGTTAAATTTACCTATTCTAGTAGTTTTTTATAGATTCCTCAGGATTTTCTATGTACACTGTCATGTTTGTGAATAAACTGTCTTACGTCTTCCATCCCACTCTTTATGCCTTCTGTTCTTTTCTTGCCTCACTGTAGGCAGAAAGCTTACATGACTGTTGTACTGAAGAGAAGTGGTGAAAGTGGACATCCCTGCCATTTTCCTCTCTCAGAGGGAAAGTTTTCAATATTTTACCATACTTGATGTTTGCTTCGAGTTTTCTTTGATCTCCTTTATCAGATTAAGAAAGTTGAAGGGAGGGATTTTTTGCCTTTTTTCCCTCATGTATCCCAAGTATCTAGAATTGTGCCTGGCACATAGTAGGAGCTGAATAAATATTGGAATGAATGAATGTGTATATATATGTGTGTGTGTGGCACTGACGGGATCTCTTGATTTATTGGATATGGGGTGTAGGCCAAGAGAAGATTCCAGGTTTGAGGAGCTGGAAGGATGGAATTCTCAGTAACCGAGACCGGGAAACCGACAGGTGGAGCAGGTTTTAGTGGTCGGTCAGAAGTTTAGATTTGGATGTGAGATGACAGTTATGTATCTGTCGGGGAAGAGGGAGAATCCCCCTCCGCCCTTTCCCTCAAGGTTCTTATGGCTGGCCAAATAATTAAAAGACAGGTTAGCAGGAGAAAATAATACCAAGTTTAATAACATGTATACATTGGAGAAACCAGGGAAACTGAGTTTCTCGACAAAATGGCAGAGATCCTCATCTTAAATACCATCTTCAGCTAAAGACAAAGGAGGATGTTGAGGGTGGAGAGGGAGACAGAAGGGGAACAGAAATTACAGTAATCAAGGGTATGCAGATTTAAGTCCTCTCCTTCCATACTGATAAGAGTTTCCACAGATAAGGCCATCCCCCACTCTTCAATACAGAGAGGGAGATACCTTTACAAATGGACATTTCCCTTATAAATGTAAATGTCTGGCAACTCTTTGCAGGGCCACCTAGAGATTGTGGCCTGGGAGAGACAGAATTTTTGATAAGATGGGCTTGTTGGTGCCTTTCCTATTGTAACATCTGTTTTACATTATGTTATAGCCATCGTATGATAGTGGCTCCTTCCTGGAACAAGTCTTCTGTGTTAAATTCTTTAGCTTGGGGGAGGTCAAATGTCCATCAGAGAAAATAATCAAGGTAAAGAGACATATTTTGGGGTGGCCAAATTTTGATCTCCCACATATCCAAGAACCAATATATGAGGCAGTAGATATATAAGTCTGGAGGTCAGGGGAAGGAGCTAGGCTGGGGATGTACATGTGTGAGTCATTAGCCTGAAGATGGGTTTTTAATGTGGAGAAGTGTTGATCTTGACGTAAGATTTCTTTTTATGAATATGGTTTTGCCTCAGTGTACAGTAAACCTTTTATCATTCAGAACCCGATTTTTCTCTTTTATGGGAAAACCAGGCCTTCTTTCTTCAACCTGTTTTTGGGATGTTTTATTTCTCATTTATACAAAGAATGCAGCTATCTTCTGTACAACCAGTGGCTTCCATGGAAAAAAAATATTGGCCATGGTATACATTGCACTTAAGCACATTTTACTTCATAATCTTTATTTTAGATCTTTTAATACTTTTTTATAGCTTTGAAACTATAGCAGTTATTTTTTTGCATGTTTGAATTTTAAGTATGTCTCCTATCTTATTGTCTCTCACAATTACAAAAATGTTTTTTTACATTGTATCTCAAAATACATTTTTTATTCGATTTATGTGACAGTTCCTGGGTGAAAAAGCATACTTTCCATTGAAGAAGTGATTGGGGAAAAGAACCATATTTTAACAAGATATACATTTGCATTCTAATTTTACTATAACCAGAAATTATTTTATTAGAAGAAATAAATATGTTGTATTTATGATTTAAAAATTACAAAATAATTGTGTTATTCTTTTAGATGAAATTGCTAAATACATGGAAACAGTGAAATTACTGGACTATGCCGAAAAACCTCTTTATCAAAATTTACGAGATATTCTTTTGCAAGGACTCAAAGCTATAGGAAGTAAGGATGATGGCAAACTGGACTTCAGTGTTGTGGAGAATGGAGGTTTGAAAACCAAAGCTATAACAAAGGTGAATTTTGTTATTGAATTATCGTTTGGACTTCCTGTGATTATAATTGCAACAAATTCTAATTTTAGAGCAGTAAATCAGTAGCTCAGTAAGGAAAATAATAACAGATTGCTTGGCAATTAAATATTTATCATTATTATATAAAGGCAAACTATGATACAGAAAAACATGTAGAGGGTTTTAGAAAAATGAACATTTATATATTTCTTATGTACAGTAGCAATTATTAAATTCCTGAAAAGATTCTAACTTGGGATGCTAAGGTCTGGCAGAGGGATTTTGATGGGACACTAAATTCATAGTTTGTGTTCTTTTCTCCCAAGTTGCCCCCTAAGGTTGATCTCGAATCTCAGTTTTTCCTTCTTTGTTGGTGGGGTCAAAGTGTTGACCATTTGAACCATTGGTATTTGAGAAATTACCATTTGAAAGTTTCCTTGTTTGTTGGTGTGGTGTGTTTACCATTTGAACATTATTTTGCTCTTTACAGAAATGTCATTATGTAAAGCTATGTATCTGTATATAAGAGGATTAATTTTTTGGAGAGATGTTACGAAATTGTGAACTTTATGGTAGAAATATTGTGCAGGCATGTACATAACTCCTGGTATCACTTTAATATTTAGATTTTATAGGTATTTGATTAACTTTATAGGTATTTGATTAACCTAAAATTTTGCTGATTGAGAAGTAAAGCTCTCTGTTACAGTGAGAACTTGTGCACTGCCGTTCCCCTTCCTTTGCAAGGCACTGTTTGGACCTTTGTGCTGAAGAGAATTTGGTTTCTGCAGGTTGGCTGACTTTACAGCTGAATAGGTCATTCTGCTGCAGAGCTAACATCTGTGACCTTATCATTCTCTTGTGTCCTTGGGTAGTTCACAAATGGAAATTTCCTGTTGGATCATCCCCTACATGTATACAGCTTCAGTTAGGGGGAAAAAATGAATACCAAATTGAACTATTAGGAGATTTCCTTCATTAGTTTACTGCTTTGTTTTGGTCCTCATGGCTGACACAGGGTTATTCTTCGTATAAAAGGAAATTATAAAAGTTAAGATTAGGTAAGATCATGAAGCTGCTTGATAGCCGTGTAACTGTAGATTAATTATTAATTTTGTTGACTTTTTGTCTTTTTGTTTGTAAAGTGAAAGAGTTGAATCAGACAGTTTTTTTTTAAAGATTTTTTTTTCTTTTTTAAGCCCAAAAACATTTTCTTCAAATAAATTGTAAATACCCCATATCTAAAACAGATAAAAGCAGAGTTCAACTGCCTGAAAAGTTGGGGGCTCCCTTTAAGGAAAAGCGTTGTCGTCTGAGAAATTAGTATTCCATTTCTTTTTTAGCAAGGGGTGTAAATCAAGTCTTTTTTTGCTCTGGTTACCAGGAAGCTCAGAGCTAAATATGATGCTTAATCATAGAAACTGTATTAATCCTTAAAATTAGCATATTTGCTCCCTCCTTTTTCCTTTGTCATAATTTTTAAATTTTTTTTCAGATTTATTATTCAGAGAATCCATGTTTAACTGTAGTTTTTGTTTTGGAACCCATTTGTGTCTTACAAATCCGTTTTTATAACTGCAAAGCACCTTAGAGATCATTACATGAGTTATACAAAAGTCAAGCATTTGAGCTGAAGTTTTTTGTCTCTCTTTTCATTATATATCGCTTCCTCCAGCTCAATAGATGACCTTGTCTGACAGCATTTACACTTATAAAAATCTTTGCTAATGCCTTATTTTTTTATTTTTACTTTTTCCAGTTTTATTGAGATATAATTGACTGTATAGGTTTAAGGTGTACAGCATAATGATTTGACTTACATATATCATGAAATTATTACCACAGTAAGTTTAGGAAAAAAATAAGTTAAAAAAATATATATATTCTTTGTATTTATCAGACTCAAGTCTCTTTTGGAAAGGGGTTGGTTAAACAATTCAATATCTATTTCTCTTTATGTTCCTAAGAGATATCTGTTATGGTAAAACCTATAAGCATTAATCAACAATGGAAAGAAGCAAGGTTTTTCTGTCCATTTTTTTACAGCCATGCTTAATTATGGTATGATATATTTGGAAACTAGAGTGAAATATGAATTTATCCACTTGGAAGTGTTTTCAGCCTCAGTAGCCTAAGAGTTTTATTTAAAGCACAGAATCTTGGGGTGACATAAAGCTGAAGAAGAAAGAGTCTGATTATCAATCTGCCCTTGAAAAGTACACAGCCAAAGATGTTCATTGTCGATGAGAGCGAAACACTTGCATTAGAATCTGGCAGTGTGGTTCCAACGGTTATTGGGTTCAGTGTGTACTTTTAAATCAACATTCAACAATTATGTATAAGGTCTAATTTATGTGCCTGGTCTAGGCCAGGTCCCTGGAGCCACAGAGATCGATAACATGTAGTTCCGTCCTTAAAGAATCCCTGCCTGTCCCATCTGGTTAAGAACAGCTCAATTTTCTGGAAGGAACTCACTAAGTTAGAAGGACAGTAATACCTCCACTAGCTATTTTCTTGTAGGGTTTTGATTAAGTTGCTTGCCCAAGCCAACAAAAACAGCTGTTCATTAGACTCTCTTGGGTCTTGTCCCTGGAGGTTCTTGGAGTAGGTTTAGACTGTGGCCCTGCAGTTTGTATTTTATTTTTTATTTTTCAGATAGTATATATTGTTGTTCCCTATGAATGATGTGCACATACCCTTCTTTCCACCTCCAAGTTTTTTGGTTTTTTAAGTTGTATTATGCTAGTTGGCTTTTCTAGAGTTTCTCTGACAAATTGTTAACCGTTGTTAAATAAATCCCTGCTAGCACTTAGCCTGGAGTGTGGTACAAAGAGTTGAACAAGAGCAAAGGCTTTCCATTGCAATCAGAGGCCTACGGCTGCTCTGGTGGTCTGCTTCCTGTCTCCTTGAGGTGATTGTGCCTCATGCAGTGTGTAATTTATACCAGGCAGCCTATAGTTTAAGTCAGATTACCCAAAATATACCCTCTAAATTGGGTGAAAATCTATCTAGCTTTTTCAGCATGATAGAGTAATAGAGAGAAACCATATTTTGAATATATGAATTTAGATTGTTGAAGTTGATACATTTCTTTCTGTTTTATAATGGTAGTGTAGCCATAGTTCTATATTTAAGAGGATTTAATGTTTACTAACAAATCTTTTCCTTCAGTGCCCCATTATTGAGTTCATTATTTTGAATCTCGTCTTATTTGGCTGGATTTTGTCAAGTATTTTTTCTCTCTAAATTTTTAAGTGAAGTTATGACATATATACAGAAAAGTATGCACATAAGTGTGGAATTTGAACTTTACAAAGTGAACATATGCATTTAAACATCACCCAGATCAAGATGTGGATCATTACCAGAATCCCAGAAACCTCACTCATTTCCCTCCCCCAGTCATGACCAATATTTTGACTTCGAACACCATAAATTAGTTTTGCCATTTAAAAAAATTATAGTAATAGCGCCATACAGTATGTACTCTTTTGTGTCTGTTTTTCATTCATTTGTATGTCTGAATTTCTGTTGCATGTAACAAAAATTTTTTTTCATTCCTGTATAGTACTCCATTATATGACTGTATCGTAACTCATTTATCCCTTGTACTACTGATGGATGTTTGAATTGTTTCCAGTTTTTGGCAATTGCAGTAATGCTGTTGAGTGTTTTTACAATTTATTTTGGGAAACATATATGTATTTCAGGTTGGGTATATAGTGGAGTTACTGTGGCATAGGGTTTATGTATGTTCACCTTTAGTAGATACTGGCAAGCAGTTTCCCAAAGCAGCAATCCCACTTTACACTCCCACCAGCAG
Source organism: Diceros bicornis minor (assembly GCF_020826845.1). Taxonomy (NCBI): domain Eukaryota; kingdom Metazoa; phylum Chordata; class Mammalia; order Perissodactyla; family Rhinocerotidae; genus Diceros; species Diceros bicornis. The sequence continues at coordinate 42,263,385 of NC_080763.1, forward strand.
CTTATGAGAGTTCCAGTTGCTCGCTGACACTAGCTATTGCATTTTATTTAACTTTATCTATTTTGGTGGATGTACACTGGTATTTCTTTATGGTTTTAATTTAATCTTGAAAATACTGATTTTTGAACATCTTTTTGTATGCTCATCAGCCTTGATTATCCTTTTTTTTGGTGAGGTGCATTTCAAGTCTTTTGTCCATTAAAAAATATTGGGGTTTCCTGCTTTTTTTTGATTTGCCAGAGTTCAGTACTTTGTATATATACAATATATGTATGTGCACATATTTTCTTCTAATCGGTGGTTTATCTTTTTACTCTCCTAATATGGTATCTTTTGATGAACAGAAGTTACTCATTTTAATGAAGTCTAAATTTATCAGTCGTTTTATTTATGGTTAGTGCTTTTTGTATTCTATTTTAGAAAAATTCTGTCTACCTCAAGATCATGAAGATATTCTGTTATTACCAAGAAACTTTATCTTACCTTTCGCATTTAGTTCTACAATTTAACAGAAATTGATTCTGTGCATGGTATGAGTCAATGTTTATTTACCCCATGTGGATATCTAGTTGATCTGAACTATTTATTGAAAAGACCATAATGTCCCCATAGTATGTAGTGGGCTTTCAGTAAAAATATGTGTTTGGGTGTGTTTCTGGATACTCTGTTCTGTACCATTAGCCTGCTTATCTATCTTTGTGTCAATGCACACTGTTCATACTATTGGCTTCATAATGATATCTGATAGTATAAGTCCTCCAGTTTGTTGTTCTTCTTTAAGATTGTCTTGGGTATTCTTGGCCCTTTGACTTTACATTTAAATTTTAGAATCAGTTTATTAATTTCTTCAAAAATGCTTCTGGGATTTTGATTGAGACTGCATTGACTCTCTATCATTTTGTGAAGAACTGACATTTTTACAATATTCTTTATTGTTCCATGATTATGGTATACCCCTATATTTATTTATTCTTTTATTTATCTTAGTCATGTTTTTAGTTGTCTCTATTTATGTAGAGACCATGCGCATCTTCCATGTCTGTTTTCTTCTAACTGCTTAATTCTTAGTCTATTTCTTTTATATCATCTGTGATTATCCTAAACCTTTCCTTCATGTCACTCAGTTGTCAGTTGTGTCTGCTGTTTTTTTGATGTTTCTAATATATTTCTAAGTTCTGTAATGATGATTGTTCTGTTTATGAGCTATGCAATTTCCTTGTTATCTTTTGTTTTCTTTTTTAATTATTTCTCATTTCCTCAGTTTTTTTAAGCCTTCAATGCATTTTATAAAATTTTCTTCTTTTTCAGAGGACTATGTTTTCTTTCAGAGTGGGGTCTTCAGCTATCTTTTGAACGCTATGATCATTTCTTTCATTTTCTCTTTTTGTCCCTGAGTATTCTAACTTTGTTGGCATGCTTTTTCTCTTGATCTTATTAATACTGAATAGGGATAGCTTCATCTGGACTTACTGGATTATTGTATTTGTGAATCCTTGGCTTTCCCATCTTATAAAACTGTTTTTCTTTTCCTCATAGTTTGGATTTGAGGGCTTGGTGTTGCTAATTGATTTTCTTTGCCTACTGGTACATATTTGGGGAGGATTTGGTGAGCTATGGCTCAGCTGGTGCTATAAGCCAAATTATCTGTCTTTCCCCAGTAGTTGCTTGCATTGTCTTCTAGCCAGAAGAGTCAAAAATTTGGTGAAATCTGTTGATTTGTTAATACGTTCTTAGTTAATCACAGTGAGAGAGAGACTTGTTGGGGATCTCTTCTCCATGGCTTTAGCTCTTTATGTTTTTCTTGTTTTCTCCTTTGTCATCTATTCTGGTAAATCCTTGTTTATTGTTGAAGATAATTAGTCCTGAATGATTTTGGTTGTTGTACCCTCTTTCTCCAGGCTTCTTCCCATTCAGAGAAGAAACAGAATCACAGGTCCTGCTTTGGTGAGTTACTGTGAGAGTAGGGAGGGTCTCCTCTTTTCAAGTCTTTTTTTTCCAAGGTTCCTACTTACATCTTGTAAATGGGAGATTATTGGTGAAAAATTTCAGAATGGTGTTTACTCCCGTTCTTTTCGCCTGTATGGTTCAGTGGTGTGTAAGGAGCCACGTGTTGCTTCCTGGAAATGTCTGGCTCCCTTCTTGGCTACCACTTCCCAGAGGTTAGCGTGTGAGGCTCTGCCACTGTTTGCTGCTGAAATATTTCTTAATTGCTAATTTGGGTTCATTTCTTCAGATTTTGAGTGGGAGGAGGTTGTGAAATCTTGCCTTCAAAATGTCCGACTCTTTTTCCTTAGCACATTTTAACTTTGTGTGTGTGAACATTTAGAGTTCACTAGAATCTGTGTCTTTCCCCCACGAGAGTGACCCGCATGTTTCACTTCCACTCTCCCAGCTCCTCACAGACCTTGTTCCACATTACAGTTTCCTGAGATTTTAGTTCCAGGGTTTTGTTTTTGTATGCTGTGTCTCATTAGCTCTTTAGAGTTAATCATGAGTCTAACTGATTTTTTTGTTACTACTTTTTTCTTGTATCCGTGTCCTTTTTCTTGGATTCATTTTTCAAAGTATGCTCAAATAATTTTTTTAAAGAGGGTTCATGAATGGTAAACTTTTTGAATCTTGGAAAGTCCAAAGATGTCTATATTTTGCTCTAGTTTGAGAATAATTTAGCTATGTAGAGAGTTCTTAATTTGAAGACATTGCTCTGTTGTCTTCTAGCATCCAATTTTGTTGATTTTTGTTTCTTGTTAGATTTATATGTTTTCCACTCTTGAAGCTTCTTGCTTTTTTCTTTATCCTTGGTGTTCTGCATTTCACCACAAGTGTAGATGTGTGTGGGTTTTTTTTTTGTTTTTTTGGTGTTTTTTTAAACCTCATTCATCCTTCTCTGTACTTGACGTGGACTCTTTTCATCTAAAGACTTAATGGCCATCTTTGACTCTCGAAAAATTTATCCTCTTAATGTATGTGAGTATTTCCTTTCCATCCGTCTCTGTTCTCTCCCTCGGGAACTCCTACTGCATGAATCTGGAACTTCAGAATCCAGCTTCTTTTCTTCACATCTCTTAACTCTGGTACCAAAGATTTTTCCTCTGTTCTTAACACTGCACTGGGTGGATCTGAGAGCTTCTTCTAGGTTACTAGTTTCATCTTTTCTGTTTTTCAGTCATATTTTAAGGGAAGTGATTATTTTCTTTGTATGTCAGCTTATTCTTCTTTTGATGTTATAGCCTCTTAAGTCTCTTTGAGAGTAGTAATTATGATAATTTTTTCTATTAACTTTTTTGGCACAGAGATAGTTGTGTTTGAGTACAGTATCTTTTTTTGGTTCTGTGATTTTTCTTAGATTTTGGCAATCTTTATTATCTATTTGTATGTTTTGTTGATTGACTAATTTTAATAGTGAGTTTCCTCAACCAAAATTGGAATGCCTGTTGGTTTAATGTAGTTTTCATTACAGATGTCTGCTTCCTGTGATTTCAGAGGGTGAGACCTTTGGCCAGATAGCTTGTTTTCTGGGTGTTAGGACTCCCTGCTTCTCCGCTTCTTTTGTCTAGTCTGGGAGGGCACTGTGCCACAAATGCCTCAGGTGATTCTAATGCAGATGCCAGAAAGGCAGGGCTGGTATCCTTGCACCCCAGACCAATTAAATCAAAAGCTCTGAGGGTGGACTCGGGCCTCAGGATTTTTTACAAGTTTCCTAGGTGATTGCATTGTGCAGACATAGTTGAGAACCACTGCAAACTAAAATTTGAGTATCTCTGAATTCTAGCTTATCTGTAGAAAACAGCCCTTCTGCAAATAGACAAAGCGGATATAGGGCATTAAAGTCTAAAAGACTTTCAATAATAGCACTTACCAGCCACATGACAAGTTTTTATATGTGAGCAGTGATTCACACGTGCCATACTTTGACCTTGGCTGTAAGAGATATGGAAGGAAATTGGTATCATATATGTGCCTTGAATGGTGCCCAGGGGAATTTATTAGTTGGTGTAACAAAAGAATATCCTTATAAGATATGTTCAAAACTTAGATCGAAAGGACAGTATTAGACCAAGATTCCATTTTTCTTTGATATCATGACAGTTTTTAGGAATTATGTAAACATTTGTGTGAATTTCTTTTTAATAAGGGATGAATTTTTTTAAAACTTTCTTTCTACGGAAATAATGTTGTCTATCTTGCTCATAAGATTGTTGTGAGGATTAAATGAGGTATATAAAGTGCTTAGAACTATGCTAGACACATAACAAGGGATCAATAAATGTTAACTGCAATATCGTTAATGCCTTTATTTTCACCTACTAAGTTTTCTCAGGTCTTTCTGGATTCTTGATGACAAGAAAATAACACACAGAATGTTTTAATTTGACTCTGTTAACACCTTCCTTTGAACTAAGATCTTACATCCTTAAAAAATCAGTTTATGAAATAAAGTGTATTAGGCAGATGTGAATGAAGACTGTCTTAACGTTTCACTTGGTGAGTGTGTGTGTTAGATTGTTTTGAATAGTAAATGATTTGGAATTGGTAAAAGTTGATTTTGCAACAAAAGGCAAGATAGTAATTACTGTGAAATAAAGACTCCAAAATTCATCTCCATAACTTACTTATATTAAAAACGTATAAATCACATTAATGAGTTTGAAGTTAACTTTTTTCCCTGAAGCTGTTGACTGATACTAAAGGATAAAACGTAATTAACATAAAGCAGAGGACTTCTGGGTGCCAAAGAATTCTGTGTCTACCATTTTCTACCTGTGCATTGAGGAGTTAGGTATTTTGTGGACATAGACTTATTGGGGAGAGGTCAGGCAGTCTCTTTCTAATAGGAACTCTAATGTAGCTTGATTTACTTTGTAAGAAACTTATTCATGTATGGCTTGAGATCATTTAATTCCCTACCGGTACATAACACAGGGTTTGGTTTTAATTGAAATATTTATCTTTATAGATATTGGCCTCTTTAGTTTGCAGTATTTTAGCTTCAGAGTCTTGTGCTTTTAATTCTTATTTTGAGAATTCCCCTGGGGTCTTGATGGTGCTTGGTACTGGTACTAGGATATCGACTCTTTAAACTTTAGGTTATCATTGAGCTTTTGTGTACTACTCTATATTCTGTTAGTACTTTTAAATTATTTTATGTGTACTTTACAGTAGTGATGTGAGATACATCTGCTTACAAATGGTGAAACTAAAATTTAAAAGAGGTTAGGTGACTTGTCTAGGGCTATGTAACCATTCATTGTTATTATTATGCATTTATATAGCTTTTTTTCACATAGGAGCTCAAGGCACTTAAAAGTCTCCTAGTGATTTTAGGCATAAAATATTAAAGACAATTAAAGCATAACTAGCTACCATTTGCCTCTCCCCATAAACTGCCCTTGAAACATCTTAACTTTGCTCAAGTTTTATGTTAATGCTGTAGGTCATGGCAAATATGAATGAAGAGGTATCATACTAATTCCAACGTAGAGGAGAATACAGGGACATATTAGTCTTCTAGACCTTGGTTTATTGAATTCTGCAAACATCTTTCAGTTTTTAAGTGACTACAAGGTTGATCATGTTGGAAGTTTCGTGGTCCTTGTGATATGAGTGATGTTAGAATCATGAAAGGCCATTGTTGCCAATAAGTTGAAAGTTGGATTTACTGTTTTCAGAAGTTCTGTTGGGAGATCTTTCCAGGCTGTGATTGCCAGTATTATATGAAAATTTGATGAGAGTAAGTTCTCATGCATGTAGTACTCCTGTAGATCATGTGATCAAGGTTAAGTTGTTTTTCAGCTCATTAACTGAGTGTTTTTTCTGGAAGGCTGAGTGACAGTAGGGCTCTAAAGCAGCTAGTTCTTCAGTAGGCCCAACTTCAGAAGAGACACACGTACGCGTCAAATAAGCAAGTAGACAGATTATGCTTACTTTGTTAAAGCAATGCTTTTATTAAAAAACATATTGCCTAGGAGCAGGCAATCAATTCTGATTGCCAACTAGATGAAGTTTTTTTCATTTATTTCTTTATTCTGACAGAGTCTACAAATGCATCAGTGTATTTTGGCAAACTCATGAATTAGCAGTAATTTTTGGTGTACCATTTTTAGATAATTACAGTAAATTCTTCATTCTTCATGGTATCAGAGTGGGCTAGCTTGAACTGGTGAAGAAAACAGATATTTCAAATTTTTGTTAGTCGTGTGTTTAAACATCATCTTTTGCTAAACCCTTTCCCCCGGAACTGTTAATAATTAGAAAATTACTTAAGTTGCACTTCTCTTCCTGATTCCAGAGTAGGTAACTAACAGTGTTGATAGGAGAGAAATAGAAATTTAAACAAACAATTAAACAGCAACAACAACAAATAAAATCCAAGTTTGACCATGAGGTCATGCATGTGTTACGTTTACGTATGGATTGATACTTCATGGAATGAAATTCCATGTATGTGGGATTACACTGGACACTTAAATTTACACAACTCTAAAGTGATTTCTTATAGGGCTTACATAAATACAAACAGTTTTAGAAATTTAACTTGTGTGTGTTTGTTGTGTGTTTACTGTTTTTATAAAAGCTAAAATTACTCTTTTGCTTTAATCTGTTTTGTAGTGTCTGGTTCTCAACTTGAGAATGAAGCATGTAACCATGCCAGGCACACAGTAGCTGCTTAGTGTGGTGCTCTTCACCTCTGCGAAGATGGAGGGCAGTGTTATTGTGGAAGGAAATTGCAATATTCATTATTCTTATTACTGTAGGCTTTATCACTGAAAGTCATTTAAAATAATCACTTTAATGCATTCTAGCAGAGTATTTTTAGATTATTCTTCAAATTCATCTGCCACTCTTTTTAAGTTACTTATTCATTTCCTAACCCACTTCCCATCTTTTCATTTCTTCTCCTTCCAATTATGTCTGACCTTTTCCTCAAAACTTATGTGTAGTTACTTCATGTCCATTTAAATACTGCACAGTTTTTGAGGGGCTTGGGTAAAATATGAAGTTATCTCTCTGTTATTACAATAGTAGTTGAATAATTGCTCAGCAGGTGCAGATCCATAGATATTTATGTGTAAAATACCATGCTAAACTCAGTGAGGGTTTGACATGTGAGGAAAAATGAGGAAATGAGGAAAACCATATTGCTTGCCCTCAGGGAGCAGAACGAAGGAGAGAAGTAGGAGAGAAATGGAGAAGAGTGTGGAATAAGCTACGCCAAGTACATATATATGTGTACTATAACTCCTTAGGAAGGGATGGGTGTGTTAAAACAGAGGCACAACAGCTGGGAACTGCTGCTCCCTACCAACAAGTCACATAGGGAGGCAGCATAGTTCTGTGGAAGGAAATTGATAAGGACAAAGAGCTCTGAGTTCTAGTCTTGCACCGTCACCAGCTGAGAAACACTGAGCAGAGTCCCTTAGCTTTCTTCTGTCCCCAGCCTCAGTTTTTCCTGTCTATATAGTGAATTTTAACTAAATCCACTGATTTTGTAAATATTGTGGTGTAACACATGTTTGCTTTACCTTCGTGGAAGATATGTTTTATCTTTTTTTTTTTCAGTTACTATTGAGTAACAAATATTCTATTTTTGGTTACCATTAAGGAAGGTAATAATAATTTGTAAACTGTATACATTTGCATGATGATTTCAAGTGGCCTTAAATAAATAAAATAAGACTAACTGATTAGTGCAGTCAGTGCTTTGAATCATATACGGTACCAAACATTTAAAAATTGTAGGCTATATATTCTAAGTTTTGATAATAAACATTTATGACTTTTGTAAAAAGAGGAAAAAACCAACAACAGTCCCTGAATACCCATCTCCTTTGATATAGCCATGAATCTGATTGGCTCTTTTAAGAGGCTCTTGAAAGCATCTAGAAGTGATCTTTTGATGTTTGGCTTGGGAAGCGAAAAATTGGTCTTCGTTTTTTGCCCCTGAAGATTTTTATTCTCCTTTTCCTTTAAAACAGTTTTAAGTCTCCAATCAGTGTTTAGACTATTAGTAAATTTTCGGTCCAAGTGCATCTAGCTGATTTGTCTTCCTGTTTCTAAATTGGAAGTGAGAAGCTGCTAATTAACTAAATTTTAGCCTAGCATATCTGAACACTTCAAAATTACAATTTATAATATATACGCTAATGCCCTTTGAAATAAACCTAATTTTTTAAAGATATTTTAGCCGTGTTGAACTAAACGAAAACTCTATCCTGTTTATTTTATGTTATTCTTGTGTGTCGTACAATATTTTGGTTTCATTTATAATTGCAAATAAAGGAACCTGTGAGACCTGGTATGGAATATGACGGAATCAGAGATTAGCATAGTCACTTTGCAAAGCCGTTTTCTGTTCAAAGAGAACCAAAATATGCACTATCTGAAGCCTAAGATGTTGACAAATAACAACATATGAAGCATTTGGAGATAATCAGGAGAAAGAAGCTGGCAGCAAATTGTTTGGAATGTTACTCATTGCTCTATAAAGTGAATAACATACTTAGATACTATTAAACTTGCAGGTTTTTTTTTTAATTGGTCTTCGTCTGTACATCATTGGCCCTTTCTATCCAGACTACATACGTTGTCAGAAAAGTTGGGCAGGAGATACTCAGCTGAAGTGTGGATTAATGAAATTCAGTGCTTTACCTAATGCATACTGCTTAAAACACAGGTGTTTCTTTTGTTGGTTGAATACCGTCTGATTTTCATTCCTGTGTAATTTACCTGCATGGAGATTAAGAAAGCTCCTTTTTATTAAATAAGCTTGAAAACAAGATGAATGCACTAGGTTCTTGGGTAGAATGTATTGGATAGCTCCCTTTATAATGAGCATTTAAAAATCTGCCCTCCTAAAACTGGAAAATGCATTCTTTCCTGTATGGAAAGCAATATAGTACTGAAATATTCCTCCTTAATTTTGGTCTGAATGAACAAAAGTGTCTGTGTTTATTCCTGCCTAATGCATCACAAATCTGCTGACATGCTAACCTTGGAGTCCTGGCTGGCGTTAATCAGGCCTGTGCACCGGCAGGAAAGATGTACCTAATGCACTCCATCAGTGCAGTTTGCATATGGAAGTTCTCACAGGGGAGCTGCCCTGTGCCAGCTGAGGGTTACCTGCCCACTGCAGTTATTGTATGTAATTATCGAACCAATCTGTTCAGCCCAGCAGGGTTTAGATGGTAATCATGAAGCAACACTTTGGAAAAGAAAGATGTAAGGCACTCTCCCCTTCTCTCATCAGTTATATGAAGTTACAGATACTCTTACAGCTATTTTTGAGAAACAATACCTGCATATACAAATCTGCTAAATGAATGCCTTTTAAAGTTTCTTCAGGTTTAGTCAAGTTGTTATTTTTGTGTATGTGAAGCATTTTCTTTGGGAACATGCTGGGTATCTCTGAGTTCTAATCTTTCTACAGCCACCTTAAGAATACTTTGAAACGGGATTAATTGTAATACATAGATAATAACGGTTCTGACCATTTGGAGGTTTTAAGATACTGTGGTTTGAATAGAGTTGAGCTTTCCCATGTAGTTCTCTTTGGAACAGAACCCATGGTTGCCATTAGGACAGAGAACAGTGTGCTGTCAGCAGGTATTATGCTCTTTCATAGCTATACACAGAATGGCCTGAAGCAGGGAAAATTCTAGATGAAGTTTAACTTAAGGCTAATTGTTAGAAAATATAAGCAAGAACATTCTGTTGCGTTGTGAAATTTGGAAAGTATCAGATGATTTCCTAAATGGTACAGACTTATTTCAGGCAACCTAGAGAAGCTTTGAGTTATAATTTGGATTTTAACACATTTAAGTTTGAGACTACATGGGGTAAAGTTATATGAAAAATAAAATGTTTTAAATTTATTACTAATGTCCTTCTATAGTTATACCTACATATAGAGATGTTAAGTACTTTAAAAATTTTGCACAGGACTGAACTAGTTAGGAAATGTTGTAATGATAGAAAGTAATAAAAAGAAATTGAACGACAATTTGGGAAGAATGGATGGTGACAGAATATTGGCATTAACTCCTAAGTAACACTCAACTAGAAAAATAAATAGAAAATAGGAAAGAACTGAGAGAATGGCGGAAAATCCAGCTAGTTTTTGAGATTTTAGGAGAGCTATGTAATTTTAAGACCCTTCCTTTACAGTAAGGTTTATGACCCTCTTAAACTTTTTTTTCTTTTTCTTTTGAGGAAGATTAGCCCTGGGCTAACATCCGTGCCCATCTTTCTCTACTTTATATGGGACGCCGCCACAGCATGGCTTGACAAGCGGTGCATCGGTGTGCGCCCAGGATCCGAACCCGTGAACCCTGGGCCGCTGAAGCGGAGTGCATGCACTTAACCGCTACACCGCCGGGCCAGCCCTGGCCCTCTTAAACTTCTAATGAAAAATATACCAAAAGAAAATTTATTAGAAGTTTGCCATTATTGATTCATGAATAGAATTTTACTACCAATTTGTAAAGTATAACCACTGATACAATGTATGGGACAAGGTGTGTATTTTCCCATTTATCGAGTAGATTTACCCCCTCTCCCCCCCATACACATTGTAAAATGGGAGAGTAAGTATCATTGTCCTGCGTGAATGGTGATATCAAATTTGTAAAACGCTTTGCTTTAAAAGAGAGTTTCTGTATAACCAGTCCTGATAGTTAAAACATGGCTTTCAGTGATGAACTATGTGAAGATAAAAAGTTAGAGGTGGGTATAACAAATATAGCCACCATCCAGACCAACTGTAAAGTTGGAGGTTCTCTTAATCCCATTTTCTTCCGTCCCTCATCCCTTCCCTTAAATCACCACTACCCTGAAGCTGTGTATCGTCTTTCTGTATGTTTTGACACACCCACACCTGTATAGATTCACATATATACTAATATATGGTAAGTCTGTATATTTGCTTATTTGACCATCAGACCACATCTCTCTCTCTTTTTTTTTTTTTTTTAATTTTTGAATGTAAGAAGCGAAAGAAAGAAATTGAGGAAAGCGCAGAACTTAGTGTTGAAGATATGGAATGCTCAAATACACAGACAAAGGAGGCCACACAAACTCGTAAGTTGAATAGTCTTGCTTATTAACTTGTTCCATATATAAACACAAATTTCATCTCCTTCCACTAGATAAGGAGTTAACTATTTGGGTCATAATATTTTGATTTTATAATAAAATATCGTGTGCAAAGACCTTATATTTGTGTGGTGTGTATCATAATGTCTCTTGTACACACGTTGTGTTATTTGCTGTTCACGGTAATCAGGAAGTTGGGAGCTACTCTCATTTTGCAGATATGGAGCCCGAGACACTGAGCATTTAAATGACACAGCCATTGTGAGAGGGTTAGGTGTAGAGAGCAGAACTCTTAATTCTCAGGCCAGTATCTTTCTGTTTCCGCACACTGGTCCATGTGCGCATGTATGCGCTCTGGGGGGATAGTACATGGCTTACCGCAGCTGCCTGATTGTTCCCCACAAAGTCTGCTAGCTCTTCTTGTCTCTCAGTTAGTTGGGATGCAAGGAATTAAAGCCTCGAATCATCACTTTTCAAAGCCCTTGGAGCAAAAAGCAAGGTATACAGTCACTTCTTGGCTCATAAACTGGTGCTGAAGGCACTTCCAGTATGGAGTAGTTCCAGAAATGGCATTAGCAAAGGCAACATGTGCAAAGGGCAGAATGAGGTTGGACTTCGGTCTGGTTAAGAAAGGGCCAGTCTGTGATGTGTAGGCACACCTATGGGTGCCTCAAAAAAGGGAAGAATGTGTTCCAGGTTTCTTAAGAGATGATTTCCTTGACTCAAGGAAGAAACATGCAGTGCTGGCTATAGTACCATTTTGTTTTTATAGATGACATCTCTTCTCTGCCTGCCTTTTGTTTATTATTTTGTCGGTCCTGAAATGTTTCTTGATTTCTAATAGAAAAGGCTTATTTTTGGTAAAAATTTCATTAAAGCATAAGTGCCCTGTTGAGTTAGGCCAATGATATATTTGACAGTGGCACCGGTGCATATTTGTGGAAAGTGAAAATTCCTCTTTCAAAGAGAATCATCTTTGCCCTGATTTTATTAACATTTTCTTCGTTATCTATTATGGATAGAACATCCCTAGGTTTATGTGAATTTACCCAAGAGAATACTTGGGACATTTGCAGGGGAGTCTATAGCTTCATTCTGGAGGCTGCAGGGTTTGGAGTAGTCCCTCTCTCTTTTCGGCTGCCATCTTCCATTCCCTACTGTATTTCTTTTTTTCCCTCCTCCCCTGTCTTGTTCACTTTGTTATTAGGAAGTGAGGAGTCCCGAGGAGCAGTACATGGAAGCGTGTCTCAGCCAGAGGCTAGCAGCAGCAGCTATGACAGTGAGTGGGAGCAGAATTAAGGAGCGTTTATAGAGTAATATTCTTACTTGGAAAAAAAGATCTCTTAAACTTTGAAACTGGCAATTTTAGTTTAGGAAAGGTCTTACGTTGTTACAGTAAGGTTGATCCCCATTTAGACCAAAGCAAATTCACAGCTGTCTGTGGCAACGACTCACACCTCTCTTACTGCTGGGAGGTCATTTGTTACATGAACTTTGCCTAATGAGCATCAGAGGTATTTGTTTTGATACATAAATAATTTTAAATTTGACTATAATTATGAAAAATGTTTTTTGTACCTAAAATTTTAATTTGAGGTCCTTATACTGTGAAAAAATATATTAATTTATATTTTTTAATGGCAAAACAAGAGAGTAGTCTCCATTGCTAATTTAAGGAGAACAATTCAGATTTTTTTATATTAAAAAAATAAAAGAATAATCAGTCTCTCCCTTAGTTATATAGACTCTGAATTGCTTTATTTAAATGCTGTTTATTTTCCCATTGTAATTCATTTTTCCCCTAAAGTATAAGTCTAGTTAAGGTACTTTACTATCTAAATGTTCAAAAATGAGAGAAATATTACATGATAACCTGATATGGTAAAATGTTATCGCTTCTAGCATAAAAAAGAAAAAAACCCCAAAAACAAGAGTTCATGAAAATGTATGTATTTGTATTCATCAGTTGAAAGTAACTTGAAGGAGAAGGTGCATTGTTACGTTTGATTTTTTTTTTTAAAGAAATATATAATATAATTCAGTGAATTCTGTGTTTTAGAGCTTTAAGATTTTGTGTCATAAATGTGTTTCAAGAATGGTTACCTCTAACAGCGGCTTTAGAAATGTCAGTTTCTTCATTAACAATTTTATTTTCAAACACAATTTATGGTTTACAATATGGTAAGAGATTTTTCTCACTGTGTGATCTTTCAGAATGCTGTGCCTAGCAAAATGGGAGCAACTTTCCTTTAATATCTATTTAGACCATTTTAAAAACGTGTATAATTTTCTTGATACACCTAAACTCATTTTGACTAGTTGGGGGTCTATTGTGTAAGAACACATTCTGAAAGCTTTCAAAATGTGTATTATGTAGGTTTTCTCAAAGAAAGAGAGGGGGTGACGGGGTGGTTTTCAAGAAGAACAGAGGCCTCCAATCCTTTTACTTTTATGCAAGGTGTAATTTTTACCAATTGAGAAAATTTGGTTATTTGCTGCAAGTAATTTTTCCCCCACAAAATGATAAGCCTTAAAAAACCATGCATATTCTGGCATTTCGAAACCAGGCCAATATTTCAGAATTGTACTAAAAATGAGCTAACGTAGCTGTGGTATTTATGGCTAGCATACTTTGTCCCTACTGTTGATAGAATGGACAGCACTCAGCAGCCTACTCTTACTGGTGTTATTTTTGAAGTACCTTGGATTTTGGACCATTCTTGAGGATTCTCTGAGGAAAACATGATTTATGTTTAACTCTTGAATATCTGTGGTCAAGAAAGAGGTTTTTTTAAGGGCACCCTACAAAGAAATCGCCCACTTGGTTTTTTCCTTCTGCATTTAAAATCACAGAAGAGTATGCCAAACTTGTATATTTTATTTTTCAAATATTACATTTTACATATTAGTCTTATGATTGGACCTTTTACCAATAGTAGCATATTATGAAAACGAGTATATATATATATATATATTTTTTTAAAGATTTTATTTATTTATTATGTTTTTTCCCCCCAAAGCCCCAATAGATAGTTGTATGTCATAGCTGCACATCCTTCTAGTTGCTGTATGTGGGACGCCGCCTCAGCATGGCCGGAGAAGCGGTGCGTCGGTGCGCGCCCGGGATCCGAACCCAGGCCAGCAGCAGCGGAGCGCGTGCACTTAACTGCTAAGCCACGGGGCCAGCCGAAAACGAGTATATTTTTTAAAGAGACAAGAAGAGAAATAGATTTTTCCTGCAACAATCAGAATTGATTATTAGGGAAAATATTGAATTGATAAATGCAGCAAAGTCTCCAAGTTGCATAATACTGATTATATAATAAATTCCAGGTGGTGATAGCATTTTTAGTTGCAGGGAAAACTTTAAATCTAGAATGAACGAGATAAGCAACAATGGTATTTAAGAGTAAAATGTGAAATTAGGGTGTTAATGAGAATAACGTTACTTAAACATAGCTATAATTGTTAACTTTAGTGTCCTTTGTAATGTGACTATAGATTCAAAATTTATTGAAAGGGAGATGTGCTATAGTATTGATTATTGACCTTGGTTATGTGATGTTCCATTATGCCAATCTCAGATGATCACAACATTCTCAGTTTTCTATGCAAAATTAATTTCAAAATTCTGGAAATAAAAACCTGAAAATCTACCATGGGATATTTTTAAAAGAAGGCTATATCTGGGCCGGCCCCGTGGCTTAGCGGTTAAGTCCGCACGCTCCGCTACTGGCGGCCCGGGTTCAGATCCTGGGCACGCACCGACGCACCGCTCCTCCAGCCATGCTGAGGCTGCGTCCCACATACAGCAACTAGAAGGATGTGCAACTATGACATACAACTATCTACTGGGGCTTTGGGGAATAAAAAGGAGGAGGATTGGCAATAGAGGTTAGCTCAGAGCCTGTCTTCCTCAGCAAAAAAAAAAAGAGAAGGGTTAGCACGGATGTTACCTCAGGGCTGATCTTCCTCACACACACACAAAAAGAAGGCTATATCACAAAAATTGAAGGAAAAACTCAAAAGTTTAAACCAGCCATGGTATAGGCCATGCATTATGCTTGGCAGAAAAAAAAGATATTCATATAAGTTTGAAGTTTGCTTTAACTGAAGTGTATGGCAATTGAATAGAAGCTAGAACTTGGAAAAATAAAAAACTCTGATTTTTAAACTAATCTTCCAGTTAAGTAACTAAATAAACCTTTAATCAGAAAACTTTTAGAAACTGTTTATTATTAGACATATGTGGTAGATATTTTGTCTGAGATTCAAAGAATGTATTGTACATTTCAGACAAGAAGTATTGATCTCTTTGCTGTTTAGTGCATTCATTGATTAGTTACAGGCTCCCTCGCTGCCCCTCGCACTGGTACCGTTGCTTTTTCCTGGCAGACGGAAACACAAGGCAGTGGGAAGGTGCACTTCCTTTGCCAGCACTAGGCCGTCATGATCAGGCTTCAACATATCCTCTGACTCTGCTGTGCTCGAGTTGGAGGTGGCATGGCGTGGTGGTTGGGAACAGAGTCTGCTTGGTGAGGCAGAACTCCCATGCCCCCAAGAAAGAATCAGTGATTTATTCCAACCTGGGAATAGTTGGATATGAACTGTCTTAAGATAACTTAGACCAGCATCAGATGTGATGCTTTTCTAGAAGGCTGCTCAGTTGGGATCTATTTAATTCTTAGTGGAAAAGACTGCATTTTGGAATAGCCTGGTGCTCTCTTGCCTAAAGAGTACAGGTAACATGCTTTAAAAAGCGACACATTTAGAATAAAATTCCTTGCTTCTCATAATATGCATAAGCTCAGCACTTCCCTCAAGAGATGAATACTTATCTTGCTGCTGTGGTTTACATTAGTAGTTAATGTTTTAAATTGTACAATAAAAATTTGAGGGAGAAATCTTTCAGTACCAGTGTAAATGGGATGCGTTGGACCCGTGGAAGAGTGCTGCTGTAACGTAAGACTAGAAGGTAGATTTTGTTAGCATATTTTTTGACATATTAAAAAACTGACACAATTTCCTGAGATTTTCAGGGTATTAACAGTTTTATCTTTGTGTATGAATTTCATCTCCACAAATCATCATATAGGTTTTTAATATTAATAAGAATATATGGAAATACTTATATTTCTGTTCTTCTTTGCTTTTATAAATTAATGACTAATGATTTAAATTTCTTTGTTTTCTTTTCAAGGTTCAAAAACCAGAAAGAGAGTCCAGAAGTAAATCAAATGCTGTGAACCAATTTTTCTTTTCTTCTTTTCATTTGACTTTTTCCTTTTTTTCTGCTCTAAGTGTTTTGTTTTCATGTGAGTCTTAAGGGGTGGGGGTAACAATGAAATACCTATGTCTTTGAAAAGCAAACTTTTTTTTATTAAAATAAATACTTTGTACAATTTATTAAAGGCTAATTTATAAAGTTTCAAAATCTCTAGATTACACCCTTTAAGCTATCACCACGCTGTATGTGTTTGAGGTTCTGGAGTACATATAAGAAAAATTACTATGACATGTACTTCTCTAATCATTGTATATTTCCCAGAGTATATAAAATCTATGACAAAGTCCTTTTAAGGAAATACAGAACTTAAAAATAAAAGTCTCTTTTTGCTTGATACAAACACGCAACTTGTGGCCATAAGATTTGGTTTGTATTGATTTTGTTCAGTTCTACAAGCATTTATTAAGCACTCGTAATATGAAATGACAAGTACAAAGAAGGGAAAGGATTATGAAAGAAAAAGTGGAATAATAAGTATATCTGTGAGAGATAAAATATACATGTTTGAAAGTTAGATTACATAAGAATTATGTAAGTATGCGAGCTATATGATAAGAAAACATGATAAATTATCAAGTGGTGGCGTGATCAAGGATTTTATAGACTGGCTTCCTTTAAGGAAATCCTGTGGGGGGAAAATATATATCTTATTGTCATTTACATATTAGTTTTCTTGCAAGTTTCATTTTTTGTGGCATATAATATTTGTACAGTAAACAAGCACGTTAGAGCTGTAGTGATTAGAAATTTTAAAATGTCAGCTTTTTGTAGTTGCCTTGGGAACAAAAGCTTGGAATGTAAACATTTATGAACAATTTCAAGATTTACTTTGTTAGCGAAATTGGGATTGGATTGTATTTTTTCTAAAGGGTGGTACACCTTACCATTTGTGGCATGTGGAATGTTTTTAGATGGTGTAGAGACACACTTTTATTTAAGTATTTAAGCATTTATTTTAATATGTATTCAAAATGTAAGTAGACATTAAACTGGTTATTTTTCTACAAGCCCAAAGTACGTATTCCAGTTTTTAAAGAAGCAAGTTGATTTGAAGAAAATATTAAGTAAATAATAGTACAGGTGGAATGTAGACATATCAAAAATTGCCAAGGTTGTACCAAGTTTGAGCAACAGACTGTAACTTTTGGCTCTGATGTGGCTATTTGGTTCTCACGTGAAGCGCTTACCACCCTAGTGGTCAGATGCTGAAGTATGCAAAACAGATCTGCAGACTTTGCTCTGAAGGTTAACCTTGTAAATGCCTCCTGAAGTTCTAGGGCTATGTGTCTTTACAGAATAGAGAACTAGATTTTGGGCAGAGACTCCTCCTGTATTCTGTAGAATGTTGGATTTTAGTGCTCATCAGTGTTATGGTCCCAAGTTTATTTGTAACACCTAAATCAACTCTCAAGTTCTGTTTCAAACACATTGACGCTTAAAATAGGATAAAATGTGTGTGCTGTGTTTCTGTGTATATGCCTTAGCCTTTTTTATTTTTCAAAACACAAAAACATAGCCAAACCTGTTGGTTAAATATTAAGAAAACAAATATTTCTTCACATATTGTTTTTAACAAGTGCTGGCATTTTCTCGAATGTTTCTCTGTTGGCAGAGCTGCAGAAATGAGAAACTAGTAGCCCTAGTGGCCAGTTGGACGTGTCAGCTGCACCCTGGTTCTGCTCTTCTTCTGTCCCCTACCTTACACTGGTGTCTCTTACCCCCTTTATTTTTAAACATGGTCAGATAACCTCCTTGTTATTCAGAGTTAGGCTTTTTTTCTTGCCTTTTTCAGTTCTATATTTCCTATTTTAATCTTGCATTGTTTTTATTTTCTTTCCAATCTCTGCATTCGGTGGATTCTGCCATTCTTCGTTCTCCCTTCACAGTCCAGCTTCCCTCTTCCAACACGTATTCCTAGCCCCACTTTGCCTGCCTCCTCTGCCGCTGGCTTATGTCCTTAGCGAGCTGAGGCTTTCTGGTCTGTGGAGGATCGACATCTGTGCCAGGCTCTTGTCCTTCCCACAGCAGGAGCTATGTGTGCTCTGCATTTCCAGAAAGTAACTGATAAATCTTTGGTAACCAACTAAGCCCTGAAGTAAAATAGCTTCTAGGTGTTCTTCAGTAGTGATCTCTTAAGACAAATAAAACGCTAATAGGCCAGAGCTATAAAACCCCAGTTACTTCTCTGAGTTACTCAATTGAATGTGCTTATAAAGACGTTAGTTGCACAGTAATAAATTAGTAGTGGAAATATAAATAAATTATATGTATTTATGTGTGTCTGCATATATATGTCAGCATTATATGCTTATTCTTTAAAATTCTATTTTTAGTGCTCTATGTTATTCTAGTTATCAAGGTGTATTAATAACACATGGTCATTGTAGAAAATTTAGAATGTACAGTAAAGTGTCAAAGGACAAACCAGCCATACTACTACCACCCACAGGCAACCGCTGGTAATGTTTTGAAACATTTTCTTTCAGTCTTTTCTATGCATTTTTATCTTTGAATAATTATCATACTTTATATAAAGCTTTATATTCTGCTTTTAAAGCTAACATTAAATACTTTATTATTAACAGATACTTCATAAATATAAAGTTTATGTTTCCATAATATTTTTTATTATGGATTTATGATACTTTCATAACTATTTCCTTAATATTGGACATTTAAGTTTTTTTCAGTATTGGGATATTATAAACAATATTCTTGGATAAAACTGGGCAGAAATCTTTGTCGACATGTACAAATATTTCCTTAGATTTTTGAAAGGGAATCACTGGGTCAGAGACTATGCAAATGGAAGGTTATTGATTTATGCTATCAACTTGCTTTGGAAAAAATCCATCAGTTAACACTTTGCCCAGTAAATGAGAATGCTCAACTTTTAATTTTTTTTTTTTTTTTTTGCTGAGGAAGATTGGCCCTGAGCTAACATCTGTGCCCATCTTCCTCTATTTTATATGTGGGACGCCTGCCACAGCATGTCTTAATAAGCAGTGTGTAGGTCTGCACCCAGGATCCAAACCTGTGAACCCTGGGCCGCTGAAGCAGAGCATGCAAACCCAACCACTATGCCACTGGGCTGGCCCCCTCAAATTTCATTTTTGTCATCCTTGAGTATTACTAATTTTTATAATTTGATTTTTTGTTTTTTGTTTTTTTTTGTGAGGAAGATCAGCCCTGAGCTAACATCCCTGCTAATCCTCCTCTTTTTGCTGAGGAAGACTGGCTCTGAGCTAACATCTATTACCAATCCTCCTCCTTTTTTTTCCCCAAAGCCCTGGTAGATAGTTGTATGTCATAGTTGCACATCCTTCTAGTTACTGTATGTGGGATGCCACCTCAGCATGGCCGGAGGAGCAGTGTGTCGGTGCCCGCCTGGGATCTGAACCCGGGCTGCCAGTAGCGGAGCGTGTGCACTTAACCGATAAGCCACGGGGCTGGCCCTATAATTTGATAAAGTAAGTTTTTTTCTAATTGCTAGTGAACCTGAGCAATTTTTTGTTTGTAAACTAGTCATTCTATTTTCTCCTTGATGTATTTGTTTGTACTGTTTGTATAGTAATGATCTTAACCGTTTGTCATGTTTGTTGCTGACTTTTTCAGTTTATTTTTTGTTGATGATTTATTGTTTTTATAAAGTTTAATTTTTATGGCTTTAATCTATTGATCTTTTTCGTTGTAATTTCTGCCACTGTTTTAAAATAGTTTCCATCCTGAAATCAGAAATATTTACCATGGGTTTTTCTAGGTTTTTTGTTTTAATGCTTCTAAATTTTTAATCCATATGAAACTTATTTTGGTTTACGTATGGCATGAAGTAAGGATCACAGTGGATTTTTTCCCAAATAGCTAACCAGTAGCTCCAGTACCATTTGTTAGATAAATTCTGTTCCCCACCTCCTTCCATCCTGGTTTGTTTGTGATGCATGCTTTATTACCCGTAAGTTCTTACACCAGGATCTGTTTCTGGACTGTCCATTCCATTTCATTGATCTGTCTGTTCTTATGCCTGCACCACACTGATTTAATTAACACCATTTAACTTATTAATTCTTATTTATTGCCCAAACCACATGAACAGAAATCACAAGAAAGAAAAAATTCACTGACCCTCTCACCACCAGTACAAAATTCAAACTCTTGTCCTTTGGCTATGTTATTTTTTCCTGTTTCATGCCTACATGATTTTTCATGGTTGTAACAGTTGCTTAGAGAAAGTTTTGTGGTTTTTGTAAGTTCCACAGGTTATTCTGTACCTCCTTCATTCATTAAGCTCTGTTGGTATAAAGAGTACAGGACACACCGAAGAAATAATATTGGGAAAGTATCTTTAGAGAAATAGAGCCTCACACCCTATATTAGTGAGTCTGTGCAGTATACTGCTGACCAGATGGGTAGGCAACTCTCCATCACTTGAGTGTTATTTTACAAATAAAATACTAATTCCACTATACTAAGGATGCGTTATTCATATAATGATGAGTTTTCTTTTATTATGACAGTAGCATTTTGCAACTTATGAGTAGTAGTTCTAAATTTTTGTAGTTTTGGCTTGTCATTAAGTTACCTGTAAAATTTTTGTATTTAGCAAATTACAGTTTTATTTATGAAGCACTGCGAATGATCTTCAAAAGCCTCTTTCCTCTTTTTGGCTTAGTTAAGTCCAACATTAGTTACAAGTCTGAATTATCAAGAGTATGAGTGGAGATGATCTATAAGATAGTCTTTGTGCCTGGAGTACAGAGGCAGGAAGGTTTTTTTTTTTTTAATGCACTCATTTTTTTGTAATTGTTTTTTTATTGATGCCATAATAGTTTGTAACATTGTGAGATTCCAATTGTACATTATTATTTGTCAGTCACCATATAAATGTGCCCCTTCACCCCTTGTGCCCACCCCCCACTCCCTTCCCCCTGGTAACCACCAAACTGTTCTCTCTGTCCGTGTGTTAGTTTATCTTCCACATATGAGTGAAGTCATACAGTGTTTGTCTTTCTCTGTCTGGCTTATTTTGCTTAACATAACACCCTCCAGGTCCATCCATGTTTTTGCAAATGGGACGATTTTGTCTTTTTTTATGGCTGAGCAGTATTCCATTGTATATATATACACCACATCTTTATCCAGTCATCAGTTGAGGGACACTTGGGTTGCTTCCACTTCTTGGCTGTAGTAAATAATGCTGCAATGAACATAGGAGTACATAAACCTCTTTGGATTGTTGATTTCAAGTTCTTTGGAGGAATACCCAGAAATGAGATAGCTGGATCATAAGGTATTTCTATTTTTAATTTTTTGAGGACTCTCCATACTGTTTTCCATAGAGGCTGCACCAGTTTGCATTCCCACCAGCAGTGAATGAGGATTCCCTTTTCTCTACATCCTCTCCAGCATTTGTTGTTTTTTATCTTGGTGATTCTAGCCGTTCTCATGGGTGTAATGTGATATCTTACTGTAGTTTTGATTTGCATTTCCCTGTTGATTAGTGATGTTGAACATCTTTTCA
This sequence comes from Diceros bicornis minor, assembly GCF_020826845.1. NCBI lineage: Eukaryota > Metazoa > Chordata > Mammalia > Perissodactyla > Rhinocerotidae > Diceros > Diceros bicornis. Next base: position 42,285,281 of record NC_080763.1, read on the forward strand.
TATGCCTATTGGCCATCTGTATATCTTCCTTGGAAAAATGTCTCTTCATATCCTCTGCCCATTTTTTGATCGGGTTATTTGTTTTTTTGTTGTTCAGTTGTGTGAGTTCTTTATATATTATGGAGATTAACCCAGGAAGGGGATTTAAAGGTGTGAATCCAGAGTTTGGAGGGGGTGGCAGTAGTCTGAAATCAGGTCCCATTTTTCTGTAGGTTGTCTTTCTGCTTCTAATATCTTTTAGAAGCAAGTGAAAAGTGATCACATTTATGTAAATGAACACCTTATAACTACTGGGCTACAGTTTGTTTAAGAACGGAAAAGTTGCTGTCTTCAATATTTTCTGACCTTGACGCAAAAATCTTACTACAGAAGTTCATGATAGTCCTTGGTATAATTCATGTGATAGATGCCCCTACACACTTCCTCAAACTTTCCTTATAAGGGTCCAATGTGTGTTAGTACTTAAAAATCAGAGTAAAGCAACCAAAGGGTCTGCTAAGTCTTGAACGCTGGAAAGTTCTAGGGCAGTATATCACCGGGAAAGATACAACTGGGAAGTACATACTGAATCTGTTAAGTTGCCTGGTGAAGAGGGAAGAGAGTAATAGTTTACTCTAGAACTTTTCTAGATAGAGAAATGTGCCTTCACGATCCTTAGGAAGACCTTTATGTTCTGGGCATTTTAGTGTCCTCTCCCCCCGCCCCCCAAACAGTTCTTTTGTCTTCGTTTATTTCATTAACTCTGATAGAACATTTGGTGCTAATGCATGAGTCAATTCAGCTGGAGAAGTATGGTGCACACGCTAATCTGTTTGTAGTTGCAAAGGTATGTGACCTGGTCCCTGTGCAACACTCCCCCACCAACCCCCTCAAGTGTCTAGTCCAAAATCCTTGGGAGATGTTTAAAAGCTTGTGACAAAAATATGTAATTTACCCTACCATTGATAATTTAAAGAAGGATCATTTAGAGATTTCTTAAGATATTCATACAGTCACAGTGGGTTTTTAAGTTCCTAACCAGGCTTTTGAAAGAAATTGTCCGTATTCCAGGTGCTACAGCCCCCAAATGAGTCTTTGATATGTCATGCAAAGTGTTCAGAAAACAGAGGTGGCTGAAATTACATCAAAATGCTTTCCAAGGCCCTGTCTGTTCTGTAGAGGTCGGAGAAACCGCAGCCTGTGAAGACACGATTCGAGGTCAAGAATCCCAGCCCCCTGCTTTTCCCGGTGAGCTGTATGATGCACACAGAAAATGTTTGGAAGGGAGGGTCGAGCTAAGTGAACAGTCAGGATAATACCTGGTTGGTCTTTTAGCAGCAAAATTGGGGGAAATATGAAACTTTTCAAAACGGTGGGTTTGGGTTTTTTTTTTGGTGTTTTTGTTGATAGCCCTATTTGAATGTAAAGTCCCTAACAAAAGAAGCAAACTGCCTTTAGACTGCATTTACTGCTCCTGATGACTCCAGTTGTGTGTAAATATTAGAAAACAGCAGGGTCCTGCATTCCAAGAATCACTTGAGCGGTGCCACGAAGACAAGTGTCCTTACTGGTATTGTAGTCACACTCCCCGCTCTCCTGCTGTTTCTAATCTGTGCGCACAGCCGTGAAGAAACCGGACTGACATTTACAGGCACAGCAGGGAGACTCTTGACGAGGGAATGTTCAAGACTCCAGTACCTCCGATTCAAAGTGGCCACCACACACGATAAATCTTCACAGGAGAGCTGGGCTGCACTTCAGCTGATGCCATAATGAGGGGATCTGTAATGAAGCAAAGAAGGAGAACATTTTTTTCCCTTCTAAGCTCAACTTTTTAGCAGTCAGATATTCACGGTTGTCTTTTTCAGACCTAAGTATGTAAAGGGAGAATCTACTTCTGTATCGGTGAAGGATCTTTCCCTTTGATTGTGCCTTTTGGAGGGTCTGTCCCCTCCATCCTCACTCATCAGTCCCCACTAGGGTTTTATAGGAATGTTCCTCCGTGCATAGCACTTACCCATCAACTGTGAATAAAGACAAAATTTCCTCCAGTCTGCTCTGGCTGGTATGTAAACGAGGGGCAGTTGCTTTCTGACTCGAGTTTGACAGACTCTGCTCCCTGTTTTGTCCCAGTGAGCTGCCAGATTTGTATGCCATCATACCAGTAATGCAATTCGGTTTGCTGCACACTGTCTGGTTGACTTCTCAGTTAAGAGTTTCTTTCCCTATGGGAATAAGACTAGACAGACTGTCATTTGCTATTACTAATTCTGCTTAGCATTATCACTGGAGCTTTTTTTGTAATTAGCTATCTTAGTTGGCTCTTAAATTTTAATAGCCAATTGAAGCTACGTTTTAGCCAAGTTCCATATCTAAATTGCATTCAGTCCATTAACAAAGTTGGTTAAAAGGCTGTTAAAACAAAAGCCAATATAGGGTGGTTCGCGCTTACGTCTTTGCAGCAGTGGCAACGCCAGCCTCCCCTGAGTTCTCTAAAGGAACTTGCTCTCTTTGAGCAAAGTTACACGAAAGCTGGACTCCACTTCCCAGTGGTGACAAATTAACGTTGACAAGATTTTTAGTACATTACTATATTCAAAAATGTCACTGCCTCCCCCCTTTTCCTTTTTGTGAGGGTTCTGTTGGGGTTTGGTTTTACTTGGTTGATGGTGATGGAGGCAGGAAGAAAGGGGCATTTAATATTCCAACTTAAAATTGACGGGTTTTGAGAAGTGAATAATTGAAAGGATGTTTTTCTGTATTTCAGCTGATCAAAATTATTAGCAAAACCATCTGAGGCACCTTCTGGTAGAATTGTAGTCTTGCTGGGTTTAGTTTGTAAAACATTCTGCCAGACATTAAAAAAAACAAAAAAAATTGTAGCCGAGCCAGCACATAGGCTCAGAACACTCGGTGCCTAATTGATGGTCTCCATTGTTGTTATGTTTTAAATGCAGAAGACCATTTCTAACACTAACCCTGCCCACCCTTTGCAAATTAGTTTATCATGACTTTACTTACTACGTTGAGTCCCCCTCCCTCCAGATTGGGGCGGTGCGTCTATTTTACATTTTCAAAGATAGTGAATTTCAAAAATTTTTATAATTTGTGAAGCAGGCTGTCAGAAGAAATTAGACGAGTACAGGGAGTGTTCAGTTGACATTTCATCTCTGAATCATTAGAACCGTGGGATGAAGATGTGGAGAGAAACTAGAAGGCAAATAAGTCTTGTCACCTTGACTCAGCTAAGTGCTTCTGAAGCGGTTACCCGCCCTCACCCTGCCAATTTTGCCCATGTCCTGTTTTGAAATGAATAGTTTTTCTGCTTCAAAAATACACAGATTTTTAAAAACCCAAAATGGTGGCTTTTTCAATTTCCCCATTCAGAAGATGTTAGGAATTGTAGTGTAATCTTAATTAAGTCTTTAAAGCAGTGGTGGGTGTGAACACTTTCCATTTCCTAGTGTCTGCCCACCTTGTAGTTACTTTCTCTCACACCCTGGGAAGTGCTATCAGGCTTCAGCTTTGATAGTGCTGTCTTCCCTACCAAAGGCCACCTGGCAGACAGATTCTAGTGAAACCCAGGCGTTCATTACATGTCCATTTCAAATATGGTTAGGAGCCCACATTCACATGGGATCTTTGACAGGATTTGCTTCTCCAGCCTTTGGCTAGATGGCTAAGGTGACATCAATGGAAGTGTGGCCTCCTCGTCAAGGTGCAGAGCTCCATCTGCCTTAGCCAAGGACCAGAGATGCTGGAGGGCCTGGTGATTCCTGTCCTCTGCCAGAAGCTGGTGGAAAGGGCAAGAGAGGCCCTCGTATCCAGTGCTAGATTATATGCAGCAAAATTAATATACTATTCAAAATGTAGATGTAACCAGTTGGCCTTTGAAAAAAATAGAACTGGCTTTGAAAGTGACGTCACAAATTCTCTAAGAGGTCAGGCATTGATGGCTTCTCCCGTGGAAGACTGAAGGCAGGAACAGGGGACCCTCTGGCTGTTGATGGATGACCATTCTGGGCTTTAAGTGAATGTCTGCAATATATAGTAGCCCTCACCTACCTGTACATCATTTTAAACTAATTTTTAGGAAATACTCATTTTTTGAAAAAGTAATATATGTAAATGGTACATGATACAAAAATTAATAGGAATAAAGGTAAATAGTGAAAGTCTTAAATTGAAGATCATGGACCTCCAAGGAATCTAGTTAGCAAATAATCCTGCTTTTATTTGTTGTATTAAAAATCAAAAGAATCTATGGCAAGCAAATGGAGAACCTTTCCTTTTTCCAGCGTGTGTGAGCCCTAGCCAAGCTATGAGGTCCAATACCAGGTGTCATTGTAACTACTCATGATGTTAGGGGCTATATTGTCTCATCATTCAGTCTCACTTTTACATCATCATCTTTGGAGATCTTTCAATGATTGCATCAATAGAAGAGACTTGGGCTTTGTCTGTCCTCACTGGAGACAAGTGACTGGCTCTGGAGCCCAGCACAATCCTCAGCCACAGATTTTCAAAGCCTCGCCCATCTGCACAACAGTCTTCCTGGGTCACTCCTCCCTCATTCGGATTCCCTCAGTGTCTCTCCTGGGTGGGTAACCTGTTTCCTGGGCCAGTGTTCCTCTTTCTCGGTTTACTCCTCTTATCTGGTGGAGCACATCCTTCATTAGTTGCCTGAGAAAAAGGTGTGTGGGAGGTAAATTTTTTGAAATCTTGCTTGTCTAAAAATGTCTTTGTTCCTTCTTTCCTCTTGACTGACAGTTTGACTCAGAGAAAATTATAGGTCAGTGATAATTTTCCTTCGCTGTTTTGAAGGCATTATTCTGATACCTTCTAGGTTCCAGTGTTGCTGTTGGGCACACTTGAAGTCTTTGTTCTCTCTGAAACTTGTATTATTCAGATGTTGGGAATCATGGGCTGATCTTCTAAGCCTTTTTGCCTTCTCCACACCCCTACTTTATGTCTCTTTTGTCTTTTTCTCTCTACTTCCTGAGAGATTTCTTCAATATTTTCTTCTAAGTCTTCTGATTTTTAAAAATTTCTGCTGTCATGTTTTTAATTTCCAAGAGCTCTTTGTTCTCCAAATGTTCTTTTTTTGTTGGTTTTTTTTTTTTTTTTTTAAATATCATCCTGGTCTTAGTTCGTAGATGCAGGATCTTCTTATATCACTGAGGAGTTAATTATAATATTTGGAGGCTTTCCCTGCAGAGTCTCTAGTTCTCCAAGTTACATTCCCACTCCCTCGTCCTGTTTGTTTGGTCTTTGTCGTTCATTTTAGATGGTTTTCTTAAATGTCTGGCGCTCCTTGGCTGTCTGTTCATACATAAGCATGAGCCACTAAAAAGATGATGGGGAGTTCTGAGTCTGTGTGTGAGGGGAGGGGTTTGGACCTGTCATTTTTTTTGGCTTCCCTGTAGAGTGACTGAGGTGGGTCACTTTTAGGAGAACCTCATCTCTTAAGCTGGGATCTTCAGAAAACTGAGTCTGAGACAAAGGCTTGTGTGCAGGTGGTTAATTTGTGAATGGGATCCCAGAGAGGAGTTGTGAGGGACAAGGGAATGGAAATAGAGAAGAAGGGAGCACAGTGACAAGGATGCGTCATCAAGTTGGCTACAACTGAGAGCGACTGACACATCTTGCAGGACCTTCCGAGGAGCCCAGTGAAATGCATCTCACAGTCTCCACTGTGAGACTGCCTTTCTTTAGGTGCTAACTTCCCCACACTTCTGAGTTGCACATGTGGAGTGTCCACTGTTCCTGGCAGACATCTCATGCAAATCCAGAGAAGGAAACGAGGGGCCATTAGGTTACACTCAGAAGCTGGTGGAGGCCTATGTGGAATTAGTCAGTGTGGCTTGGGCTGGAGTGAGAGAGGATTTGAAGTGGTGCACAAGAGGTACCCCCTACACTGCCGTGTGGTTATCCTAAGGTCTTTCCTTTTGGACTGGTCAGTTTCCCTAGAGAAGATTCCTTTGCCCAAAAGGTTGAATTATGAATGCTAAAGTTAAGAGAACTCCACTGTCTTAGCTTGGGCTGCTATAACAAAGACACCATAGACTGGGTGGCTTATAAACAACAGAAATATTCTTAAAGTTCTGGAGGCTGGAAGGTATGTATGTATAGGAAAAAACATAGTATGTATAGGGTTCGGTACTGTCCGCAGTTTCAGGCATCCACTGGGGGTCTTGGAACAAATCCCACCATGGATAAGGGGGGACTACTGTAATCTCATTTGTGAAGTCTTCATCCCCATGACCTTCATCTAATCCTAATTACCTCCCAAAGGCCCCACCTCCTAATACCATCATATTGAGTGGTAGTGTTCAACATAGGAATTTGGGGAGGGACACAAACATTCAGTCCATAACACTCATCCAGTGCATTGATTTTACCTTGTGTGGATTATGATTTTGGTGTCAAGTCGAAGAACTCAGTCTAGTCCTAGATTCTGAAGATTTTCTATTTTTCCTAAAAGTTTTATAGTTTTGGGTTTTACATTTAAATCTGTCTTCCATTGAGTTAATTTTTGTATATGTTCTGAGTTTTAAGTCAAGGTTTAGGTTTTTGCCTATAGATGTCTAGTTGTTCCTGGATCATTTTTTGAAAAGATTATCCTTCCTCCATTGAATTGCTTTTTGCACCTTTGTCAAAAATTAGTTGGACGTATTTATAAGTGGGTCTATTTCGGGATTTTCTGTTCTGTTCCATTGATCTATATGTCCATCCCTCTGCCAGTACCACACTGTTTTGATTCTTGTAGCTGTATAGTAAGCCTTAATATTAGGTAGATTCCTTCCACTTTGGCCTTTTTAAAGATTGTTTTAGTTATTCTAGAACCTTTGTTTTTCTATATAAGTTTTAGAAAGACTTGTTTATGTCTACAAAAAATACTTGCTGGAATTTCGTTATAAATGGCATTAAAAGTATAGATCAAGGGGCTGGCCCGGTGGCCCAAGCGGTTAAGTGTGCGTGCTCCACTGCGGCGGCCCGGGGTTCGCCAGTTTGGATCCCGGGCACACACCGCTTGTCAAGCCATGCTGTGGCGGCATACCATATAAGGTGGAGGAGGATGGGCATGGATGTTAGCCCAGGGCCAGTCTTCCTCAGCAAAAAGAGGAGGATTGGCAGATGTTTGCTTAGGGCTGATCTTCCTCACACACACACACACACAAAAGTATAGATCAATGTGGGGAGAATTGACATCTTTACTATGTAGAGTCTTCCTATCCGTGTCTCTCCAATTATCTAGGTCGTCTTTGATTTCTTTTGTCAGTACTTTGTAAGTTTCAGTATGCAGATCCGGTACTTATTTTGTTAAGTGTATTCCTAAGTATTTCTTTTTTTTTTGGAGCAATTCTAAGTGGTGGTATGTTTTTAATGTTTGTTTCTGCAGGTTCATCGTTAGCATAAATATATACAACTGAGTTTTGTGTGTTGCTCTTGAATCTTGTGACGTTGATGAACTCACTATTTATCACTTTAAAACTCAAGGACTGAGTTCTTGTTATGGTAAATGAGATCTTAGCTCTCTTCTCCTCTTTTCTTTCTCATCCTTTCAATATACTACATATTTTTAGATAAATTGGTAGTCAGTGTTTATGTTATTTCAACTAGGTAGGTATTGTTTATTTCAATATACTGTGATATCCTTTTCTTTTTCTGTAAAACTTTTTGTTTCTCCTGGAATTAAAGAGGACTTCACTTATTTTTCACTATTTGTAAAATTTTCTATGTATTGTTGATTCTTTACAGTTATTGTATCAGATCCGTTATAATACCCATCAGTAGCTTTTTCTTTTATGTGCTCAATCATATCGGAAAATCTGTCAATTTTTTTCTTTTTTTTTTCAGTTAGAGGCCTCCCTCCTGGAGCCTTCCTTCTTGCTCCATTGTATCAGTTAGTCTCAGGGCTCCTGTGCAGCTCTTCACCCAGGGCCCCCCACTGTGATGCTGGACTTCTCTTTATCACTTTACTGTATTGGAGCTCCTGTTCCTGGTTTCTGTGGCTTCTTTCTGATTTTTTCTCTTGCTTTACACTACTACATCCTCCAGAACCTCTTTAACAACATACATCGGAGGTTATTATTAATTTTTTTAATCCTTGCATGTCTGAAAAAATTCTATCTTTAATCTGCCTTCACATCTGATAGATAGTTTGGGTAGGTATAGAAGCCTAGGTCAAAAATTCTTTTCCTTCAAATTTTTTAGTGTTGCACCATTATCTTCTAGCATTTAGTGTTGCTGAGGGGAAGTCCACTGCAGGATTCCCTTTTCTCCCTGAAACTCTTAGGATCTTCTCTTTAGCCTGGCTTTTGTAATATTTCATCCCTTGGTAGAGCTTACTGTTATTTGTTGTACTGGGAACTCAATTATTTGTCAAGTATTGAACACTTACTTTGTCCCAGGCACTGTTCTAAAACCTGGAGATTCTGCAGTGAGTAAGACAGACAAGGCTTTCACTCTTACAGGGCTTATAATCTGGTAGGGGAAAAAGATAAGAAATATATAAATAACTACAATAATTTCAGGTAGTGACAAGTACAATGAAAAATATAAAACAGAAAAATGAATTTGAAGAATGTCTGTTGGACAGTGTGTGCTGTTAGTTAGGGTGACTGGGGAAGATCTCTGAGGAGGCAATGTTAGTGCTGAGGCCTGGAGGACAAGAAGGAGGAAGCTCCCTGGGAAGACAGTTCCAGAAAGAGGCAAAAGCAGGCGTCGAGGTCCAGAGCTCAGGGTGTTTGAGGAGCAGGGAGTAGAGTGTGGCTGGAGAGTGGTGGACAGAGGGAGGGGTGGGAGAAAATGCAGTCCAAGCGTTCAGCAGAAGCCACATCACATAGGGCTCTGGAAGGGAGCTTGGATTTTATTCACTTTAAAATGAGAAGCCCCTGGAAAGTTATATACGGAGGAGTGACAGGTCCACTTTACGCTAGAAAAGACCACCTCACTGCCCTGGGAGGACTGCCTGGAGAGGAACAGGGTGAAGCGGTGACTGCTCCTGACCACTGAGAGGCTGTTTGAGACTGTCACGTCCTGTGGCTTGGACTCAGCGGCGCTTTCAGGCTGGAGGACTTTGTCTCTCGGTTCTGGGACGTGTTCTTGTATTCTCTGATTATTCCCACCCTCCAGTTCCACTGTTTCGTGTTTCTGGGTCTGAGCGGCTGCTTGTTGGACCGCTTTCCTGTTTGTTCACTCCATCTTTTGAGGGGTTTCCTTCGTTTTATCCTTCAACATTTTTGGAGATGTCTTTTAAGATTTTGGGGGCTGTTAGGCCATGTGGAGTGGGAAGGGCAAACGAGCGAGCTCCCTTGTTTGCAGCCCTGCACCTCTCCCCAGCTCCCCGAGGAACGTGGGGTCCTGTGCTGCTCAGGGGAGCCCTCCAGGGGCTTCCTCTGCCTCCTTCCTCTCCTCTTTTCAAAGAATTCACTTATTTAACAAATGTTTATTGGGTGCCCGCTATCTGCCAGGCACTGGGTTAATGTTGGCAGATGAAAGGACCAGCAGAACTATTTACCTGTTAATCTGTTTCAGTTTTCCTAATGAAGGAAAGTACTTCTTAAGGGATGCTCAGAGCTCTAGAGAAGTGTGGAGTCTGCAGGAAGAGTCATACATTTCAAATGAATCTGAGTGTCCAAGCACTGACCTGTGGCACACAAGGGGACAGCTAGAATGTGCTGATGTGTGGCAGCAGAAACACCGCTGGTGTTTCTTGAGCGCTCATGGAAATAGTAAAAGATGTCAGAGACCTACATGGGCAAAGCTTCAAATGTCAGTGTCACACCATATTCTGGATTTAACTAAACAGATGATGCTAACCTAAATCTTTTTCTTTTCTTTTCTTCATTTTTAAAGTTTTCTTTCCTTTTTGTCCCTCTCTCCCTCCTTGCTTTCTTTCTTCTTGTATATTTACTTGGTAGAAGTCAGGAGGAATAAAAAGAGTGAAACTTTATTTTAGCAAGGCAAAGCGTCCTGGAGAAAGTGGGAAAAGTGCAGAAATATGGGCATGGTACAGTTGGGTGGAGGCGTGGCTGGCTGACAGCTCACCCAGAGGAGTCCCCCTGCCCTGCTGTGACTCTCAGTCCTTCTCTCCACATTTTAATCATTTGTTATATGAAGACTTAGAAATCTGCTCATCATGTTTACAGATGAAACAATGTACTAGGAGTAACAATTTATACTTGGAATGATATCAAGAGTCGGAAGAGATGGACAGTCTTTCCAACTGCTAGTCTCCTGCGCAGCCTGTGAACCACTTGTGGTCTTTGTAGCCTCACTACTGAGCACTGGCACAAGGTTGATGTAGGATAAATGTTTGCTGAATGAATGAATGAATGGTTGGAAGACAAGGAAAACTGGGAAATGAAATTAATTTGCCAAGAATTTATATGAAGGAAAAAACATCACCCAAGAATAGGATGAAGGAGATGTGGCCCAGCAGCACATCCTGGGGAAGGGCCTGAGGCTTGAGCTGATCACCATCTCCTGGGCCAGGTCAACAGAGGGTAATGCCAGTTGGAGGCTGCGTGGCTGACTCACTCTATTGGCACCCAATAGACCACATCTTGGTGCTCCCATCTGCGTGGACCTGGACAAATTTAGGTGCTTCCAAATGGGGGTGGGAAGGATGGAGAATGGTTAAGAAACCATGCCACACGAGGAAATTGGAAAAACTGGGACTATTTAGTCTGGAGAAGAGGACAGAAGTGGTCATGGTGAGTGAGGTGGAGAAGGTCAGTGTCTACAAATATCTGAAAACTTGTCATGTGAAAGGAGGGTAAGACTTCTCTGAGTCACTGGAGAAGGCAGAACAAGGTCTAATGAGGCAGAAGTTAAAGGGAGATGGCCAATCAGAGAAGTGACTGATAGCTATTTTAAGTCAGATGGAACCAGCAGCCCCATGAGGCAGTAAACTCCTCACCTCCGGAAACTTCAAGCAGAGATTGCTAAATATATTGTTGAGGAGATTCTTATATCAGGACCTCCATCTTGTAATAATAAATATAAAAATGTATTTAACTGACTTTCATTAAGTGCTTACTATGTTCCAAGCACTGTGCTGTTTTATATGCATTATCTCATTTAATCTTCATAGTGACCCTGTGTCAAGGATGCTATGATTTTCCTGGAATCTGATGCTCAGAGAGGTCAAGTGGCTTGCCCAAAGTCACACAGTTAATGAGTTGTACAACAGGATCTGAGCCCAAACTTCTCTGGCTCCAGAGCCGCCCTTTTTGCTACTATCCCCTGTGGCCACAATCTCTGTGAGTAACTTGATGCTCAGCCATTGCAACCTGGCCCTTGGAATCCCCCAAATATTTTCAACCCTGACTGTATCAGTCAGCGTAGCCTAGGTCATGCTGCAGTAACAAACAATTCTAAAATCTCACTGGCTTAAAAACCACAGGGATTTGCTTCTTGCCTACATTCCATGACCCAGGCTGCACCGAGAAGGAGAACTGGAAATATTTGGTGATTAACGTGAATGGCTTTCACACCTATGCAATAGGAAGTTAAAAATAACAATAAATTGGGGGCTGGCCTGGTGGTGCAAGCGGTTAAGTGTGCGCGCTCCACTGCAGCGGCCCAAGGTTTGCCAGTTCAGATCCCGGGCGCACACCGATCCACTGCTTGGCAAGCCATGCTGTGGCGGCGTCCCATATAAACTGGAGGAAGATAGGCACGGATGTTAGCCCAGGGCCAGTCTTCCTCAGCAGAAAAAAAAAAAAAGGAGGATTGGCAGATGTTAGCACTGGGCTGATCTTCCTCTCACACACACACACACACACACACACACACACAAAATAACAATAAATTATTGGTGTCAGATCATGACCTAAATGACATGAATGTTCAGTAATGAGACTTGAATTCCCTTTAGCTTATGATAGGAGATCTTGTTCTGTAATTACCAAGGGACTGTGAGGACTTTCTCATTCAGCAACAACCTGGGGTGCAAGCCTTGATGGTGGAGATGTGAGCCATGAAAACACTGCTACTATAGTCAACAGCAGTGTGGAAACTTTCAGATGCACCCCATCCCTTTCTTTGGGCGTTTGGTCCAGGAATACAGGCGGGAATCCATCAAGCATCTTCCCTCTACAACCGAGGGCAAGTCCTGTGCTGCACGGTTTCAGATCTCTCGCCCGCACCCAAGTACAGCATAGTTCCCCGTCCTTGTTTGAAAAGTCGGGCCCCAAATCCAGAAATAAACTAACTTGTAAAAAGGCAGAGGTTCTTGTCTTGACTCATAGATCCCCTCCCTTTTCAGAAGAACATGGAGACGATGGGCAAAGTGGCAGGAACTACTCATGGGACAGTAGTTGAGATCAATTACAAGACGTTCCAGATGGCAGCAGCTGTGTTCAATGTGTGTAGAGTTTGGGGGAACTATTTCCCTTGATTTTTCCCCACTGCTCCAGCAATACCTGTAAAACTCATAATGTTTCAAAGGTAGGAAGTTCTAATCTCAAGTCATTAGAATGTTGCCACACTCCATCTCCTCTCATGGATGGCCCTCCAGTAGCTACTACATACAAGAAATTAGAATTGGCCAGCGTGATGGCGAACAATGATGCACATCTCCCGTAACACAAAATTGGAAAACTGGTTGCGGCTGCTTCAAGTCGAACCTCACAGATTTCTCTCACTCTTTTTGTTTTCTGAAATTTCCCTAAAATTAGGGTTGTCAGATGAAATACAGGACGCCTAGTTACATTTGAATTTCAGATAAATAATGAGTAATGTTTTTAGGATAAGTGTGTCTCAGGCGATATTTGGGACGTATTTATACTAAGAAATGATTGATCTGAAATTCAAATGTAACTGGGCGTCCTGTATTTCTACTCGCTAAACCCCACCTGAAATGCAGCTGCTGATAATGTTCAAATAATATGAGACAGAGCCCTGGAAAGCATGTTGCCAAACAGCTACATGGAAGCAACATCTCAGATTGTATTCCCGAACATGTAATTTGGGAATCGGTAAAGGTGCACGCCAGAATGCTCAAGACAAGTGGCTTTCATGTGCTTCCAAGAAAGGCATGATCCTGCGTCTTGGGTTACTAGAAATCATCTTGATTACCCTCCACAAGGAGAGAACTGCAGCAGCAGACACACTCCATAGCGACAGTTAGCCCTCAGCTGTAGCTGGACAAAGGCAGAGAGGGTAAAACGAATCTCTTCTTTGAAGCAAGTACGTGACGCCACAACCGAAGGCAGACCCTTTCCAGCGCACCAGACAGTAGCCTAACAGTGGGAAGCAAGACAGAGTGCTTCTAAAGAGGCGGTTTAATTTAACTATTTGGCTATTAAAAGCCTCCCCTAGAATTCTCTAATTGTCTTCTGTTTATGGCAGCAACAGAGAAGAAAAAATGCGAGTGGAAATCTTACATTTGGGTTGGTTGGTTATTTCTTTCCATGCTGTGTGTTCCTGTGTAACAGACAGCAATTCATTTCATCTAATCATTTGACACGTTTTTGAGCCACTAGTTCTGGCTGGGTAATGAATCCCGCTCTCCTGGAACCACAGTCCAGGAGCCTTTCATTGATTTGCAGAGAGGTTGTCCCAGGCTAGGCACTGGACTGGGAGTTTTTATTCACTGCTCTCATGTATTCCTCGTAATAACCTGAGAGACTTGTCCCCATTTTGTAGACGAGGACCCTAAGGCTTAGATCCCAGGCCACCCTGGGACTTGACATCCTTTCCAAGACCTTACAGACAACCTGGGCATCCAGCGCTTCACACGACGCAGCCAAAAATGCACATATCTAGGCCAGGCCTCTCATCTGAGATGGGGAAACTAAGGCTCAGTGAATTAGGCGAAATGGCCAAAGTCCTGGGAGTCGAGGCAGGGTTGGTTTGCAGAGGTGTCCCACCTACTGTCACCTAGTGTCTTAAATCAGGTCCCCAGGGAACAGACCCTGAGATGGAGAGGAGTCTTGCATTCAGGAAGTTTACTGAGGATGACAGCATGGGCAGCAGTATGCTGGTAAATGTTTAATAACAATATTCTGGTGGAGAGGACTCCTGATTTGTAGTTTGCCGATTTCCACGGTGTAAATTCTCCCGCCATGGCTGATTTCTAGATACCAGCCTGACATGACTGAATGCATAGTTGGGAAGGATGCTCAAAATTGGCCCAGGAGCGAGCAGTGGCAGCCAGCTCCAGCACCCCACTGCCAGAGCGGGGAGTGAGGAAGACAAGATGAGGCAGAGGGAGAAGTTAAGCTGTGGTGCACTCACCATTAAGGCCTCCTCAATCCCAGGGAAGCTGGGATGGCCCTTCAGGGTAGTCCCAGGTTGAGGTGAGGGGCTAGACCTTTGTACACCCTTCTCCGTCATGGACCTGTTATTAGATATGGGCTGCCCGGTGGTGCTCCGTGGGTGAAGGGGGGCAGTGCTCTTCTTCCTCTAAATTCCCACGGCACCAAAGGTGCAGCCCTCGTAAGCTCCAATCCTACGTGACAGTCACTTATCCTCACTTCTTGCTCTGCATTGGCAAGAAGCACTGCTTCTGCCTCACCCTTGTATTTCCTGTGGTTCTTGGCACCTGGAAGGTGCTTGCAAACACTGCATAATAAGATAGATGGGTAAACCAGTGATGGAATCAATGGGTTCAATAAAGGTCTAGTGACTGAATGTCCAGTTCAGCACATACGTTTCAGGCTCTTGGCTGCATTCTGTTGGGTGCTATTATTTCCACATGGAATCTCATTTCCCCACCTGGGATTGTGAATTCATTTGCACTGGACCCATGTCCTCCATTTCTCCTGCGATCTGTAGAGCCTCTGGCCTTGCTGTTGTTTGCCATTAAGAGAGATTGGTTGAGTGGGGAACTAATACATTGGCATCATCGATGCATTTGATAAGGAATTTCCTTTGGGTAAATTGACTTTTCAGAAGAGTGCCAGGTGTTGTATTTCCCTTTTCTTTGGGAAAATGGGAATATTGGAAATTAAGAAAGTTTGAAGTTACTACAAGGTTAAGGAATTCCAGTGAATGGAAAGCACTGGATGATAGTTGCATTACATGTTACGTGGGTGGGCACCACAAAGAAGCAACATTACCAGAAGACCTCAGGAGGTCAGAGTTGTTCTCCTCCCCCATAGTCATAGACTCTTTCCTTCCTGAGTGGACAGGTGGGATCCTGGGCATGCCCTCAATTCTGTGACTAGCATCCTGGTGATTCCTGACATGTATACAACTCAGTCTCTGCTCTACAGTTACTCCTTTCTGACAAAGTAGCCCTTATTTCTGGCGTTTCTTCTCCAGGACGTGCGAGCGCTGTTGCTGGTCTAATCAACCCTCCTGAATAAATGACCCAAGAGCCATCCCAGATGTCCCCTAGTTTTGTGTGTGTGTGTGCACGCATGCAGGTATGAATATGGGGAGATGGGATTGCAGAATCCAGCCCCTCTTAGTGGTTGATTTTGCGTCTACCATTTTTCCTGTGCTGGTCAGAGTCGCTTCCGTGTGGCTTCTGGGTCCCCCTTCACCAGGCCTTCTTCCAAGAGCCTCACTGCCCTCCCAGTCCTTCAGTTCCCCCCCTCCAGAAATCGCTGTGACCCTGGCTTATGTATGCTGTCTATATTGGCTATCTTCCAAAAAACGTATGGACTTATGACGCTGATGCACGGTCATACCCTGAGGGGGAAAAAGAAGGAAGACTCCAAAGGTGCTCTATTTATTGAGCAGAAAAACCGATTGGAAATAAAGGTCTTGCCACTCCCAGATCATGTTGAAGCATCTTAAATAAACAGCTTGCAGCTCTTCAAATGAGCTCCTCTCTCAAGCCTCTGTGTCTCTGCACATTGCACTCCCTCTGCCCAAAAGCCCTTTCTCCTCTTTTCCATTTAACTAATTCCTATTAGTTTTTTTTTTTTTTTTTTTTGGTGAGGAAGATTAGCCCTGAGCTAACATCCATTGCCAATCCTCCTCTTTTTGCTGAGGAAGATGGGCTCTGGGCTGACATCCACACCCATCTTCCTCTATTTTATATGTGGGACGCCTGTGACAGCATGGCTTGATAAGTGGTGCGTAGGTCCGTGCTCGGGATCCGAACCTGCGAACTCTGGCCCGCCAAAGTGGAGCACGCGAACTTAACCACTACACCACCAGGCTGGCCCCCCATTAGTTTTTTAAGAGTCTGACTTCACTTCCTCCAGGAAGCCTTCCCTGATCCCATCAATCTGGCTTAGATATCCCTCCTGTCTGCTCCCAGTTTTACATGTATGAACAAGTATTTTTATAATTAAACATCTAATGTCTTTTTCTGAAAAGCTTACAGAAATACTGGAATGATAATTGTCTGCTGACTTAATGCTTGATGCCCAATGTCTAGCACAAAAGGGCCACTCAATAAATGATATTTTTTGTGGAATAAATGAATTATGAAGTTATTTTTTAAAAAAAGAATTGTATTGCTTTAAAAGGGATTTTATCTTTGAATGATAAAGAGCCCCTATTTGCAGAGTTTGGGGCACAGAGAGATTGAATATAAGGCAAAATAAAAGGAGATGATGGAGGACATGATGTTCACCCATCTTATTTCAAAATCTGATCGAAATAGAACTCAACAAAATTTAATTCATTCAAATAACATACTACGCATGCTTCCAAACCTAATGGATGAAATTTATACCTTTTGAATCTTCATATTGAAAATTCAAGAGCAAAGAGTAAAAAACAATGTTTAGTCACATTATTTAAGTATGAAATGAATACAAAAGATTCAAATATATATGACGTTTTCATGGTATTTGTGCTGGGATTGCTTTATATGTAATCATGTGGCGGGGGTGGGGGCATAAAGAATTTTGGCATTTTCTCTGCCGCTGGAGCTAGCCTGAGGTCTGAAGGGTCTAAGCAGCCCCGCGATGTGCTCCCCTCATACACAGCCCCAAGGGTTAGCTGCTCGGAGTAATATATGCTCCTCCCTATCTTCCCAGTAATTAGGCAACTTTTATGTACGAGGTGGTTTATACCACGCACACCTACGTCATTCTGCCCTCTCTTCCATTTACCTGCAGCGAGTGGTATTTTGGGAAGTGAACTTTCTTGGTGAGTGGCGGTGTCACACTGCTCACCGGCTCCGTGGAAAGCAGGGCAGCCAGCCGCCCTGTCGCCCTCAGGGGCAGGAGCCGCAGACCCCGCCAAGGTGCCGCAACCTAATTCCCAGCCCAGAAATGCCAGGCCTTCTCTCGGACGCCCTGTGTGGCCCCGGGGTTCTGTTTTCAGTAGTTCACAGCATGAAATTCCGAGAGCCAAGGTGGGCGTCGTCCAGCCACAGTGTCCTCCTTGAGGTGATGGTTCTGGGCTGGGGGCTTACGCACCAGCTTCGGGAGAAGTGCCCCCATGCCTGAAGACAGAGGAGGACAATCTTGTGACTAGCACGCTGGTCTACAAATGGGCTCTTGGTTCCCATCATCTATCAGGGTTCAGAATCAGGTTCTCTTGAACAAGATTTTGCCAACATTTTTAATGGAAAATGCTTTGTTATCCTCCCTAGCATTGTCTGCATACAAGATGTGGCTTTTAGTTAATCATCAGACTTTTTGAAACAAACGTTCCATATTGTTTGTATCTTAATAAGTATATTGTCTATCAAATAAGCAGAGCCTCCTATAGCCTTCTAATCCCCAAACCAAATCTTGGGGTCTTAGGATCCTCTGGTTGACCTTGTGTTACAAGAATCTGAAGGGAAAATGAGCATATTTATTTATTTATTTATTTATTTTAAAGTTTTTTCTTTTTTTTTTTTTGAGGAAGATTGGCCCTGAGCTAACATCTATTGCCAATCTTGCTCCTTTTCTTTTTTCTCCCCAAAGCCCCAGTACATAGTTGTATATCCTAGTTGTAGGTCCTTCTAGTTCTTCTACGTGGGACACCACCTCAACATGGCTTGATGAGCGGTGAGTAGGTCCGCACCCAGGATCCAAACCAGCTAACCCCCGGCCGCCGAAGCGGAATGCGCAAATCCAACCACTGTGCCACTGGGTGGCCCCAAAATGAACCTATTTAGCTGAGAACAAACAAGTTGGCTGAACCACCGAGATGGAGGTGGGGACAAGGCCAGTGTAAGCCCTCCAAATGGAAGACAGGCACCAGCTATGGACACTCAGGGTCCTCAGCCTTCGGGCACCAGGCCCCCTGCCCAGAGTAGCCCAATGAGTGTCCTGGCAGCTAACTGATGAGATGGAGACTCCTTTCCCCTGGGCAGGGGTGAAGAAGGTGGCAGACTGAGGTGTATCCTTCTACAGGAGCGTATTTCTTTGAACATGCTCAGTACAGAGGCCATCACCAACCAACTTCTGAGGATAGATTTAATGTTTGGAGATAGTTCCCAATTCTTTCGAGCCACATCTAGCAACAAAATGGATAGTCGCGCTGAGGAATATAGCACTTGGGATCAAAAACAATGTATTGCCATAAAACAAAACCATTCTATGGCTTACAAATGGACTCCAGTGGCAATTCTAAAATAAGAATCCAAATGAGGTTGGAGCGATGACAGCCCCAATGAAATGAGTATGTGGCTTCCCCAGAGGATGTCAGGAAAGGTTCCACACAAGCATGGAAGTGGACTTATTTGCCAAGCAGTTGGATAGCACACAACCACAAAAACCATGGATGTTGAGTCAAGGCTGGGGACTCAACCTCTTCTTCACCAGGTTGACTTCAAGACAACTTGCCTTTCGCTTCCTCAGTCCCCACAGAGAGTTACTGTCCTCCCTGCCCCATTTTGCATTTTTATAAATCTCTATTGTGTAGACTTTCCCACTGCATTATTACAATTTGTTTGCTTTTTATCTCCCCCCGCCTTTGCCCCCCACACTGTGAACATCTTGAAGGCAGGAATTGCCTTATTCATGTCTGTATTTCCAATGCTTGGCATGTAGTAGATGTGCAATAAAATGCATTGTGAACAGCTGATCCAACTTTGATGAACCTCGGTCTCCTCATTGATCACTGGTCCTTCTAAACTCACAGGATCTTGTAAAAGGAGAGAAAAATTGTGGGAATTCTGTGATGGTGTGCATGCTTGCTCTAAGTACACATAGATAATACTGTGATTTCTGTACTCTGATAATTGTGTGAACGTATTTCATGGGCTTGTGTTCCTTGAGCATCGATGTGTGGCAGGAACTGTGGGGGGTGCCCCAGATTTGTAGAGCTAGTTCCCCTAATGAAATCCACTTCTAGATCCTTCGTGTAGCTCAACCCTGCCAGAAATACTCCCATTTAAGTGTGATATGTAACAAGTAGTATTTGAAAGTCAATTACCAAAAGGATACCACTGCAGAATAAAAAGGAACAAACAGTGGAAAATTAGAAAGCTACTCAGAACGGTCGTTAGTCTCAATTAGCCGCATTTCCCCGTCTTCCGGCAGCTGAACTCGGAGTGTCATTTCAGCGGGAGCTTGGGCCCGGCAGCCCGCGCCTCTCTGTTGCTTCTGATGTCCCCAATTATGCAATAATGGTAATCACTGATGCAGAGCTCAGTTGAGAAATGTCTGTTTCCCATGTCTAGAGCTCAGTAATCATGGGGGAGGAGCGCGTCAGAGCAGATTTCGTTGATTTCAGATGATTGTTGAGAAGTCCATGAGCGAGATCAGGCTCTTACAGCCTGGACTGTGGAGGCCGGGGGTGGGAACACCACCCTCAGGAGGATGCCTCAGCAGAGAGCTCTGACCACCCCCTGAAAGATCTGCTCTACGCCTGCGCTCCATCTCCAGCCCCAAAAGTTTAAGGACCATTTGAGACAGAGCAGAAATCGATGTCTGGCATTAGCTCGCTTACCGCTCAACATAACTGGTTTTTATCATAGAGGGCCGGAAGTAGGAATAAGGGACGGGCAGGCTGGTTTCCCATTTCTCACACCTAGGAGGGCTTCCGGGCTTCCATCAAATCTGGCCGTTGGCAAAGGCTTTCTGAATTTTCTTTAAACGCCTTTGACGTTTCTGAAAAAATAAGGGTAGTGGTAGGTTGCAAAAATAGCCACAAATTCTTCCCCTTTCCTCAAGAGGTGGAGTCTGTTTCTGTACTCTTTGAAGTTAGGTTAGCCGTGTGACGTGTTTTGGCTCAGCAGGATATTGGCAAAATGATGCGAGCAGGAGCTTGGAGAGTGCTGGCACATTGGGGCTTGCTTTCTCTCTCTGCTCTTGGGATCCCTGCAACTGCCACCATGTGAACAAGCCTGGGGTTGCCTGCTGGAAGAGGAGAGGAACACATGGCCCATGCGGCATCGACTAACTGTTCGAGGTCATTGGTTGCCAGCATGCACGTGAGTGAGCCCAAGACCAGTAAGAGAACCTCTCAGTTGAGGTCAACCCAAATTGCCAAGCGATGGAATTGTGGGTTAAATAAATGATTGCTGTCTTAAGCCACTGATTTTGGTGGGTTTGTTACACAGCAAAAACTAACTGCTACATGGCTAACATTTAGATAGCATTTATTATGTGCCAGGCACTGTTCTAAACACATGTATTAACTCATTTCATCCTCACAAAACCCAGTGAAGGAGATACTATTGTCATCCCCATGTTCCATATGAGGAAGCTGAGATTAAGGGACGTGCACAAGATTACAAAGCTGGCGTGTTGCCGGGGCAAGAGTCACATCCTGGCAGCCTGGCTCCAGAGTCTTCTCTCCTAACCGTTACTCCCACGGCTGCTACCCTGCAGATCTGAGCATGTCTCAGCCCTGCTCAGGCCCTGCCGGTGGCCACTCCAGTGTCTCAGGAAAGAAGCTGCTACACTGCTTGGCATGGATGTAAGATGTTCATGATTTCATTCATCTGACAAAGCTTTTACTGAGGTCTGCTCTATGCAAACCTTGTTCTAGATGCTGGAGATGCCACAGAGAGGAAAGCAGACCAAAATCCCTTCCCTCATGGAGGCTACAGTTACTGGGGGAGAAAGAGCACAAGGAAATGAGTAAATCGTACATTGGAAGGAGGGAAACTCCAAAGGCGAGTGAAACTGTCTGGCTGCCGTGTAATTTCTGAGTTGGGATTTCTCCACCTCACTGGCTGGAAGTGGAAAGGGGGATGCTAGGATGGGAGACGGGGGCTGCATTTTATGTGGGGGGGGGCAGGGTGGACTTGTCAGAGCTTTGAAGAGGGCCCCCTGCCTTCCCACCTGCCCCATTACCACCCTCTTCCTTCACCCCCTCAGCTCCAGTTATGTGGAGCTGTTGGAGGTTCCCCCAGCCTGCTTCACTTTTTGACAGCCACCTCGGCCCCAGAGGTTATTGTGCCTTGAATATCTGCAGGGCATTGTGATTTAACCGTAAGGGCACAGGTTTTGAAGTTAGACAGATCCAAGTGAGGTTTTTTTTTTTTTTTTTTTTTTTTCTGCTGAGGAAGATTGTTCCTGAGCTAACATCCATGCCCATCTTCCTCTGTTTTGTATGTGGGATGCTGCCACAGCACGGCTGATGAGCGGTGTGTAGGTCCGAGCCCAGGATCCAAACCTGCAAACCCCGGGCTGCCAAAGCGGAGCACGCGATCTTAACCACCGTGCCACTGGGCCAGCACCCAAAGTGAGTTTTTATATGTCTCTGAGAGTCAGATCCTTCATCAGTGACACTCCCTATGGCACAGGATGGTCAAGCGGCAGTGCAAGGCAGCACTTGTGCAGCGCCTGATGTCCACGCTCCACGAGTGTTCCTTCCCCCTGGGCGAGGTGCTGCTGGTCTTCTTTCTGACCAGCCCAGTGGTCACTTCTTCTGAGAAGCCTCCTTGACTTCCAACTTGTGTGTAATTTAACACTAACCCTGCTGCATCAGAACCATCTTTGGGGCATTAGTCTTCTGCCCACAGACTGGGCCTCTAAGAGTTTCTAGGTGGCTGGAAGGAAGGACGGACAGGCTCAGGCACAGATGCTCTGAGCCTTGCCTGGAGGTCCGGGCAGAGGCTGGATGTGGTGAAGACGCCCACGGTGGTCTGTCCACCACGCCTGCCCCTGTGGCTGTGGCCCTCCTCGGCCACCCTCGTTTGTCCACATGTTTACCTCCCAGCGAGTGAAGCCACCTGAAGGCCACGGAGTTGCACGGTGTGAGGTGGCATTTGTCTCCTCCACTGGCTGGTGCTCCCCTCCCCATCCTCTCCCAATGTGCAGAGCCTTTCTACTCACCACAGGCATGGCCTTGGGTTCCAATTCCTTGCAATTTCTTCTACCTCCCTCCCCTGGCCTGAGCCTTTTATGGGCACATGGTGAAAGAGGCAAATTAAGGGGAGACTATGAATTTTGGAGTCGCATACCCAGGCTCAAATCTCAGCCTGGTCTTTACAAGCTGTGTGTCCCCAGGCAAGAGAGCTTCCCTTTCTGAACCTCAGTTTTTGCATCTGTAAAGTGAGGGCAATCATGCCTGCCTTGGCAGGTTGTTATGAGGCTAAATGAGTGTCTGGCACACAACGGGTGCTCAATAAACGGGAATTCTCCCTCTCCTGGACCCAGCTCTCCAACCCTCTCTCTCAGAGCCTCAGTTTCACCATCTATGAACTGGGGAAGGTCAGAGTTATGAGGATTAAATGAGCTGAGCATGTTACCTCTCCTGGTATTTTCAAGACCCCTCTCTTGTTTTTGTCACTACTGTTCTTGTTGTCAATTACGTATTTAGTAAATTGCTCCACTTTCTCCCTGCCCCCCCCTCCTTTCTCTTCCCTCCACACGGACCACCATCCCAGTAGGTTTCAGGGGAAGGCGTGTTTTGATTTACGTAAGCAGTCGTGTGTGTGCATCCTGTCCAGTGCTTCTGGCTGCCGCATGTGCTTCGTGGTGTCTGCTCCTCACTTTCCCCATGTTCCCCGCTGGCCTCCAGATCCACAACCAACATGACTCGGGGATCCTAAGATGCACGTTTTTGGTTATATTAACGTCTCTGAAATGGGGTGGCCTCTTACACTTGCTGTTGGCTGTAGTGACATCATTGCCACTGCCTCTCCCCTCCCCCCCACATTATCAGTCCCAGTGTGCGGACTTGCACAGGGACAACTGCAGCCTCGAGGAATGTCGGGGGGTGATGCCTCTTCTAAGGAGCACCTCACAATTCACGCTGTGAAGGCAGCACGGTTTGGGAAAAGATGGACTCTGCCGGCTCTGAATCAGAAGCCGGTTCAGGAGAGCTGGGCCCTGGACGTGAAGGAGGGCTGGGAAGACTTCATTCAATTTGTTCCATGTGTATTTTCCTTTTTATGTGTGCCTCAGAGTACAAAATGATTTCTGAAAAAGAGCTAAACAAGTCTAAAAGTGCCCCTTCAATGAGTATAAGAATTGTCATTGTTTCATTGGCAGATTTTTTTCCTTTCTTGGAGATCCATAAAAAATTGGTGTGTCTCACGATGGAGTGAGCCTTCGTTTCCATGAAGCACTATAATGCTACAGCAAATGCCTCACGTTCCCTATGGGCCAGGGGGGAGTTCCTTTAGGCTGTAAATCCAGAAATGGGATTGTTCACGTTGCAGGGCATCTACTATGACTTAGTGGTGCCATGGCTCATATCATCACCAACACTTGGCAAAACTCGGCTTTCTAATTTTTGCCAGGCTAATAGGTATAACGTGCTATCTTTGTTTTAAATAGTTCTCTGATTACTAATGCGCTCGGGCAGGTCTTCACACACTTGTTGGTCCTTTCATTGTCTTCCTCTGTAAGTTGTGGTTCTTTTGTTTCGTCCACTTTTCTATTAGGTCTGCTCTCTTTTTCTTACTAATTTGTAGGAGTTTCTTGCATATTCTAGATGCTAACCCATTGCTAGCTTAGACGTTTCACATATATTTTTCCTTTCTGTTCCCCAGAGCTCTTTGTAAATGGCAACATGCCTTCCATGGGCTGGTAAATTACAGCTCTCCATGTGATGTGGAAATGACCGGATTCAGCTTTCCAAATGACCACTCGACCTGCCCTGGCTCGTCCATGTGCCTCGCCTTCCTCTAAATCAGTTCTTCAAGGAGCTGTGGTCTGAGGGAGCTCTCACATTGCTCATGGGACCTGCCTGCAGCTGCAGAGGCCAGTGTTGCTGAACCTCACAGTTACTCGTGTCTGTGCCTCTGGGTGTCTCAAGCGAGTCAGCTAGTGTTTTTTGAGCATTGAGTAGAAATTGGGCTCTGGGCTTTCAGAGATGAATGAGGGAAGCTCATGTGTGGCATAGGCACTCAGACCCACAAAGCATAATGTGAGAGAGGCTGCTCGCCACGTGCTCCCAGGGCGCAGAGCCAGGGTGGGGGCATCAGGAAGGCCTCCTGGAGGTGGTGGCATTGGAACAGGGCCTTGAGGATAGGAGGCGTTTCTTGCCTTTCTTCCTGCCCGAACTGTAGGGTCCTGAGAGCAGCAACCATGTTGGGGTTCTGCTTCTAACCGCGACTCCCAGGCAGAAAGCCCTGCCCCTCAGAGGTGGCCAAGCACGGTGACAGGAGAGACTGCCACCCTCACACAGCACGGGGGGATGAGCCCACTCTGCAGAGACAGACACTGAGGCTCACCAGGGCTCACCAGGCTCAGTGACTTTCCCCAGGTCGCCCATTCAAAAAATGGCGCTGTGCACCCAGCCCCTGACTCTCCTACTAGCCAACACTGCTCATGCCTGCACCTGCCCCCTTGGCCACAGCAGACCTTCTCTTCCCTGGGAGTGAGTGTCCAGCGTCACCAAACTCCTCTCTCTCCTAGACTAGGGCTTGCCTGGCCCCCCAAACCCCAAAGCTTGAGATGACCACAAAAACCAACCCTGCCCTGTGGGCCCCATGGAGCCCGGTTCTCAGTAGGCAGCTGAGAGGGGGGGACGTCGGGCTCAGCAAGTCCCGAGGATGGGCCCAGGAAAAAGGGAGTTAATGCAATGCCACTGTGCTTTTTCCTTTCCAAGAAGTCAGAGACACTCCGGAGTTTAGCGTGCCTATGTAATATTGTGGTAGAGAAAAATTCATGCATGTTAAAAAAAAAAAAAGAGTTACAAAAGATCCACACTGATAGAAAACATATTGCCAAAAATAAAAAAAGAGTAATGAATAACATTGCACATAATAGTGACTAAAAGCAAAATAGTCTTCGGCTGTGGTTACAAGTTGAGTTCAAATTGAAGGTGCTTTGTAATACTGATAAAATTGCTGTGCTTTCCGGGAAAAGTATATTGTGCTATATTTTATCAAGTGGCCAAAAGAAGGCGAAATTAACTAGGAGGAAACCCCTCCCCGAGGACGTAGGGATGTGGTGGGGGCGTGAACGGTGATGTTCAGAGTTTCTGCCTTGGTCTCAGGGTGCTGCTAACTTCGGAGAGGAGCCATTGCAGAAATGCAGGGCTTCATCAAAAGTGGCAATTACTATTCTCCGCCAAGTGTTGTATCTCCATCCTTACACTTCTTCTTTTTTTTTTTCAGCAGCAGTCTCCTGTCCTCCCTGTCCCCCATTCCCACTCCTCAGGGAGAGCTGCTCTCAATTCTTTTTTTTTTTTTTTTTTTTTGTTGTTGTTGTGAGGAGATCAGCCCTGTGCTAACATCTGCCAATCCTCCTCTTTTTTTTGCTGAGGGAGACTGGCCCTGAGCTAACATCCATGCCCATCTTCCTCTGCTTTATACGGGATGCCGCCACAGCATGGCTTGCCAAGCAGTGCGTCGGTGCGCACCTGGGATCCGAACTGGCGAACCCCGGGCCGCTGCAGCGGAGTGCACGCACTTAACCGCTTACGCCACCAGGCTGGCCCCACCATCCTTGCACTTCTTATGGGAGGGGAGCACCTCTGACCCTACTCATGGGCTGTTTCCAGGAGCGTCGTGCTCACTTCACATGGACTGGGGCTACTGCAGTGGGCTGACAATGGCCTTGGCTGTGGGAGACTTGGGCACAGGTCCATCTCTGCTCTAGTTACCCAGGGACCTGTGTGGTGCATATCCATTCCAGCCTCGCCTGCTGCTTCTCCCGGGTTGGCCTGGGCATCTCCACTGCATAGCCTCTGCAGTGCACACTTTTGAGCTGGTCTTGAGTCAGGCTGTGTGGCAAACCCGATTGGCTACCTACCCAACACCTATTCCAAACTCCCCTCACCCTTGCCCACCTTCCACACTGGAGGCTCAAAAATCCTGATATTCCCTTTGCCAGGCTCCCTTGCAGCTAGGGGTGGTCCTGTGTTCCAGTTTTGGATTATGAGATGCATAGGAAAGCTTCTGGGAAAGATTTTCCTCTCTGACAAGAAGAGAGAGGTGTATATGAAGAGTTCCTTTTGCTAGAGTCCCCCTTTATGTTTCTTGCTCTGAATGCTACAGAGTGAAGATGTAATGCTTGGGGCTATGGCAGCCGTCTTGCAACCATAAGGGATAAGCTTGAAAACAAGAGCCAACTCACTAAGGATGGTGGATCCTACTCTTGAGATGGACCTGCATCCTAAATTGGCCTGGTCGATTCAAGAGCCAGAAAAGGAGAGCCTATATTTCATGGCTGGAGGAATATTTTTTTTAATCCCCTCTCCTTGTCCTGCAAGTCAGGAGGCATAGAGTCCTGATTGCCTAGGAGCCCTTTTATTCATTGGTCCACCCAAGACTCACTGAGGGTCTGCCATATTCCAAGCACTGTTCATGGCATGGGTGATACATTAGAGAGTAAAATAGACTCCACTTTCTGCCCTCATGGAACTGACATTCTTGCCAGGGAGACAGGAAATAAACAAGACCCCGGCCTCAGCCTAGCGTCTATGCTTTTTCCCTTTGTGCAAATTTGATGTGGAGTCGAGCATGGAGACATGGGAAGCACGTGTTGAAGACAGAGAAGCCACAGGGTGGAAGGAGCCTGGGTCTCTGAATCACAGCTTGGAGAAGAGACACCTGCCCATCAGAACCCTGCTTTGGGCTTTACACCACAAACCCCTGTTGTCCTCGGAGCCACTAACCGCTTGTGAGTCTCTTGTGCTTGCTGCTGAGGTTCCTTCTCTGACGCGGTGCCTGCAGTTTACCCTTCTTCCAGTCTTCACTGTTAGGAGGTACAACATTTCCTCTGAGATCAAGGCGGCTCAAGGCAGAGCTTTGGTTTCTTGAGCCCTTAGCATCCCAACTGATGGAAGTGTTAGGATTTGCTGTTCAGACCTCTGACGAGTGGTCTCAGCAAGTAGCCCTGGGAAGCTGGAGGGCTCTCTTCACCCTCCCTCCACCCCAACCCTAACACTGTGAGTCAAGTTGGCATTTGAAATGCAAAATGCAATTCACTCGGGCCCCAGTGAAGGGCGTGGGGGTAAGAGGGCAGGACGGCGGGCTGGGGCCAGGCAGCCTTGAGCAGCTGGCGGAGCGCCTCTAGAATCAGAAGGACCCTCCCCTCAGGGCCCAGACAGCCCTGGGAAGGTGGACTTCCCTAAAGCTCAGACAGATTCCTGGTGTTGCCTGGCAAACGTCCCTATTCAGGCCTCAAGGGCCACGGGGTGTGGTTTGCTTCCTGCTGGTCCAGGAGCCTTCCTCCCCAGCTTCCCTGGCCGCCTGAGCCAACCCCCATTCCTGCTCCAGGTCCGGCCACCGTCTTACACCCTTCAGGAGCTCTCCAGGCTGGGACCGTCAACCCCAGAGAGCTCGGGTTGGCTCGGGAGGGTCTGGAGGCCTGTAACTTACGGTCACACTTCTAATCAACTCACAGTTTGTGGCGCACTGTGCTGCTCAAGGTGGTTCCTGCAATATCTCATGAGCTCTTCTAGAACTTTGCCACTTTCCTCCCACAAGTGGAGGCTAATTTCCTTCCCCTTGAATCTGGGTGGATGGTATCTTAGTTTCCTGTGGCTGCCATAGAAAATTACTACGAACTGGGTGACTTTAAACGATAGGAATTTCTTCTCTCATGGTTCTGGAGGCCAGAAGACAAAATCCAGGTGTGGGCAGGGCCAGGCTCCTTCCGAAGTCTCTAGGGGAAGATCTTCCTTGCCTCTTCCTGGTTTCTGGTGGCTGCCGGCAGTCCTTGGCTTGTGGCTGTGTCACTCTGGTCTCTGCCTCTGTCTTCACGTGGCCTTCTCCCTGTGTCTCCTCTGGGCCTCTGTGTCTGAATCTCTCCTTCCTTATAAGGACACCAGTCACATTGGATTAGGGGCCCACCCTACTCCAGTATGACCTCATTTTAACTAATCACATCTGCAAGGATCCTATTTCCAAATAAGGTGACATTGTGAGGTTCTGGGTGTATATGGATTTTGGGGGGGCACTCTTCAACCCAGGAGAGCTCATGACTTGTAACCAGCAGAAGGAGGAGGAAGTGAGGCCGCTGCCTGACTGCGTATCCACCGGCTTGTTGGCTGGATCGCTTGTGTTGGAGCCTTGTGCCGCCATGTCAACAGCCCCACTGCCCGAGCAAGCCCACGCTGGTCCACGTGGAGGGACCACCTGGAGAAGCCCTGAGACCACGTGAAGAGAAAGAAATGCCCAGCCAGCGCCCAGATGCTCCCGCTCCTGCTGTTCCATCTCCAGCCACCATCTGACCACTACAGCATCAGAGACCCTTGGCCAGAACCGCCCAGCCAAGCCCTCCCAAATTCCTGACCTGCAGGATGCTGTGGGCTGAAGTTTGTCCCCCTCCTGCAAATTCATATGTTGAAGACCTAACCCCTAGTACCTTATAAGTGACTATATTTGGAGATAGGGCTTTAAAGAGTGGTTAGTGTTCAATGAGGTCATACGTGTGCGCCCTCAGGCAGTATGACTGGTGTCTTCATAAGAAGAGGAAGAGACACTAGGGATCTGTGTGCACAGAGGAAAGGCCGTGGAGGACAGAGAGAGGGTGGCCGTCTGCAAGCCAAGGGGAGAGGGCTCAGGAGAAACCTGCCCGGCCGACACCTTGATCTTGCCCTTCTACCCTCCAGAACTGTGAGACATAAATTTCTGTTGTTTAAGCCGCCCAGTCTGTGGTATTTTGTTATGGCAGCCCTAGCAGACTAACACAGATAAGCACATGATGGTTGCTGTTTTAAGCCACTAAGTTGTGGTGATATTTGTTACGCAGCAAAAGTAACTGATGCAGAATACGTAGAGCTGGGGAAGTAAGAGCAAAAGCTCGGGGATCTGGGGCTCTCCTCCTGGCTCTGCTGTTGTCTCACTGAGTGGCCTTGGCCAACTCTCTTCCCCTCTCTGGGCCGTGGTGTCCCCATCTGTAAAATGGGCAGATCACATGACTCCTAAGGTCTCTCATGGCCCTGTGAGGAACTGCACTTCTGGATGAGTTCTCAGAAGAGGTTAATTCAACAAAGAAGATTTGTAGCTGTGTTCCTGGAGACTTCTTTGGCTTAAGAGACACTTGCTGAGGGTCTAAGTAATCTATTACTGATAATACCTACTGTTTAAGAAGCTCACTCTCTGTCAGCTCCGAGGCGATTTACATACATTATCCCATTAAATTAAATCTTCACAGTAACTCCATGGGGAAGGGGCTATTTTTATAGCTAAGACAGCTGCACAGAGAAGTAAAGTGACTTGCTCAAAGTCACACAGCTCGTACATGAGGGAGCCAGGATCCAAACCACAGTCTGACCCCCAAGTCCACATTGTCTCCACAAGAATGGGGGAGATGTCTCCGCAAGTGGACACTTAGGGCAGAGATGCGTGTGTTTCATCTGTCACGCCCTAATTAAAATGCCCTCTGTCTGCTAGGGCTTTTATCAGCCTCGCCCTCATTTAAAGTGACCATCCCTACCCCTGACTCTCTTAGACGGAGGGGCAGACAAGGGAGCAGGCGACAGTCCAGCCATCTGTGAGGGGCCGGGGGATAAATGCTGTATTGTTCCGTAACTAGGAACAGATAGGATTTGTACGTCAAGGCCAAGTGGGGGGAGATTAGATCTGCCCTTTGAGGTCCTCCGCGGCCAGACCCAGGACAGATGGCAAACTGCTGTCACCTGATATGGAGTCAGGCCAAGTCGAAGTTCAGGTTGAGAGGCTGTGGTTCAAGTTTCCATTCAGCTGTCGGGAACATGAGCTCCCGTGATGGACGGCCGCCCCGGCCGCTCGGATTCCCTTTCCTCTCTGAAAACAGCTTTTGTATCCAGTGGCTCCTTCTTGATCACCGTCTTACGGCTCAGTTGGGTGATATAGGATGCTCTGGCCGCCCATGCAGAACGCTCCTTCTCTCAGGTGTGGGTGTTCCATGCAGAAGACAGCCTTGATGGTGCCAGCTGTGGAGACGAGCGCGAGCCTCGTCTCCACAGCTTTGACCGTGTGAGACCTGGGGCTCATCACTTCACGTCTCTGAGCCTCAGTCTCCTCATCTGTGCATGGGGTGTAAAAACCCCAAGAGAGTTCGTGAGGATTAACGCTATCATGTGACTGTCCCATAGAGTAAAGGCTTATCTGACACTAATTCCCTTTCCTCTTACTCCTTCCCTTCAGGCGGGGACTTATTCATTTCCACTTGCTTATTCAGCAAGGATTTATTGAATGCCTACTGTGTGCCTGGCCTTCCTCTGGGTGCTGTGGCTACACGGACACCCTGGTCCACAAGCCCCTAAATGCTCCCCTTCTAGCGGGGAGGCAGGCCAGCGACAAGTGAAGAAATGAAGACACTTTCAGGAGGGTAAGTGCTATACAGGAATGGACAGGGTGATGTGTCGGAGAGGGCCCGGTGTGTGGGGACCTCCTCACTGGAGCCCTTGATCCCTCGGCACGCCAGTGTTTGATGCTCTCATCTTCGGGATGCTTCCACAGCAGAGCCCTTCCCAGTCCTTCCGAGAATAGCTTTCCTATTTTAACAAGAGAGCTTATTGCCATTTCCTTCACCTCAGTCAGGAAGGCACTTTACCCTTCTTACACCTGTTCCAAATTTCAATTACACCACATCCTTAAAGCACAGTTCAGCCAGATTCCTTAGGAGGAGGGGAAAAATGGTGCTGTAAGTATTCATAATGTGTTTGCGTTATGGAATAATTATACATAATTGCTCTGCCT
Organism: Diceros bicornis minor; assembly: GCF_020826845.1. NCBI lineage: Eukaryota > Metazoa > Chordata > Mammalia > Perissodactyla > Rhinocerotidae > Diceros > Diceros bicornis. The sequence continues at coordinate 42,316,155 of NC_080763.1, forward strand.
TGTAAATAACTGTAAAACATTTACCAGTGTCTACCATGGGAGAAACCACGAAGCCGCCTTCCCCCACGGAGGAGCCGGGTGGAAATGCACAGTGACGTCGACAATCTTCTCTTTTCTCCAGGCACATCTGTTCTTTCCATCAGCGAGGAAGCCCGTAAAAATTATGCCCACTTATTGGTTTATATTCATATAGGATCTGATTCTCTCATTTACTCCCCGCACATGAATTGAACACCTACAATGGCCCAGAAACTGGGACGTAAGACAGTAATAGCAATTATTGTTTCTCGAGGGCTTACTATGTGCTGGCACCATGCTGGGCACTTCAGATGCGTCCCCTCCTCTAACTCTCACAGTCGCCCTGTGGGACAGGGACTGTGATTCTATTCTCGTTTTATAGAAGGAGGAACTGAGGCTTACAAGTTTTAAGAAAATTGCCAAAGTTCACAGAATTACTGCAGAACAAAGCTGGGCATTCAAAGCTAGGCAGTGTAGCCACGCACTCGATCTCTCACCACGAGGATTCAACAAATGCCACCCTCCCCACCAATAAATGGTTGACTGACTTCTGGAAGGGTCCATGCCCTCTAGTTGGTGAGATGTGAGGAGGAGCTAGATCAACACATGTTGTTGTTGTTCCATTGTTATGAGTTGAATTGTGTCTCCCCCAGCAAAAGATATGTTGAAGTTCTCTAGCACCTCTGAATGTGATCTTATTTGGAGAGAGGTTCTTTAAAGAGGTAATTGAGTTAAATGAGGTCATTAGGGTGGATCCTAATCCAATATGACTGGTGTCCTTACAAAAGGGGGAAATTTGGACACAGAGATACCCACAGAGGGAAGACGATGTGAAGACACAGGGGGAAGACAGCCATCTACAAGCCAAGGCACACTTGAGGCTTCCAGAAGCTAGGAGAGAGGCATGAACAGGTTCTCCTTCACAGCACGCACGAACCAACCCTGCTGACACCTTGATCTCGGACTTCTGGTCTCTTTCAGTTGCTTAAGCCTCTCAGTGTGTGGTACTTTGTTGCAGCAGCCCTAGCTGACTACATCCAGGAACCCACCCCCCCAAACCCACCCAGGGCCCAGGGTAGAACTGGCGTCACCGTGGTGACCAGACTCAGAGCCGCCCAGGGCTAAGAGACACAGACTAGGTCCTTTGCAGGTGGTTTTAAAGGTCTGATTGAGAACTGATTTCTCAGTAAGGCCACTGGCACATGGGCCAACAGGCGCCCAGAGCGGGAAATGGCAGAGCCATGACCACACAGCACAGACTGGTGGAGCTGGAAGGAGGACCAGCACAGGGCTCCCCCACTGCTGCCTGGTCTCCTCGTGCCTAACGAGGCTGCGTGTATGCCCATTACTTCCCCCAAATAAACTGCTGGCCTTGGAGAAAATAAGTGAGCCGGCATCTGGAGGCCATTATGCCGAGACCCAGAGTCGCTACGGTGCACGAGCCACGGCTGGATCCAGTTGGTCGGTTTGCTTGCTGTTACGATGTGACAGCCTCATCCGGAGTTCTGAGCAAAGCCCGCTCCCCATTCTGGGTGGCAGGTGGATCCGGGTGCCGCCAGCCCTCTGCAGTGGCCAAATAGGGTGTGTTAATTTCCCGGGGCTGCCACAACAGATTACCACAAACCTGGTGACTTAAAACAATGGGAATTTGTTCTCTCACAGTTCTGAAGGCCAGAAGTCCAAAATCAAGGTGTCAGCAAGGCTGTGTGGCCTCCGAGGGCTCTCGGGGAGGATCTTCCCTGTCTCTTCCAGCCTCTGGTGGCTCCTGGCTTTCCTTGGCTTGTGGCAGCATCGCTCCAGTCTCCGTCTCCGTCTGCACATCATTCGTTTTCCTGTGCCTCTCTGGGTCTCAAATCTCCCTTCACCTTTCTCCTGTAAGGACACCAGTCATGGATTTAGGGCCCACCCTAAATCCAGGACGATCTCATATTGAGATTCTCAAATTAATTATATCTTTGAAGAGCCGTAATTCTAAGTAAGGTCCCATTTACAGGGTCCTGGAGTTAGGACGTGGATGTATCTTTTTTGGAGGACACAATTCAACCCACTCTACAGGGTTTGGACCATTGCCTCTGAGCCCCGTCAGGCCTCCTGTGCTTGTACCCTTCTGACACAGGGGAGAGAAGGGCTTTGACAGGAACTATTTAGAGGAACTATTATGGCCCCCAAGGAAGAAGACCATTCCTTCTTCCCTCATGCCCCCTAGCAGAACCCTCTCCCTGCTTTATCCTGTCCTGCCTTCTCCCAGCCACGTGATTCAGGGGCAGCCTCTTAGACTCATTGCAGGACAGTCCCGTCTTCTCTAACCCAGACAGCCCCAAACTTCCTCAGTTCACAGAACCCATCACGTCTCAGGAATTTTTTCACACAGTCCTCAACCAAAAGAAATACCTAGCAGTTCTGTTTGTTAGTATAAGGACCCAACGACCTAACACATATCATGTCCTAATGACTTAGCAGCCATTTGAAAGAAATAATACATACAAATTGAAAAAACATATTCTTATTTTATTCTTAAATAACCCCAAAGGCTTCCTAACAGGGTGTGTGCCCCCGTTGGGCCCTGCACGTCTTCCGGAACCCACGGGCATCAAATTTGCATCTCCTGGTTATTCGCGAGGCAGAACCTCTTTTCGTATGTGTGGCTCTTGGTGTTTCTTCTGCGAAAAGTCTGTTCACAGCCTTTCCTCTAGGATTGTTTCTGTCTTTTTCTTGCTGATTTGTGGACGTTCTTTACATATGTGCTGATTCTCTTCCTTGGCGGTTATACAAACGGCAGACGTCTTCTCCCCGTCTGTGGTTTATCTGTTCGCTTTTCGGTAACTGGAAATTTAAAATCTGAATGAAGTGTGAGCTCATTCTCCCACACCTGCCCCAGTGATCTGGTTGTCCCTGTGCTAAAACCCCCAATGGCTTCCACTGCCGTCAGAGTAAATTCCCACCCCAGCCCCTCCACCTCTCCAGCCTCTTGGGTTCCTCTCTCCTTCTGGCTCCTTCTGCCCAGGCCCTCCGGGTTTCTTGTGTCTGGAACGCTCCAGCTGTGGCCTGTGTACATGATCTCCTCCCCGCTCCCTCTGCCCTCGGGTCACCTCCCCCAGGAGCTCACCCCTGCCCACCCACCCCAATCACCCTCTACTGCAGCTCCGCCAGTGAGTCCAGGGTTTGTGTGTTCAAGTTTGACATCATCGTCTTTATCAGTCTTGCGTGTTTACTTGTGTCTCCTCCGCTAGCTCAGAACCAGGGAACATAGTGTCTGTTCCCTGCTCTTCCCCCGGTGCCCAGAACCGTGCCCAGCCTGTAGTCAGTATTTGCCCCATCCCCCCATAAGGGCTTCCCCGAATTGGGACCCCTGCAGTCGCACCTGGAGGGTCTCAGCCTCCAGGTCAATGAGTCGCATCCACACCCAGTCACACAGCCGAAACACACAGACTCACTTGTTGCTGCGGAGGAGGAGTGGCAGCCTGGGGCCTCCCTGCTTTCCGTGTCTGAGGCCTGGCAGGGGACGCCTCCTCCAGGGGAGGCTGGCGGCAGGGAGGGGGACTGAGTGCGGCCCTCCTGGCAGGAGGAGGTGGGCTGGCTGGGGATACATTTGCATGAGAACTAGACTTAAGGGGGAAATGAGCAGGAGGAGCAGTTGTCCGATTGGAGTTCTGGGATTTGTCTTCAGCAAATTTTCTCTGATTTCCCCAAACACTTGAAATTAATTAGGTGGACCGGAGCCTTCATGAGCCTCTCTCGGTTGGAATCTCACCCCTGCCAGGGCTGAGTTTGGCAAGCTTCCTGAAAGAGTCCCAGGATCTCTCACGCTGACCCAGTCTGTCTTGTGTATCTGCCTGCTCCTCGCTGCACTCCTGGGGAGCTGGAGAGAGCCTCTTATTAAGTCTTCACATGTTCTCACACCTGCCGAAGGTACACTGTTGGATGGTTCTGGGGCTCCTGTCCTACAGGGGCCAGAGAGCAAGGCCATGCCCCCATGGGAGCGGCTCTTCCTGCTGTCAGTCATCCTGCAGAGAGGCCCACCTTGGAGAGGAAATGAAGGCTGGGGATGTGGGCTTCCCGCTGAGGTATTTGCTCCCTCTGGGCTTCCTGGGTGTTTGGGCTGGATGTGGAGGTGTGGGCTCAGATGGGAGCAGCGTTCAGCAGGCTGTGGCCCCCGCGATGTCCCTATCTAGCAGCAGATGTTCAGTTCTCTCTGTTGTGCCTGAGGCTTCCTGATGCCTCGAAAGAGCCCAGAGCCTGGAATCAGCTGTGTGAGACGGAAACAAGGCAGCAGCCCCCCTAGAAGCCAGAGGGCAGTGTAAGCAGCGACCACCATGGGTGGGGGAGTTGGCCTGGAGGAAAGTGACCTCCTTAGGGCTTCTGGCAGCCACAGCTGTGACATGGTGGCTTCACATGAGGCCCAAAGAGGCATGAGATGGCAGTGTGGAGCTTCTCAGTGATGCTTGGGCATGCTCACAATGTGTGTGTACAAGCTCTGCATGTGTATGTGGGGGCTCAAAGTCGTCTTTTTTTTTTTTTTTGGTGAGGAAGATTAGCCCTGTGCTAACATCTGCCAATCCTCCTTTTTTTTTTTTTTGCTGAAGAAGACTGGCCCTGAGCTGACATCCGTGCCCATCTTCCTCCACTTTATATGGGATGCCACCACAGCATGATTTGACAAGCGGTGTGACGGTGTGCACCTGGGATCCGAACCAGCAAACCCTCGGGCCGCCGAAGCGGAGCGCATGCCCTTAACTACTGTGCCACTGGGCCGGCCCCTCAAAGTCCATTTTAATGAAAGTTCTTACAAAATAATTTAGCGATTTTTTTGAATAAGTTATGCATTTACATAGTTCAACATGCAAAATGTAGGAAAGAGTAGCAGCGGAAATGGTCCTTCCCTCCTGTTTCTCAGGCATTCATCCTCTTCCTAAAGACACCGACGTTACCAGCTTCCTGCCTCAGAGAGATGTTACGAATATACAATCAACTGTATCTATCTCTTTCCACCTAATAGCACTATTCTGTACCTTCTGTTCTGTGCTTTAATTTCTTTACTTCATAATATATTTTGAGATTATTTCATATTGATACGTAAGTGCTTTCTCTTTTTTTCTGATTAAAATATATTCTATTAGGGCCGGCCCCATGGCATAGCGGTTAAGCACACGCGTTCCGCTGCTGGCGGCCCAGGTTCGGATCCTGGGCACGCACCGAGGCACTGCTTGTCAGGCCATGCTGTGGCGGCGTCCCATATAAAGTGGAGGAAGATCGGCACGGATGTTAGCTCAGGGCCAGTCTTCCTCAGCAAAAAAAAAAAAAAATTCTATTGATGGGTATAACAATTCATTTAATCAGTTCTCTTGAAGGACATTTAGGTTGTTTCTGATCTTTTGCCATGATACAGTGGGCATTTATAGAAGAGTGGCCGTATTTTGCCATCACAGGGTCGGATATGGCAGAGGCAGTGAAGCTCACCTAATAATCCATTTGTCTTCCCACGGGCCTGAGGCCCCTGGCAGTTTGTGTGGTCATGGACTGGTTCTAGCCCAGGGACTGTGAGCAGAAGCGATGTGTGTGACTTTGGGAAGGCCATTGGAAAGCCCCTGTGGGATTCTCTAATCTCTCTCTCTCTACCGTGGTGACTGAAGAGGCAGAATGTTCCAGATGCTGAAACCTCAGGATGGTGGAGCCTCTGTCAGCCTGGGTCCCTGAGGGACTCTATGGAGCAGAGTCTCCTGCAGACCCACAATGGACACTGTGACATTTTGCATGAGCAAAAAGTAAACTTTGTTGTGTTCAGCCACTAGGCATTTAGGTTGTTAACTTCAGCTGGCCTATCTAATTTGGTGAGAATCAGTACATAGATATTTGTGACAGTGAATTTAATAAGTGACTTTTAAATGAGTGGTTTATCAAGAAATTTTCGGGGGAGGCTCGATGGAACTTGCAGAACTGTGCATGTAGACGGGAATTCCTAGAAGAGCCACCCTGGGTATCTCCATCTTTCCTGTTGCCCCAGATGGGTATGATCCCTAAATCGCCCCTCGCCACCAGACCTCTTGTCCCTAGGCACACTCATCAAGAGCATCTAGCCTTCTGCATCTCATCATTCCTCTTTCTTCCCCCTTTGATGACAATGGAGCTCTGGGGAGCCTTTGCAAAGAAAATCAGTTATGTTAGAGTCAAAAGTCAAAGGAGGGCATGTACAATTGTGAAAACTCAGAAATAATCTAAATGCCCAAATGTAGTGGATATATTCAGTAATTTATGACATATTCATGGTTGAAACAGTCATTAAAAATGAGATAAGAGGGGGCCAGCCTAGTGGCGTAGTGGTTAAGTTCGTGCGCTCTGTATCGGTGGCCCAAGGTTCGCAGGTTTGGATCCTGGGGGCAGACCTACGTACTGCTTATCAAGCCATGCTGTGGCAGATATCCCGCATATAAAGTAGAGGAAGATGGGCATGGATGTTAGCCCAGGGCCAATCTTCCTCAGCAAAAAGAGGAAGATTGGCAACAGATATTAGCTCAGGGCTACTCTTCCTCACATACACAAAAAAATGAGACAAAAGAAAAAGGATATAAGAGAGGCTGGCCCAGTGGTGTAGTTGTTGAGTTTGCACACTCTGCTTCGGTGGCCCGGGGTTCGAGGGTTCGGATCCTGGCTGCGGACCTACACACCGCTTATCAAGCCATGCTATGGTGGTGTCCCATATGCAAGGTAGAGGGAGACTGGCACACATTTTAGCTCAGGGACCATCTTCCTCAAGCAAAAAAAGGATGATTGGCAACAGATATTAGCTCAGGGCTAATCTACCTCACCAAAAAACAAGCAAAACAATATAGGAAAATGTCCATGACATTTTTGTTAAGAGAAAAATAAGGCAGATTACAAACTAGTGTTTAAAGTATGACCCCACTTAAAAAATATCGGTTTGTATGTAGAAAATGTGTACTATGGCAACGTGCAAATGTTGCCCCTTGGGTCCTCTCCAATTTTGCTGAAATATAGTTTTTGATTACTGTCATCTCCTCCACTCCTGCAGCTTCAATTCCCACCAATGTGCTGAGGGCTCCCACATCCACATTTCTTGCTAAGATTTTAACATTTACCAAATGGTCAGTTTATCACTTCCTTCTAAAACTTGCTCTTTCTCTGTGCTGCTGTCTCAATCAGTGGTTCCACCATTCTACCAGAACCCTGGGAATCATCCAGGATTTCTCTCTCTACTTTATAAATCAAACCAGTTAACTGAGTCCTGTTGATTATTTCTCTCTAACATCCCTTATATCTGTCCATGTCTCTCGATCGCTTTGAGCACTTTATCTTGAGCCTTACTATTTCATACCTGGAAGATTCCAGTAGCCTCCTCCCTGGTCACTCTGCCTCCACTCTCATCTACCCCATTGATTGCACGCACTGAAGCCAGAGTGATCTTTCCACCATGCAGACCTGGCCATATCACCCCCAACTTAAAACCCTTGAACAGCTATTCTCTACCTTGGACAGTCCAAGCTCTTACATGACCTTTGATTCTCCCAAGGAGCTGCTCCAGCCATACCTGTGGACTCACCACTCTCTGTCTTATTTCTGTGCCCACCCACTCACCCATTTACCCATCCATCCATCCATCCCCTCATCCATTCATCTACCCATCCATCTACCCATCCATCCATCCATCCATCCATCCATCCATCCATCCATCCATCCGTCCATCCATCCATCCATCAATCAAACTGTCCATGCATCCACCCATCCATCCATCCACCCACCCACCCAGCCACCCACCCACCTAATAAAATCTACCAGCACTTCTTTATGCATCTCTGTGACTTGGGTAAAAAAACATCATTGTTCATTGAGACAAACAACAATTCCAGAGATCCTATATGGGAAATTAAAGACAACAAAACAAAACAATAATGGATTCTATCTCCCTTTCTTAATGCTTCCTATTTTTGTGGCCTCTTGAGTTAATTTTTCATAATGATACCTCTTACCTGCTCTCTCTCTCTCTAACAGTTTGCATTTTGCTTGGGGTAAAAATACAGTCATTTGCACTGGAAACCGGTATGAAATCTGCTCTTTTGGTGCTTTTGTGAAATGTCTATGTGACGACCTCCACTTGGTAAATTGGACTGTCTCTCAGGCACTCACAGAAATATTTGTACAAACACACAGAGGTAGAATCCTTTCATTCTGGAGTGTGGCTTTCCTTGATCTTGGTGAAGTTAAAGGAAGAAATAAAGAAACGAATGATGAATGTGGAAGAAGAGGTCACAAAGAAAGGCCTTCTTTTATTTTAAGCCCTCAAAAAAAAAATTCACAAACGTGGATTTCTTTTTTTTTTTTTTTTAACAGAAAAGGGCTTTGTCCATGTGTTGTTCATTTAAGAGCTTATTTATTATTTATTTATTTTAATGATGGAAACCCCCATCCAAGGAGGCACGGAGCCCTAATGAGAACTCGCGGCATCAGGAGCGCTTCCAGCATTCGCCCTCAGCCTCCCGCATCCCGAGGCTTGCTGGCGTGCATATGCCTCATTACGGACACATGCCCTGTCATGTGTTATTCCTCACTTAGTGACAATTTGTCACTGTCACCCTTGACATGTCACTCCGTCGGCAGACGGATTTGACTTCGATGCCAAGTCTGACACTCGGATGAGAGGCAGTAGTAACCTGAATTGAAATAACGGGTCGAGAGTGGCTAATTTCACTCTGACATAATTCTAATACCACGTAAAGAGAGAGAAGTGCTGTATTGAAAGGGGAGGGTTTTTTTTTTTTTTTTTAAAAAGCCTTTCTTTCCCCCTGTTCTCTCTTGCTCTGAGTCTGAGTATTCAGTTACTCTTCAGGATAATGCTTTTATTTTTGAAGGATTAAGTCTTGCGTTTTAATAACATGCATTTTCAATTAAGTGCACTAAGATCCGTGGCTATAACTATTAGTTAAACTATAAGTAATGGTTGCATGTAAAAATTAGGAAACGTTGTGCTTTAGATAAATTACATTCAAATTAGTTCTTATTATAAATGGGATAGAAAATGGATTTTTTAGCTCTGGCTGGCCAAAGAGCCAACATTTGTATCTACTTCATTTGTTTAAATATATTTCAAGCCAGATTGAAATCCATACGGCCTGACATTAATTGAGTGCTGCCACATCAATGTACTCAAGTTTCATAAACCACCGAGGAGTGAGTTTTTACTGGCTTGAATTAGAAATATTCCAACCCTCTTACGCTAAAATAGTATTGTTTATGTAGTGATTCTTTAAGCCATCATTAAATGGTATAAATCTTAATAAAATGCATTTAAACAGACCATATGCAGGGTATGGCTGAGTTTTTAAGGAACTGTTTTTTTTTACCCTGAAAGAGACGATTACATTTATTTTTCCTGTGGAAAGAGAATCTTTTGTACAATATTTTTCAGTAAACGCTGCTTTCCTTTTGCAAAGATATGAGAAAGAGATTCAAGGTTAGTGTAGATTTTGTCTTCTTCCCACCTTGCCTGTGTTTCTTGAGGATGGGAGGAGACAAAGGGAGAATCGTTTCACTGTTTGTCCAGGGAGAGAGGATAATAGTGGGCAAACATGTAAAAAATTCCCTCCAAGGGAGTCACCCAGTAGTTGGTTCTGTTTTTATGAAGCCAGAATTGAATTTGCCGGTTTACAGGAAGAATTGTAAACAGCCGTGTGGATCAGAATTCTTGAGTTATGACCAAGATGCTCTCACCCTATGGGCAGACCTCACGAGAGAGGTGGCGTCATCCTCAAAGGGTTGCTTTGTGATCATGGAACCAAGCAAGGGACTCACAGAAATTCAATGTCCAGTGGCATCAGTCCCCCACAGCCCAAAGGTGTGCACCTGTGCAAAATGCATTCCTCATCCATCAAATGTTGACTGAATGCCTGTGCTGTGCAGGGTGCTAAGGAAGCTGCAGTAAATGAGCTGAGAACTGAGCGAGGTTGATGGTCATTAAGAATGGAGCAGATGAAGGAGATTGATGCTAGGGAAATGCAAGGCATGACGGGAGCCTAGTCAGAGAGGGAGGGAAGGATGGCATTTCAGGGAAGCCACATCTAGGTGGAGACTTAAAGCACAGGTAGGAGCGCACAGGTATTTGAAAACACCTGGTGGTGTTTGGGGGAAGTTGGAACAGTAGGAGACAAGGCTCAGTGCTCAGAGTACGCAGGGGTAGTGGAGGAGCTGGAGGAAGTCAGAGGGACCAGGCATTCAGGCAAAGCTCCCCCACATCCACTGACCTCATGGGCCATGGGATGGCTTTGCCAGTGGAACTGATCATTGGCAGGCCTCTGGCTGGGCCTTGCCTCTGCTTGACTTTATGTCAATGGGCTTGAGCCATATTTGTAAAAAATGCAGCCTCTGATCTCACCTCTATATGACTGTCCTCGTTTTATGTGGTCTGTTGGGTTTGTTATAAAGAGGCAATGTCTCTGGAGAAGTTGGAGACACCTGCATAGAAAAAGACCATTCAAGAGCTGAGGAGCCTCTCTTTGGCCTGCTGGCCACCACATTCCTGGTTGGAGTTCTGTCCTATCAGCTCACCTTTCTTTCTTTTTGTTTTTTTTGTGAGGAAGATCAGCCCTGAGCTAACATCCATGCCAATCCTTCTCTTTTTGCTGAGGAAGACTAGCCCTGAGCCAGCATCCGTGCCCATCTTCCTCCACTTTATGTGGGACGCCGCCACAGCATGGCCTGACAAGCGGTGCATCAGTGCGCCCCCAGGATCCAAACCTGGGCCACCAGTAGGGGAGCGCGTGTACTTAACTGCTGCGCCACAGGACCAGCCCCTCTTTCTTTTTTTTATATTTTTTAAAATGAAAGCTAGTGATATATATATATATATATATATATTTTTTTTTTGCAGGGAAAGATTCACCCTAAGCTAACATCTGTTGCCAATCTTCTTCTTTTGTTCTTTCTCCGCAAAGCCCCGAGCATGGTTGTATAGCCTGGTTGTAAGTCCTTCTAGTTCTAGGTGGGCTGCTGCCACAGCATGGCAACTGACAAATGGGTGGTGTGGTTCCGTGACCAGGAAACGAACCTGGGCTGCCAAAGTGGAGAGCGCCGAACTTTAACCACTAGACCATCAGGGCTGGCTCTCAGCACACCTTTCTTAACCATTCTTTGTTAGTCATTAATTCACTCATTCATTCATTAATTCATTCATTCAACGTATGGTGAGTACCAATGCTGTGCCGGGCACTGAACTAAGTAGTGGACACTCAGTCGCTACCCCAGCCTCCCTGGAGCTTATGGCTTAGTGGGGCTGTGTGATGGTCTCATAATGAGAAATACATGTGCTGTGGGCATAAACTCCTGAAGGAATTGACTTGAAGCTGAGGCCTGAGGATAGACAGAGGTCACCAGACAGGGTGGGATGGGAGCTGGGCAGGTAGAGGGGAGGACGTCTGCCAGGTTCTGGAGAGGAAAGAGACCCCAGCAATCTCAGAGCCAGAAGACGGGGTTCCAATCCGAGCTCCAACAGGTAACTACTTAGATCCTGGGTGAGTCAGCTGATGGTGGGGCCTCAGTTTCCTTATCTGTAGAATGGTGACAATAATAATGGTGACAGCTGAATGGGATGGCAGGATCTGGTTCACAGCAGGGCTCAGGGACGGCTAGGTGAATCTGGATGGAGCACCACATTTTCTATGTATTTGAAGAATGACATCCAGTCAAATGGTAGAGCAATATGTATTGATTGCCAACATCAGCTATTGCAGTAAATCTCAGCAGATGCACAAGCTAGGCACCGTTATCCCCATTTCACAGGTGAGGACACTGAGGCTCAGGAGGGGAAGCAGCTTGCCTAGGGGGTTAGGAGGGCGGTGGGGGTCTTACCCACGTGTCTCTGGCCCCGTGCTCCTCTCCCCTTGCTCGGTGCAGCCTCAAGGAGCTGACAGTCTAGCCCAGTGGTGCTCAACTGGGGGCCCTTCTGCCCCTGGGGGACATCTAGCAACACATGGGGACATTATGGTTGTTATAATGCACAGGAAGTCCCCTCACAACAAATAATTAAGGGGCCCAAAATGTCAATAGTGCTGAGGTTGAGAAACCCTGTTCTAGTGGACACCAAAGCAAAGGATGTCAGGTCTCTGCAGTGAGTGGGTTCACGGTCAGTGTAAGCTCTTGTGGGAGCAGAGGGAAGGGGACTTAACCCCCAGCCCGGGGCTGGGTCAGGGGGGCAGAGGGCTCAAGGGGAGAAGTTTCCATAGAGCGGGTGAATCTGCAGTGAGGCCTGGTGGATGGAAAGGAGTGAGCAGGACATTCAGAGAGTGCGCAGCTGAGCCAAGGCCCAGGGCGTGCCGTGGTGGGGGGCCACAAGCAACTATTTCCTGGGATAAAGTCTGAGGAGGCACCTGGGGAGAGGTGAGACTGCAGGTGCAGACTGAGGCCTTGTATCACACCCTGAGGAGCTTGGATTTTATGCAGAGGGCAATAGGGAGCCATTGAGGGTTGCGAGTAGGCAAGGCTGTGATCAGGTTTGCGTTTAGTGAGATTGGAAGGTTTCGTGAATCTTCGTGGCTGCACTCACAGTGGAACAAGGAGGTTCTGGAGAAGAAATCCTTGTCCCCACCCAGCTGGGAGGAGCTCATTTATTTGCAGCATCTCTCCCTGGGCATCCCTGGGGACTGACCTTTTCTGCTGCCTCCATTCTTATCGTGGACTCATTTTCCAGGCATCCAGGGAACTGTTTGAAGACTGTGGTCCTGTAGGCCTCGCTCTCTGGGGCCACTGTCTGGGCCTGAATGACTTGGAATGGACAGGTGGCATCTTGGGGATGGAAATTGATTCTTGGCTGCCGAGGGGCCTGGCGTCCACTGCTCAGATGGTGGCCACGTTTGCCTTTTCCAGGGAGGGAGAGCGATTACATCAGACCAATTTAGCCCTCTTTGCAAGCCTGGCCTGAGAGTCGCTTTGGCCCTCTGTTTTTTAAACCTGGGGTTAATTGGGGACTGCTGTATATTTAATAGGGAGCTTCTGAGACAGAGCTGTGTGGGCCTCTGTCGTTCAATAGTCCATTAGGCAGGGACTTGAGAGTTGAAATGGTCATATGAATCTCTGGAGAGGGAACTCATTAATGGGACAGTAAGTTCCAATTAGTGGCATAGTCCACAAGGACGAAGGTGCAAAAACACGGCCCTCAGCCCCTCTCCCAGAGGGGTTCCGTGATCCAGCTGCCTGCTTCCCGCTGCGCAAAGGCTGTCACAAACAACACAAATGTTTGCTCCGAAAATCCATCTTTGTCATCCACATTGTCAACTGGAAGGCAAAAGCCCTTCCAACCATTTAGAGAAAATAGAAAACGCCACTGGCTTTCACGAGACCATTTCTTCTCTCGACAGGGAAAGAGAAAGCCAGCTGCGTGAGGCCCAGCCCCGGAGATCTTTTTGTCTGGTGTGTGAAGCTGCGGGATCCCAGTTGGGGAATAAGGTGTGTCATCTAAGCATTCTACATCCAGCGGCTCCTGCTCTTCTTTCTCCTAAGTGCCTCCTCGCACCTGGGCAAGGCTCGGGACTCCTCCCGCCAGCAATGGCAGAGGCTGCATGGAGGGGGCTTGCCTCGGCAGAGCATGGGCAGATTTCCCTCTAGGGAGGTAGGACATGGGCGTTGACCTTGGAAAGACATGATTTTAGCTTTGACTGTAGCACAGAGAAGTCAGTTAACCATTCTGAGTCTCCACGTGCCCATCTTCAGAATAGGGACATTGATTCTTAAAGTGCCTGGTATATTACAGGCACTCAATACACACATACACGCACACACTCACATACAGATGTACCCCAAGGGCATGCAGTGGTGAAGGCAATGGATAAGCTGATATTTTTAGTACACTTTTCTATCCATTCTGTTGTCCCAAGAGCCCATGATGTGGGTGGGGTGAGTTATTCCCATTTTAGAGGTGAAGGAAGTGAGGCCCAGCAAGGGCCACTGGTTTACTGAAGCCTCGACCTTCCATCCTTGACCCTCACATCATGAGGCCATAATGGTGGCTTTTGCCAGGTCCTGGAGCCCACATTGATTCTGATATTCAACCCAGGCTTCTGAGAGAATTCAGCTATGAGGCATTTGAGGAAGCCTGTATTCTGGAAAGTTGAGAGTTGAGAGAAAAGCACAACCCAAATAGATGTGAGCGTATCAGGAAAATTGGGTGAGCGAGGCAGGACTAAGGATAGAGGCTTTGGGGACAGGAAGACTGGGTGTGGGCCCTGGACCCACATGGACTGACAGTTCCTCTCTGAGCACAGTAGGGACAGCAGGACCTACCCCGTCGGGTTGTGTGAGGTCTGAACAAGCTCATACTCAGCAAAGGGAACTCAAGAAGCCCCTGGAAATGGGGGCTGTTCTTCCTTCTCTGTTGATTTGGAAAGAGTGGCTCAGTGAATTGGAAATTGGACATCCCTGCTTCATGGAGGTCCCTCATCCACACCAGGCCACCCTCCCCAGCTGCCTTCTCCCTAGTCACCCTGTCTGTTTCTTTCCGAGCATGGATCACAATCTGCACTTCTCTTGTTCATCTGTTCACTGGGTACTTTGTGTTCTCCACATTGGGCCACAGGCTCTCCGAGGACGGAGCTTTTGTGTTAGGTTCTCTTCGGTGTCCCCAAGGCTTACACCGGTGTTTGCCCATGGTCAGTGCTCAGTGATGAGTTGTCCAGTGACTACATGAATGAAAGAACCAGCACCCTTTCTGCATGTTCTTGACTGAGCAGCATCTCTGTTTTCTTTCCACAAAACAGTGGCTGCACCCTCAAGACCTATGTCTACTGCTTCTCTGATGACCATTCTCCCATCTCCTCCATACCAGCAGGGCCCACTGATCATGGCTGGATCTCAGAGTTGGAAGCCTTGGGTTCCAATCTTGGCTTGGCTGTGTGGCATCCTCTGTAAGCCTCTTTCTCCTTGTTTTTCGAACAAGGAGGTTTGACTTGCTGATCTTTCCGGTACCCTCCTAGGCCTGACCATCTGGTCTGTTAGAGAACACTTAGGTTTAGGTTAAAACTGGGCAGTGTGTTAAAATCCATTTTCTCATGCTCAGAGGGCAGAGGTCTCTCAGCTGCAGATGTGACAAATTCTGAGAGAAGATCATGAGGGCTGTGTGCCCACCGGGACAAAGGCCTGTTTGGGTGGGCGACGTGTGCCCCTGTGCATTAGATGCTGTGATACAGCTGTTTCTTTCCATATTTTAACTCCACTGTCTCTCTGACGCATGGCTGTGATAATGGACAATGAATATTACGGTGACATTCTGAAATTATGTTTAGTGATGCAGCAGAAAAAGAAATTAATTTCATTCATTGACAAGCTTGTCAATTTACTCATATTGACTTTTTGATGCCTGTACCACAGATGGCAAAGTTCATATACTATAAAATGCATCATTATTAATATTGTTTCGAGCCATTGTAAGTCTCTGGGAGCTGAGAGCTAGGGGGCTGCTTCTTTGAATCAGATAAGTACTAAAGAATATAAGATCTGTGTGTTTATATTTATATTTTATATTAAAAACACCAAAGAGATCTTGATTAAGTCATCTTTGACTCCCTGTCATCTCTCCCCACCAATATCCAATCAACTGCCATGTCCTGTCAATTCTACTCCACATTTCTTAGTCCTATGCTCTTCTCTCCATCACTGCTGCCTTTGTCCTAGTTTAAGCTGTCATTACTTTAAAGATTTTATTTATTTATTTATTTTTCCCCACAAAGCCCCGGTAGATAGTTGTATGTCATAGCTGCACATCCTTCTAGTTGCTGTATGTTGGACACGGCCTCAGCATGGCCGGAGAAGCTGTGCGTTGGTGCGCGCCCGGGATCCGAACCCGGGCCGCCAGCAGCGGAGCGCACGCATTTAACCGCTAAGCCACAGGGGCCTGCCCAAGCTGTCGTTACTTTATGCCTTGACTGTTGCAACAGCTCCCCAGGAGGACTTCTTGCCTCCAGTTTCTCCTCTCCCCCAGTCCATCTTTCCCTTACATTCACAGCATTGATGGCACCAGTCCTCCACTCTAAAGCCTTCTGTGGCTCCCTCATGCCTTCAGATTACAGTGCAGTATTCAGGGGCTACCATGGTCTCTCCTTAACCCATTACCACCTGTTCCATCCCTTTATGATCTTGTGGGTCCCTCCAGAGATCTGGGTCTGCATCCAAATCTTGTGTGCATATTGGTTAGAGATTCCTGAGCCCCTCCCTTGTAGATCCTGATTCTGGAGGGGCTTGGGAAACTCCATGTTGAGAAGAAGCAGTGTGATCCGATGCAGTGCACCCGCACATCTGCTGGTCTGCTCAAACCCAGCCAGTCCTTGTCCCTCACCTGTTCCCTCAGCCCTCAGTAAGCCGTGACCCCTTAGCTCATCTCCCCATCGCCAAGCTGAAATGCCCCCTCCACCGTAAGGGGCTCTCTGATCCCCCCAACTGAAAATAATCTCTTCCCAATCCCCACATTTAAAGTCTTATTGGATTAGACTTTTCATCATTGTCAAGAGTCCTTTCACTCCATTAACTGAAACATACGTAGGCCCTCCTTCTTTCCTTTCTGTTATTTCTCCTGGTTTTCATACCTCTGGCTGAACGGCTAGGACATTTAGTGTTGTTTCTGTTGTCAATAATTTACATCCTTATAGTACTTGAGAGTATTTTCAAAATGTTTTTAATTGTCTTCATTCATTTAGCTAAGATGGAGCACCCACTCTGTGTTAGCTGTGGTTCTATGCCGTGGAGGTAGAACTTTGCCGAGCCACTGTCTATTGGGTGAGACAGACGAGTCACCAGATACTTACGATAAAACACAGGCATTTGATGGATGACTGTATTGGATTCCCATGTCCACCGTTATAGCCTCAATGTCTAGCACAATGTCTGGCACATAACAGGTGCTATAGTGAAAATACTATTTACTGCAAGCTATGCAGTGTGTCCAAATTAAAGATAAGTGGGTGTGTAAGGAGTGTCTTGAGGGGATGGTGGGCTGCTTTGTCTAGTGAGCCACAAGGAGATAGGGAAGTGTGGGTGAGTCAGTAAGCTTTCGAGATTTGCCTAACCACCCTGTGAGACAGGCAGGTGTCAGGAGCCCAGTGCACAAGTCCGCAGGGCAGCTTATGGAGTGGTGGTGGGTTACCAGGACAGAGGCCCCCATAGGATGAGCATCAGAGCCCATGATTTCTTGACCAGTAGCTCCTCCATGAGGTCATAGCCTTGGCTCAGCTGAGCCACTCTGGGCCCCCTCTCCCTTGAGCTCTGTCCTGGCAACAGTAAACTTTTGTGGATTCCTGCAGCATCAGATTGGCTTTTCTGGCTATCTCTTCTGGCTTGGTGATTCTTGAAGGAAGCCCTGCTCACAAGCAGGAGCTCAGGGTTCCCAACGAAACCTTGATTTCAGCGCAGAGCTCCACCACTTCCTGTTGGTCTATCCCAAGAGAAACATGCGAACCAGGCGTCTGACCCGGGCGAGATTGATTTGTGTCAGGGTGCCGCCCCATCCCCTCGCTTCCTCAGGCTGACCTTGATTTTTCGGCAGTGAACTTGAGTTCTTCCGTGGAATTACCTTGGGCATAGCCCTTGCTCAGGACTTTCTCTGCAGCCACTTCAGTCTTCCCGTGGGAAAGGCGGCTCCCCAGGGGCAGACAGGAGTCAGAGCCGACCCGAGCAAGGCCCCTTGGGCTTCTGTCCTATAATGGGGGGATTACAGGCAGCATCAGCCTGGGACTTGAGGCCCAGGGGACCCCTGAGATCCTTGCCTTCAATTAAACATCTGCCCTTCTTCTCCCCCTGGCCCCAGGGTCAGAGTCCTGTTGGGTTCCACCTCCCACTCCCACACTCACAGAGGATGTGAGAATACCCTTTCATCTGTGGAGCTTCAGCCAATTTGGATCAAAATGGCACCTAGAAAAATTTGCAGTCCTGTAAATTTGAATGGATTCCAGCAAAATTTGGCACCTAGTTTTCTAATAGTGATGCAAAATGTCATGAGAGGAGAAAGTGGCTCTGAATATCCTTTATACGTGGGTAAGGAGGAGAGTTCACGGAAGCCCTGTTGGGCATGAGGAAAGAGCTGCGTGTGGGTAACACACTGGCGCACGTTGGAGCTGCCATGTCTCTGTCCATGGTACTGACCAACCACCAGCCTTGGGTTCCATTACTTCTCTCTTGGTGCTGGTGACTTCTGACCCAACTTTCCCAGGAATTTCTAGCCTGATGGAGAGGCAGTGAGGACAGGGAGACAATGGGGTAGAGGTTGTTGGAGTGGCCTAGCCATAAAGAATTGTGGGGCTGAGAAAATTGCCTTTCACACATGGCAGTGTCCAAGAAAGTTTTTTTTTTTCTCTTTTTCTAAGGAATTAAGGGGAAATGTGTTACCCTGGATCACCCACATGCTATACATTGTAGATTGGAGAGTTTTTCTTGACCCCCAGCCTGATGTGGGACCCTCATGCTGCAGCCATGATGATTCATCCTTCACTGCCCAGCCTGAATCTTCCCAGGAAGCTCTCTCTGCATCCAGGCAGAGCTGATCATTCTGTCCTATGCTCCCTGCAAATTTCACTTAAATTGCACTTTATATTGTGACAATGCACCTGGCAGAAGCTGGATTTTATTTATCTCTGTGCCCCAAGCGTGAGCACTGAGCCCTGAGCCCTGAACAGACCAAAGCCTCAGATGTGTGTTGGGTGGATAAACCCCTCCCCAATACTGCCCACCTGCCCAGGCCCCAGGGTCATTTTCTCCCTATCTACCCTGTCACCTGCCTTGAAGATAACAGCCTATGGGGACCCACTGACAGCCACCACACTGTCTGACCACCCTGCTCCATTCCTCCTGTTTCCAGACCCCTGCTGCCCAGTCTGGCCTTGCAGACTTGGTTTTCATGAGCTGTCAGACGAGGTGAAGGTACTCCTTGCCTGACCACTCAGGAAACCTGAGGCACGTGGAGGGGACGGGAGTTTTCCTAAGACCCCATGGCTCCACCATGGTGGAACTGTGACTCATATCTTTTAAGCTTTCTTTTCTTTCTTATTTTGGTGGGAAGTTTTAATCAGTGGCCCACAGCCACTGATGTCTGGGCCTTTGAAGATGCCAGTTCTACTTTGCTGGTTGGAAAGGACTCACTGCCCATTTCCGGCCTTGGCCATGTTCTGGCTTCTTTGTACTTCCACCCTGAGCTTCCCCTCTCCTGTGACCCCCACTAAAATCTTTATTGCACATTTACTTTGTGCCAGGAGCTCACGACAGCCCTGCGCAGTAGACATGATTGTCCCCATTTCACAGATGAAGATCTGAACACAGGTTAAGTGACTTGCTCCAGGTCAGAGCCAATAAATTCTGCAGAATGGATTCAGACCTGGAGCGAGCTGCCTCCTGTGAGGCTGTGTTCCCCTTGGCCTGAAATCCCTCATTACTGATGTCTGGGGAACATCTGGTCGGGTATCCAGAGCAACAGACCTGCAGGAAGGAGCCGACCCTGTGATTTATTTTCTCTGAGCTTCCCAGGCTGTTTTTTTCCCTCCTTTCAAAATGCAGTGCTGCCATATTCCCACCTGAGGCCATTAGCGTCAGCAGAGGTTAAAAACAAAGTGTTTGTGTCCGTCCGTCTAATTGCACAGAAACCGTCAAACCCTCATTACCATCAGCCTAATTATTTTGAAATCCAGCATATTATCCTGTTGAACAATTAGGCAGATGATAAGCACTTGCCCCACCTGCCCAGGGACAGGAGATAAACCCGGTGGAGGGGAGGGGGCCACGGGGCTGCCTGGGGAGGAAGGGAAATGTCTACACTCGCAGGCCCGAGACAAGGGAGCGAGCGGGCACTCACCCACCTGCTTCTGATTGTTTTCCGTCCCCAACTTGCAAAGCCACTAACAAGAGGTTCACCTTAATGAGCAGGGAGGATGGGACTCGACCAGTTGGAGGGGACATCGTTACAGAGCTGGATCCTAATTGTCACCACTCAGCTTTCTGGGCATAAATAAAATGCTTACCTGGGTGTGGTAAAGCAGACCTGCCAGGAAGGTTTTCTAGGAAGAGTTTTAAACCCGAGCACAAAGGTTTCTGCACTGCGGCCTTCCTGCCCCTTCACGCTGGTAGGTTCCTTCTCTAGCACTGAGGTGACTCAGGGGATGGTCCTGTGGGCTGGGGGAGACTTGTCTGCATGGCAGTCTGAGATGCACCACACAATTGGAAAATTTAGAGTGGAAGAGAGCTTGGTGGTCGGTTCATCCAATCCCCTTGTTTTATAAATAAGGGGGCTCGTCTGCAGAGGTAAAATCATTTGCCTTAGAGTTGCGCACCAGGCATTCAGAGCTGGGGTGTTGAAAAGAGAGCTGGATTAATGATGGTAGGAGTAGCTGCCATTACTGAACGCTCAGTGTGCCTGGGCTTGTTGAGTGATTTGTGTGGATTTGAGCTGCATAATGATGCTAGAGTCAATTACTCTTATTCTCCCCCATTTTATAGATGAGGAAACTGAGGCACAAAGAGTTTAAGCAATACACCCAAGGTTCTATTAAGTGGCAGAGCCAAGATTTGAACCCAGGCAGCTGACCCCGTGGCCAATGGCCCTGGTTATTCTGCAACACTTCCATGCCCTACCCAACCCTACTCAAGCACTGGTGGTGAGCTGGTGGGAGAACAGCACTAAGACATTTATGATTCACAAGGGAAAATGGGCAGAGGATGCACAGGCTCTGGGCACCTAGCCTGGCTGTGCATGGTGACTAGGGGCCCGGAAGGTTTCAGAAGGGTGGTGGTGATGTCTGAGCTAAATCTTGAAGGAGGTTAGTTGTTGGTCGGAGGCAAAGCTCACAGCTAAATGGTGGCCTGTTGGGGTGAGAATGCAGCCCCCCGACTCCCTGTCCTGTGCTTATTCTGTCCCCCAGGTGTCTCCTTCCTCCTCACAAGGCCAGAGCTCCCTCCTGCCTGCGCTGTGACGTGGCCCATCGGGCACTGTGAGAGGACAGGAGGACGTCTCCCCAGATGACTCAGAAAATTGGAGGGGAGAGTGTGTGCGTGCTGGTGTGAGGGGTGGGTGCACTCAGGTCAGTGTTGTGGCTTGCATGATTAAGATCCTCGTGCAACAAGAAGGAGCCCATCTTAAAGCCTGGGTGGGGGTGGTGCCCAAATTGGACATTGCATTCCTTGGAGAAGGTCCCCCTGACCCTACCCAGCCCTGTCCTGTTTCTTGAGAAAAGGTCCATTCATTCAGCCTCACCCACGGCTGCCACAAGCCTGTGGGACAGAAGAGTTTCCAACCACGTGCAGGACAGGACCCCTCCGCCCCAGGTCCTGCTACTGTTGCTCCTGTGTGTGTGACTGCAGAGAGCGACCCTTTGAGGGCTGATTCTTAGAGGACGCAGAAAATGTCCCACAAAGACCTGAATCTCCCACATTGGGGTCTGTGTCTTTCACGAGAATTTGTTAGGAGCAGATTTAAGCAGAGGAGGAGTCACAAGATGGGCCTTAACTTTCCTGGGTGAAGTGTGTGACGAAGGGCACAAACCACGAGGAAGGCCGGGCTCTCTCTGAGGCTAATTACCGGCTAATTTCACAGGCCGGCAGCTTCCCAGGCCTCGGCTCCCCTCACCAGGGCTCAGCTGGAGGGAGTCTCTGAGCTTTGCCTCCAAGGCCTTTGTGAAGTCCTTGCCCAGGAAACCACAAAGTCACCAGGTTGCCATCACCGCAGGTCACTGGGGAACCGGGATCCGCCTGAGCTTGGTTCATGTCCCGCTCTGCCTCCTACCAGCCGTGGGACCTTGGGCAACACCTTTTCTTTGAGCCTCTATTTCTCGTCTGTAAAATGGAGACAAATAACATTACCTACTGCATTAGTTTCCTGGGGCCGCCATAACAAAGTAGCACCAACGGGGTGGCTGAAAACAACTGAAATTTATTGTCTCACACTTCTACAGGCTAGAAGTCTGAGGTCAAGGTGTTGGCAGGGCCTTGGTCCCTCTGAAGGCTCTAGGAAGGATGTGTTCCAGGCCTCTCGCCTAGTTTCTGGTAGTAGTTCCCTGGCTTGTGGCAGCGTAAATTCACTCTTCACATGGCATTCTCTCTTGGTGAGTGTCTGTCTCTGAGTCCAGATTTTCCCTTTTCATAAGGACACCAGTCATGTTGGATCAGGGGCCCACCCTACTCTAGTATGACTCCTCTTAACTAGTTACACCTGCAATGATCCTATTTCCAAATAAGGTCATGTTCTGAGGTACTGGCGGTTAGGCCTTTAACATACGAATTTGATGGTGGTGGTGGGGGACACAGTTCAGCCAATAATGTCTACTGGGATTCCATGACTATTAACTGAGGTGTTAGAATTGAAATCACTGGGGCCGGCCTGGTGGTGCAAGCGTTTAAGTGCACGCGCTCCACTGCGGCGGCCCAGGGTTCGCTGGTTAGTATCCCGGGTGCGCACCTACACACCGCTTGTGAAGCCATGCTGTGGCGGTGTCCCATATAAAGTAGAGGAAGATGGGCACGGATGTTAGCCCGGGGCCGGTCTTCCTCAGCAAAAAAAAGAAGAGGATTGGCAGATGTTCGCTCAGGGCCGATCTTCCTCACCAAAAAAAAAAAAATTGAAATCACTCTTTAAAGAGCCCTTCAAATGTGAATTATTCATCTGAGTTTCCTTCTCAAACAAGCTTTGAGAAGTGATCACTCACCTTCTTCAGAACTTACTGAGCACCTCATGCGTGTGGGGTTCTGAGGAAGCGATAGGTGTGAGTGGGGGCCTGAGTGGAGCCTCCCTCGCCTGGTTTCCAGAAGACAGGCAAGTGAGATGGGCTGAGAAATGCCAGGATAGACCCCAGCCCCTGGGAAGCTTCAGAGTTGAGAGGGGAACATGATGTGGGAGAGCTGTCTGTCAGAGCGATGACAGTGTGACCATGGACCCCTTGAGTAAAGGAGAGGTCAAAGGACACACAGCCTCCCACGCCATAGCCGTTGTCTGAGGACGGAGAAATCATTCGGTTGTCACGTGACTGGAGGAGCCCCAGCTCACCGTGACCTTGAAGGATAACCCAGGATTGGGGATAGGAGAGTGAGCGCCACAGGCAAGAAAATGATGCATGGGCACTTCAGCCTGTGTGCGTTCGTGTTCATCACCAGCATTTATTGCACAACTGCTGTATACCAAGCACTGTGCAGGACCCCGAATAGGAAGGTATATTAGTTCCCTGGGCTGCTGTAACAAAGTACCACTGACTAGGCGGTTTAAACAACACAAAGGTATTGTCTTGCAGTTCTGGAGGCCCGGAGTCCCAGATCAGGGTGTCAGCTGGGCTGGTTCCTTCTGAGGCTGTGAGGGAGACTGTTCCAGGCCTCTCCTCTAGCTTCTGCTATTGCTGGCAATCTGTGACATTCCCTGGCTTGTAGAAGCATCACTCTGGTCTCTGCCTCAATCCTCACATGGCGTTCTCTCTGTCTGCTTCTTTGTGAGCACATTTCCCCCTTTGATAAGGACACAGTCATATTGGATTAGGGCCCCCCTAATTACCTCATCTTAACATGATCATCTGCAAAGAGCTTATCTTCAAATAAAGTCCCAGGCACAGGTACCAGGGGTTAGGACTTCAACATCTTTTTTGGGGGAGGACACAATTCAACTCATAACAGAAAGTAAAAATATATGACCCCTGCCCTCTAGGAGTTCTCAGCTATTTCCACAAGCAGAAAATACTAGTCAAGGAAAGTGGAAAGAAAGTTCAGATAGCTGAGCACAGGCAACACAATGGGTAGCAGATAAATAGAAGATTGTATTGATTCACAAGGTTAGATTATGAGGCCGCAGCGCTTTCTCTGAGATCCATGAGATGGCGTGATCCTGGAGTGGCTTCCACATCCCATTCTTGGTTTGACTTCAGCTGGGCTCCAGGAGGGGCAGTTAGAAGAGATAGATTTCTTCCTTCCTGCCTTGCCTGCCACTGCCCAGGCCCGTGAGTTCTGAGGGAGACAGAGAGTGACCAGGGGGGTCACCATGTCCCTGGGGAACATGCCACATCCAGCATGGCTCTGAGTCCTTTGCCTGCCCCCTCACCATGCTCCTGGAATGCTTTGTGTCAAAACACAGGGTCAGAGCATAAAGGATTGAGGCCGATTTACCTACTCAGGAATAGTCTAGGGGTTCTGTCCTGGGAGGCCTCAACCGCCTCCCTCTGAAAAGAAAAATGTCCTTGCAAGTAGGTAAATGAAAAAAATAAGGAAAAAGAAAGATTTGTGTTTCAAAATAATCTTCATTGCAGGAGGATTATAAGAATTGTCATATCAATTACACTGAAGGCTTGTCTTAAAGGGGGTATAATGGCTCTCCCTTCCGAGTGGAGATGGCTGTCCCTGTGCTCAGGTGCACTCGTCACTTCCCTCCCGCCACGGCAAATGTTTAGCGAAGACAGAGAATGCATGGGCTTTTAAGGCCCTGAGCTCTGGGTTCAAATGACAGCCCTCAACTCCCAGCTGAGGGACCTTTGGGGGTTTTGGCAACTGTAGTAAGTGGGTGATGATATGATGCGATGGCGGTGTTGGAGGAGGAAGAAAAGACAGTGTGCCACGGGCATGTCCGGCACATGCTGAGGGCTCATACGTGGCAGCTACTGCTTTTCTTAGACGTGCTGGAGCCCGAGGTTCGTCTCTGACTTTGGGTGCCTCCCTGGTATCGCGCGGTGGTGAAGGGCGCAGACTCTGGAGTCTGAATCCTGACTCTCCTACCTGTGGGAAACTGCGAAACTTCCTAGGCTCTCTGGCTTCAGTTTTCACATCTGTGAAATGGGGATTGAATGTTGTACCCACTTAAGAGAGTTGTGAAGAGAGTGAAATGTGTTCACGTGTCTAAGTTGCTTAGAACAGGGTCTTCACAGAGCGAGTGCTGTATGTAAGTGTTCACTACTCTCAACTCTGAACACTGCAAAATAATCAATGCCATGCTTCCTTTTTAATGCCTAAATGAGAGACTTTTAGGCCTGGGGACTCGGCCAAGTGGAGACCTGGTCAAAACCCACTGAGGAGCACAGGGGTTGGTGTAGAGACAGTGGCCTCCTGTGACACTCATCTGACAAACTCTTTTCATTCATTCAGTTGAGGGCCTGCTGTTAGCCAGGCACTGTGCAGGGGCCCTGGGAGAAAATTAGAGCATAAAATAGACATGCTCCTTATCCTCATGGAGCTGACCATCTATTAGCAATAACAGGCAATAAAAGCAAACCAACAAATAATACATACTTTAAAAATGTTGATAACAGTTATGTTTTTTTTATTGTTGTTTTAATAGTTTATAACATAGTGAAAATTTGGGTTGTACATTTTTGTTTGTCCATCACCACACATATGTCTCCCTTCACCCCTTGTGGCCACCCCCCACCCCCACTGCCCCTGGTAACCACAATACAGTTTTCTCTGTCCATGTGTTGGTTTATATTCCACATATGCGTGAGATCATACAGTGTTTGTCATTCTCTTTCTGGCTTATTTCACTTAACATAATACCCTCCAGGCCCATCCATGTTGTTGCAAATGGGACGGTTTTGTCTTTTTATATGGCTGAGTAGTGTTCCATTGTATATATATATATCACATCTTCTTGATCCAATCATTATGTTTTGATAAGAGATGGGAGAAAGCGGGATGGGGGCCTACTTAAAGAGTGTAGTCAGGGAAGGCCACACCTGCAAATTGAAGCTGCAGGAGGAGGTGCAGCCAGCCCTGGGGGCGGGAGGATGGGCAGGGTGTCCAGAGCCGAGGGAAGAGCCTGGCAATGACCCAGGATAGAAGGGGCTTGGCAGGCTGGGTGTCTGGGGGGTGGGCGGATGGGGACGGTGGCTCAAGGTGCAGTTGGAGAGGGGGGCAGGGGCCACGTCATGCCTGGTCTGGTTTATCCTCCATCTCTGGTTGGGGCACAAGTAGTCTCATTCCCAGGAGGATCTTTAAGGAGCGAGAAGGAGCATAAAAGTCGATCATATGGGTCAGCTTTCCGTCATCAGCATCTCTCATTGCTGACGAGGGAGTGGAGACCCCAGGCTTGAAGAAAGTTGATAAAATGGAGCAGAGAGCGTTGGAAGTAAGAGTTGTAGAAGATAAACTGGTGATAGTCCCCAGATCGTCATCTTGCTGGGTCTTTTTTTACTCTAATTTCTGTTCTTGTGATATATGCATACCTTTAAAAATCAAATTGTTCTATACAGCTCATAATAAGAAACGACAGTCTCTTGTCCCGCCTGCCACTCTTGATTCTTGCTCCCCAGAGGCAACCACTTTCACCTATTTTAACAGTTTCTTCTGATACTCACCTCTGTAGTTCTAAAAACATGCTATCTATATATATTTATCTATCTCTATATAACTTATATAATAAATCTCTGTCTCTCTCTCTTTCTCTCTCCATATGTATATATTTTTTGTGGGGGAGCCATATAGAAATATTGGATCTATCTATCTATCTATCTATCTATCTATCTATCTATCTATCTATCTATCTATCTTCTTCCTTCCCTCCTTCCTTCCTTGCCTCCCTCCCTCCCTCCCTCCTTCCTTCCTTCCTTCCTTCTGTCCTTCCTTCCTTCCTTCCTCCCTTCCTCCCTTCCTCCTTCTTTCCTTTCTCTATCTGTCATCTGTCTTAGTTACTTTGGGCTACTATAACAAAAGTGCCATAGACAGGGTGGCTTATAAACAACAGAAATTTATTTCTCAGAGTCCTGGAGGCTGGAAGACTGAGATCAGGGTGCCAGCACGGTTGGGTTCTGGTGGGGGCCCTCTCCGGGTGGCAGACTGCCGACGTCTCGCTGCGTGCTCACACGGCAGAGAGAGCGGCTAGCTCTTTGGCCTCTTCTTATAAGGACACTAATTCCACTCATGAGGTCTCCACTCTCATGACCTAAGCACGTCCCAAAAGGCCCACCTCCTGATACCATCACACTGGGGGTTGGGTTTCAACATTGAAATTTGGAGTGACACAAACATTCACTCCTTAACTATATCTGTCTCTCTATATCTATCTAGCAATCAAGCATCTATTATCTACCATCTTATTGGTTCTGTTTCTCTGGAGAACCCTGTCTGATACACTAGGCATGTGACTCTGTGCAAGCCCCTTGATCATTTGGGGCTTTAGTGTCCTCATTGGTGAAGTAGAATTTATCTTATAGAATTGTCTTAAGAATGAAATTAGATCATGCCCATAAACACTCAGCCCAGTGCCTGGCACACAGAAAGTACTAAATAAAAACGTTTTAATAGTCCTTACCACCTCTCCTCGTATCTGAGGTAGCACTCGTTTGTTAGATGCATTGTTTATTTTATGTCCCACTAAGAAAGAAAAAACGCTGGCACTTAATGGTAAGAACACATCAACTGTAAGATGCATTCTGATCTCCAAAGACGCTAAAATAAACGAGGACTTAGAATGCAGTATATCTCATTCCTATTATTACTGGCTGCACTGCACAACCTCGCTGCCCTCCGTGGGATCATCTGTAAAATAGTGTTAATACCAATTTGGTTGGAATGGAGAGAGAAGGTTCGCATGGGTGGCTTATAGATGTTAGTCCTTGGTTATCCCTCCAAGTATAACCATGGCCCTTCATACAAAGGGCGAGAGGGAACAGGACCAACACTCACGAGGTCCTTCTTGGTGGGGCTAATATAAGCCCATTTTACAGATGAGGAAACAGGCTCCAGAGGTTAAGTAACTTGCCCAAGATCATATATTCGTAAGTGTCAGAGTGGTCGTTCGAACCCAGGCCCATCAGAGTTCCAATCATCCTCTAACCAACTGGCTTGGTGACTTGGCCTCCCCTCATCCTACCTGAGACTTGTCTCTGTAAGCCAGTCTCCAAGTTTTCCTTCGCCCTGGACCTGCTTCTCTGTCAAGGCTCCCCTGGGCTCATCCCCCTTTTAGGAGGACTCCAGGCTCAGCACAGCTGGTTCTGCCAGTTACTCTTTGCATAAACCCAGGCAAACCCTGCTCCTCCCACCAATGGACCCAACCAGGGTCTTTGACACTTAAGGTCGCCGTGAGGATTAAACAATATCAAAGGCAAGATTTTTCGCACAGGGGAGCTAAGCCTGTCCCGTGTCTGCTGAGGGACATGGGTCAAGTCACAGAGCTCTTAGAAGCCACAGCTTCCTCCTTTGTGGTTCCCGGCACACTCACTAGTGAAATGCACAAAACAAAGGGTAGTCGGCTCTTTGCAGGTTAAAGTGCCATGCAGCTATGAGGAACCACTGCTATCGTGGGGACTGTGGGGACTTCAGGGTTGGCACTGTCTCTGCCTCGTTTAATCAGTTATGATGCTCCTTACTGCGCCGCCCGAGTGGGTAGGGTTTGCAAGAAAAGAACTTACATGAGCAGTAAACCTACCCTCTCAGTGCTGGGCTGGCACTGCCTTCTACCAATGCTAAAGAATCCAGGCAGAGATGATGGATTCTTCTAGAACCTAGAACACAGCCTCCTTGAGGCTGAGAGGGACCTGGAGAAGTCATTTGGCCAATGTCCCTCTGCTGTTGGAGTCCAGGTCAGTAGTAAAGGTGATCACGATCATGGCAATAAGTACCATGGTTGTGCCTGTTTCCCAGGTGCTAAGCTGATGCTTCAAGCAAGTTGACCCATGCATTTGCTTCTCATACCTGTCCTGGGAGGGAGTCTGTCATGTTATCCCCAGTCAACAGATGGGCAAAGCGAGGTGCCGTGAGGATTGGTAACTCTTCATAAAGCCATTCAGCCACTCCTTGACAGAACTGGCATTTAAATGTGGTTGTGCCCAGGTTTCTGATCACAAGGCAATTTTGCCTTTTTATTCTAGTCTATTATTTTTTATTCATTCATTTTTTTTATGTCAGAATGGACCATGGATTCTAATTATTTTATTCGATGGTTTATAATCCATTACTATCCCTATTTTATTGCTCAAATATCCCAGATTTGGCCAGTGGGGGAGCCCTTTAAACTGCCTCCTGTGTCCTTCTGACACCTTTCCATTGTTCTCTGAGCACTTTCTTACTTTTTGGCACAATGAAATATTCCAGGCTCATCGTATATTTTTCCCGCCCAAGCCCTGAGATCAGCCATTGTTCTGAAGAGCCTGGGTTCCTTTTGGTGGAGAAGGGTATTTAGAACCAAGATCTGAGTGTACTTGGGGCATCGCAGCTTCCAGGCCCTCTTGGCCCCTTTCTAAATACTTCACGGAAAAGGAGAGACCAGAGCCCTTTCTGGTGTTGACAACCCTCAATGCGTGTTATTTTAATTCTACCATCAGAAAAAAAATCTCCTGAAGGGGCCGTGGAACCCTAAGACACTCTGAATCCCCTGGACACTTATTTCTTCATGTCCAAGACTCACCAGAGGGTGTGAGCACATGCTTGTCATTCTCTGCTTTGAGCTGCCCGGTGAGACTCCAGACATTCTAGAAGGGAGTAGAGGGAGACAAGATTCCTAAAGAGTCTCTGGGCTTGGATGTTTCACTCCCAGCTCCTTCCCCCCACTCCCTTCCTCTCTCTCCCATGAGTCCTAAGGTTTCTGGCTATACTAGTCCCTGGAACCCAGCAATGATCTTTGCCCTGATGCAGCTGACATTCCAGTTGGGGAGGCAGACAATCCATAAGTAATTAGTAAACAAATATTACAAATAGAGATGACTGCGAGGAGGGGAAAAGGTGGGGCTCCATGCTGCAGAAAAATGAGAGGTCGTGGTGGGGGAGATGCAGCTTAATTTAGAGAAGGGTCTGAGAAGACCTCTTTGGGGAGGAGAACTGGAGGCTGAGAAGGGGCCACTGGGAAGGAGAAGGAAGAGCATTACAAACAGAAGGAAGGGCAAGCAGGGATGCCCAGAGGCAGAGGAGAGCTCCAAGCGTTCTAGCAACTGACAGGAAACTGGGGGGGGGGGGGGCAGCGTGGTGAGTGAGGGGAAGGGAGGCCCAGGATGAGGCCAGGTCACACGGGCCTCAAAGTCCCTGGATTTGGACAGTGCAGAAACTCTGAGAACGGGAAAGCACAGCTGGTAATTGAAAAGATGAAAAAAGTAATAATAAAGTGCTCATTCGCAGGCAGCCGCGATGAGGATAATGGATGGTGGCCAGGCAGACCATATGCACTTGGCTAACAGAATTAATCATGTTCGCTCCGGCACAAAACAAGAAACGACAACCACAATAAAACATTTAAAGACGAGAGTGGATTTTAATTTTAGGAGTAGTCTAAAACAATATGATAATGATGATAGCCAAGTTGGCCTGTGAATGTAAAATCCAAATAGGACACAAATTAAAGTCATAAATAATATTTAATTTGCTATACCAATGCCTTCTCAAAAGTCATATTGATGAAAAAAGTTATTAGAATGAGTCCAATGAAGACTCTTGTATGTCTGGAATATTTAGTGGACTGGAGAAGCGCGAGCGGAAAAAAAAAAAATCCATAACACGATGTATGAGTTGGAAATTGGATGAGAACATTATGATTTTCAACTTGCATTTATCGAGCAAACCACGGACTGTATTTCCAGGGCCATTTAGCTAGATTAGAACAAATAAGAGAAGACTGATTTTTAAGAACTCGTGATTAATGACATGCAATTCCTTTAAAGTAGTTTTGTAAATACTCTATCCCGAAGATATTTTGTGCTCTCATCTGTTACTGAGCCTCGAGCTACGGGGCTTGGGGGACCTTGTTTTGCTGTCACCAGCGATTTCTCCCGTGCATCAGACTTCTATGAACTTGGATGTTCAACTCGGGGAGTGCACCTTGTATGTCGTATGCACAGAACTGGGAGAGGCAATGCAAGGTGCCAAGAAAGAGACTAATTGTGAAAGCACAGCTATTAATTTGCAGAATATTGAGTATGATTATGGGGAACGTTCAAGCAGCCTCACGTTCCTAAAGAGAAGAAGGGCTTAAATGCAGAAAGCAAGGAGAGAACGAGAAATGCAAAAGGAAAGTGTAATTACTGATGTGATGAAAATACGACAGAACTAAAAATGTCAGTGCCGGGAGTGGGGGCGTGTCAACCCCGATTAACGTGTCCGCCTGACAAGGTGACACTGATCACGACTTTATAGAAGACAACTAGAAATGAACACGAGGGTTTTCATAAAAACATATGTGTTCTATTTCTGTGGCTGGAACAACGATGTTCCGTAAATAATGCTCGGATGTAACAGTTCCAAAGGATGATGTTGAATGAGCTTTCCCCAACCCCAAAACAAGAAAGATTCCAAATGCTTTGTGCAAACCTGAAATTGCCGTCAGAGCAGCCAACCCTAGGAGACAGTATGACTGACTGTGCAGACTCAATTGGTCAAGAAGTAAAAACCAGTGATGAGTGGTATTCACTTTGTTTCCAAAGAGCATGCCTTAGGAAAAGCGACCACGGGGTTGCTCTGCCTCCAGGATGGTCACAGCCTTCTCGGAGGTCATGAGCTTCCACCAGACTGTCCTCGAGAAGGCCAGCTTTGGGCAGCCACGTCCCTTCCCCTTGCTGCGTCATTCACTTGAAAATGGCTGGTCTGGCTTTCTCGACCGACACTGCAACTGAGTGCTTCTCATCCTCCCCACCGTCCTTCACCTGAGACCCATCTGTCACCCAGTCCTGCTGAGTTCCCTGCCTGAGAGGCCTCCACGTGGGCGCCTCTTCCGCTGCCAGCCAACGCCCGGCTCCGTCATTTCTCACCTGCTTGACGGAAAGCGCCTCCTTGCTGGTCTGACTCCATCTCCCCTCCTCCCATCCATCTTCCACGAGGCAGCTGGAGTGATCTTTCTAAACTGCAAATCAGATCCCATCAGTGTCCTCCTTGAAACCTCCTAATGGCTCCCTGGGGCAGTGTTTCTCAACCTTTTTAAAACGCCCCCTGTCCTGGTTGATACATAATGGTAATAGCTCCTGTTTATCAATTGCGATGATTCCTATTTATCAACCACTCCCGTGTGCCAGGCCCTGTGCTTGCACTAGTCCTGTGAACTCTCGTCATGACCCTCACCTGCCTCCCACATTACAGATGAGGAAGAGTCTTGCCGAAGGTGACGTCACACAGGTGGCCCCAGGTCGGCTTGGGACTGTTCTGCACGACAGGAGGCAGTCCCTCTATTTCCCACTGTCACCTGCTCCTTCATATTCTGATACCTCCCAGGGGAGTGGGTCTCCCTCCATGGGGGGCGGGGTGGCCTGCCCCTCTGCCTACACATACACTGCCTTCCTTAGGGAACCAGTGCCCTGGACCTGTAGGATAGACTCCAGCGTTCTTCCCACGGCTCACAAGGCCGTTCACGGGCAGTCAGGCTCCCCCACTGGCCTGTCTGTCCGTCTCCTCCACTGTCCTGTTCTCTGCCTTTCTGTTTTGGGTTTCCTCCCCTCTCTGCTTCTGATTCTTGCTCCTCCTCCAGACTCAGTGTAAGCCTCACCTCCTGCAGGAAGCCCTCCCTCCCACCCCATGTTGGATCAGGGACCCCACCTGTGTGTTCCTGCGGCACCAAATACCTCCACCATCATGTTCCAGGCGTGTTCCTCGTCTTTCTCCTCCTCTAAACTGTGAGTTCTCAGAAGGAATAGCCAGGTCCCATTTATTCATTCATTTATTCGTGCTATAGATGTCTATGTGCACCTAGTATGTGACAGGCATTGTGCTGGGCACTGCAGACACAGGAGTGACAAGAACAGACAAGACATGGCAATCACATTTTTAACGTGATGTTGAAATGGAAATTTTAGGCAAGATCCCAAGACGAAATAGATACTACATCCCAAAGAGGCTGGACACAAGGGCCTTGTCCCTGGGGAGGGAGTGTGTGTCACTTTGGGATGTCCATGCACAGCCTGGGGGTCAGGTGGCCTGGCCTCCAAAATCAGCTCTGGCACTTAACTTGCTGTGTGCCCTTGGGCAGGTAACACAGCTTCCCTGAGCTGTAAAACAAGGTGAATGATTCAGATTCAACAGGGGTGCAGTGGGGATCAAAATGTGAGTGGTCCCCTGGTACTTGGCTGGTGTTCAGCTCATGCAAGACCCTTCACTGCCTCCATCCTCCCCCCACCCCCGGCCCCATTCTGAGCTCGGTTGTCCATCAAGTCGTGCGTCTCCAGTTAGGTTTGGAGGCAGCAGGTGCTCACACGGCATTCCTACGCCCCGGCCCCCTGGGCCTGCGTCTTCTGCACCTCTCCCCGTGGCGGTCTGAGTCACACCCTGGAGGACGGTGCAGCAGTTTGCACTCCTGCCATCAATGTATTAGGTTGCCTGGTTCCTCTCACCATTTCCAAAACTGTGCTTTATTATTCTGCTAAATTACTAACAGGTGAGAATTAAAGAATCTAGTTTTTAAAAATCCATTAAAATAAACCAACAAAACCCAACAACTAGAAGCAACCAAGGTGTCCTTTAATACGTGAATAGATAAACAAACTGTGGTTCACCTATACAATGGAATACTATTCACTGATGAAAGGAAATGACCTATCAAGCCACAAAGACTTGGAGAAACTGTAAATGCGTATTGCTAAGTGAAAGAAGCAGTCTAAAAAGGCTACATACTGTAGGATTCCAACTCTATTACATTCTGGAAAAGGCGAAATTATGGAGACAGTAAGATTGGTGGTTGCCAGGGATTGGGGAAGGGATGGATGAGTAGACAGAGCACAGGGATTCTTAGGGCAGTGAAACTACTCTGTAAGATACTAGAATGGTGGATACACGTCATTATACATTTGTCCAAACCCATAGGATGTGCAACACCAAGAGTGAACCCTAATGTAAACTGTGGACTTGAGTTAATAATAATGTATCGATATTGGTTCATCAATTGTAACAAGCACAGTTGTAACACTGATGCAAAACGTTAATAACAGGGGAAGCAGAGTGAGGAGGAGGGGGATGCATAGGTATCCTTTGTACTTGGCACTCATTTTTTTTGCAAATCTAAAAGTATGCTAGAAAATAAAGTCTATTAATTAAATTTTTAGAAGGAAAAGGAGAGAGTCCCTTAGAAGAACACAAATCTCACGTAACAAGGCATGAAGGGCCCTCCACGAGATTTCAGGTGGGAATCCTTGAGCCGTAGAGGAAGGGGGCCGGCAGAGGACTGGGGCCATACCTCCTCAATCTGCTTGTCACCAGAGCCCCAAACTCTGGTACAAGTGCCAGCACAGGCCAGAGTCCCCTGGAGAGAGTCCGGAGCAGCATTGTCCAGCAGAAACATACAGTGAGCAGTATGTGTAACTGTACACTTTCTAGCAGCCATGTTAAATAAAGAGAAATCAATTTTAGTAATATATTTTATTTAACCCAATTGTTCAAAATATTATCATTTCAACATGTAATCAATGTAAAAATTATTAATGAGATGTTTTACATTCTTTTTTTTGTAGCAAGTCTTCGAAATCTGGTGAGTATTTAACACAGTTCGATTTGGACTGGCCATAGTTCGAGTGTTCAGTGGCCTCCTGTAGCCCGTGGCTAGTGTCCTGGACAGCACAGCCCAGACGGTCATAGAACAGTCTAGGGAGCCAGCGGGTCGAGTTCTGGAAGGAAAGGGAGCCTTCCCCCCACCAGTTCCTTCCTTGCTTTGTTTCTTCCCATGGTGAGGGTGTGCCAATTAAGAATTAATTTTTAGAGTTGCTCCCATCTCACAAACTCCTCGGGGGCAAGTGTCTGTGCCCAAGGCTCTGTCTGCGGGAGGCAGAGGCAGGCCTGTCTCAGATAAGCTGCTGCAGCTTCCTTCTGCCACAGTTGGTGGATTTTTCCCTCCTTCCCTGTCTTCATTTTGCTTTGCTTGTTTGAGAGGGAATTACATGTCAGGGAGAATGGGGGTTCAGAGAGCTGGGGCCTCTCTCCATCCCACACGAAGCTCTTGGGAGGAAAATTCTCCTGGCAGCACCATGAGAATGAAATGGGTCTCCTTAGCTAGCTGCCCCTTTTAAGACAAGGAGAGCACATATTACCTGGTGTCTCTGCAGCTCCCTCCCTTCCTGTGCACATGGCAGGCATCAATAATCGATCTCAGCTCTCTTTCTGGTGCAGCTTCTATGTGAGTCTTTTTCTGCACTCCACATCCTACTGTAGGTATACCATCTGGTGGACTGGACACAGCCCCCAGCTAAACCCAGATTGCTGTCCCTGCTCTCGGAGATGGCCCCAGCTGATCTTTCCAACTTTACTTCTCATTCTTCCCTTCTCCCCCTGGGCTTCACCATCCAGCGGCATCAAATGATTCTTCCTTTTCTTGAATACACAGGGGTGCCGCATATGATTGGGCAGGTTATTCACTGTGCAAGGGCTCCCAGCCAAGGAGTGAGTAGAGCATGACAGCCAGGCCAATGCCCACTCACCAAGCCATATGCCTTAGACTGAGGACGCATGCACCTGGGCTAAGGGCGCCTTTTGTCTGGTATACACAAAGGCATTCTGTGTGCTGGTAGTGGTCTGTGGACCTCCAATCTCTGGGCCTTTGCCTGAGCAGTTCCTTCTGCCAGGGATGCCCTTTCCCTACCATTTGTCCTCATTCTGTGAAGTCCTGCTCCCATCCCTTCAGCCCTTCCAGATCTAGTGGTAAGCACCGTCACTTCCTTGTGTCTCTCTGGGGCTCAGCTCAGTCATTCTTACACAAGGACTAAGTGGGGTCCGTTTTCGTCCACAGGGAACTGTGAACTTGAGTCTGGAGGCTGTGTCTGATTTTTCTCTGTATCCCCAGTGCCCAGCCTGGGGCCTGCGAAGTGCACCGACTGGACCTAAGGGGGCATTTCTAATGAAGTTGTAGGACAGACCAGACCCCACAGCTAGCAATACTACAGGCCGCTCTGTCGATGCTAACCCGTGCCGGGCGCTGCTCTAAAGGCTCCACACGTCCCCTCTCATCGAATGCTTGCAACAACACCCCGAGCTGGGAGCTGTTATCACCACTGCTGGTGCACGGCGGGGGGCTGGGGAGGGGACGAGTTACAGGGAGCCTGGGAACCTGCCCCGGTCATGGGGCTGGATGTGGGACAGGCACCCCCCGACTCCTGCTCACCACTTCCTCTGCAGGCCCACCACCTCCCACCGTGCTGTTGTGTCCATTTTTCCATGATCGATGCAGAGAGGGCAGGCCATGATCATCGACAATGACAATGACGACCCCAGCGGGCTCTGGAACTTAGGGCCGCTCCCTCTGTGCCAGGCACAGGTGTAAGCACAGGTCACCTCAATCATGTGTGCGACTCTGTGCGGGATGCTCTGCATACGGCTCAAAGCAGGTGTTTTTATCCCCGCTCCTTTTTATCCTCGGGCCCCAGGCTCTCACAGCTGCACAGGCTGGGGCCAAGATTCTCCTGGGAATGCTGCCTCAGTGCCTGGTCTCCAGTTCTGGCCTCTCAAAGGCCCCTTCCGCGGGGGAGGGGGTCTGGGATGTTCCCACCTTCTGAGACCTAAGCCAAAGCCCTAGGGAAGGCAGTGGGCCCATGGGCCTGGAGGCAGCCAGCCTGCTGTGAATCCCAGCTCTGCCGCTCACCTGTTGAGAGCCTTGGCAAGTAGCCAGACCTCTCTGAGCCTCTGTTTCCTCAGCTGTAAAATGGGTGCAGTGCTGGGACCTGTTGCTGCAGTGTCATAGGGATGGAACACGACTGTGCATCCATGTGCCTGGCACCTTGGCCTCAAGAATGCTGCCCTCTCAGGCAGAGGATGGGCTGGGGTCGGGGTCAGGCCGTGACATTGCACAGATCGCTGACCCTTTCTGAGCCTCCGTTTCCTCATCTGCAAAACGGGTATGAGACTCTCTGCCTGGAATTCCCTCCCGATGTCGCTCCACAAACAGGTGGAAGTGCCTGCCGTGTGACAGCCCTTTGCTGGGTGTGGAGGCTGCAGCCCTGAACAAAGGCCGCCCGTGTCCCTGAGAAGCTTGGATCCGAGCCCAGAGGGGCTTCACCTGGGGTCTGTGACCCCGGAGCTTTCCACACGGCCTCAGGGGGCTCTACAAACCCTGCAGACCTGTAAGCAAGCACTTTTTTCTGGGCAGAGGATGTGGGGCCCTCACGGATCCTCAGGCAGACACTCATCTAAAAAGCCAGAGACGCCCTGAGGCAGAGAGGAGGCTGGGTGGAATCACGGGGGCCCTGGTGCTTTGGGGGAGCCTGGCCTTGCGGGGCTGCCAGCCTCAGAGGGCCAGGCCTCTCATCCTGTCACCTGCTGTGACTCAGGGCTGCTGTCAGGCTGGCTGAGCGGGCTGACCAGGGCCTGGTCCCCCACCAGGGCCCCTGTGGGTCCCAGGCCTGAGCGCAGGGGGAGGCAGGCACGGGGCTCTGTGCGGGGGGAGCACAGGTTCCCACAGATCCATTCCATGCTACCTGCCCACCTCACAGCCACAGAAAGAGCTCGGGGGGAAAACACATTCCTAAATAAATAATAAATACAGGCAGAAAAAAATCCTCCAGAAAGTGCCTGCCTCCTCCAGGACTTGTGACAGGGTGGCTCTGCCAGCTCTGGGCTGGTGCTGTCTCTCCCAATTACTGCTCTGCCTGCCACGTGTTGCCGTAGAAGCACTGAGTCGACTCACCCTCAGCAACTGTGGCTGGAGAGTCCTCAGGATCCGCCTCCCAGCTCCTCTCAGCTCTCCATGGACATGCCCATGCGGGGACCCGGGTCCCTCCTAGGGGACGTCCCTCCTCATGGGGCAGAGAGAGGGTGGAACGGCTTGAGCATGTGGGCTCTGCTGTTAGCCCACCAGGTTCAAATCCTGGCCCTGCTTCCCCTACTAGCTCAGGGGTCATTTGTGCTTGCTAAGCCTCAGTTTCCTCATCTGTAAGATGGGAACAATGATAGAGCTGACCTGGGGCAGGGCTGAGGAAGTTCAGTGGCATGAGGCACATGAAGTGCTTGGTCCCTTGTGCGTGCTCAAAGCTGGTCGTTGTTGTTATTATCACCTTGACTGGGCCCAGGAAGGAAAGGGAGGGTATTCCCTCTGTACTGAGGGTGGTGCGTAGGAGAGAGACTGAGGCCAGTGCCGAGAGATGGAAGGAACCAGGAGGCCGAGTCTCACAGTGTGTTTCAGCTGAGTCACTGCTGCTCTGCAGGCCTCAGTTTGCTCATCTGCTCAGTGGGCAGCCTGCTTCATTAGAGGATTTCCCAGGTCGACTCTTTGGATGTGTAGGAGGCATTGGTCTGGGAGCGTACTGCTGGGTCTGCAGTTGGAGGACACTTGCTTCAGCTGTGGGGACAGGCTGCTGAGAGAACAGAATCCAGCCCGGCCATGCCCACTCTCATCCCACCCAAGCAAGAGTCCCATCGTGCTCCTTCCTGCCCCTTCCTCTCTGCGTTCTCCATCTTGCCTCATGGCCCCTGTCCAGCTGCCTTCCCTCTCAACACCCCTCCCCCGGCCTCACCTCCAATGCCTTGGTCAGATTTCCCCTCCCCCAGGAAGCCTGTATCAGCCAGGGTCCAACCAGGAGGTAGAACCACACGAGTTATTCCAACAGAGCAACTTAACATAAACAAGTGTTCCACTTCACACCCGTTAGCATGGCTGTTACCAGCAAAACAGAAAACAAATGTTGTCGAGGACGTGGAGAAATCGGAACCCTTGTGCATTGCTGAGGGGAATGTAAAGTGGTGCAGCCACTGTGGAAAATGTTATGGCTGTTCTTCAAAAAAATTAAACACAGGATTATCATATGATCCAGCAATTCCTCTTCTGGGTATATACCCAAAAGAAAGCAGGCACTGGGACAGATATTTGTACACTCATGTTCCTAGCAGCATTATTCAAAAATAGTCAAAAAGTAGAAGCAACCCAAGTGTCCATCAGTGGATAAATGAACAAACAAAATGTGATCTAGCCACACAATGGAATATTATTCAGCCTTGAAAAGGAAGGAAATTCAGACACATGCTCCAGCATGGATGAACCTTGAGGACATTATGCTAAGTGAAATAAGCCAGTCACAGAAGGACAAATACTACAAGATTCCACTTCTGTGAGGTCCCTAGAGCAGTCAAATTCCTGGAGACAGAAAGTAGAATGGTGGGTGCCAGGGGTTGGGAGGAGGGGGGATGGGGAGTTAGTGTTTAATGGAGAGAGAGTTTCAGTTTTGCAAGGTTTAAAAGTTCTGGAGAGGGATGGTGGTGATGGTTGAACAACAGTGTGAATGTACCTAACGCCGCTGAACTGTACAGTTCATGGTTAAAATGGTAAATTTTATGTTATGTATATTTTGCCACAATTAAAAATAAGGAAGTGTTAACTGGCTATGAGATTGTTACTCAGGTCATTGAAAAGAGCACAGTAAGGAATCGTGGGCTCAGGAAGCAGCCCCCCAGGGCTAAGGGACAAAGGGCTAGGAGGCTGGAATTACTAGCATTTAGAAGGCAGAGGAGGGGGCGCTGCTCGGTGGTGCTGGGGTCTCTGAGGTGGGGCAGGTGACCAACTGTCCTGGTTTGCCCAGAACTGAGGGAGTTCCTGGGATGTGGGACTTTCAGCACTAAAACTCAGTCTCCCTGGCTCGGGGCGCAGAAAAGCTGGTTCAGCAGCAGTGCAAACTGAATTCAGCTGCTGCCAAAGGAAGGCACCACTGCTGGGGGGTGGGGTGGGGCAGGAGGAGCAAACCAGGATGACACCCGGGGACCAGGAAGCCTGCAGGAAGGGCAAGTCCCTTCCTCCTCTGAGCCTGGCAGCGAGCAGCAGGGAAGCAGACCTGTACTTAGCAGCATCCGGGCCCCACATCACAGAGCGGAGAGTTTGAGAAGGCGGGGCTGGCATGAGAGACAATAGCCTGATGTCTGCCAACGCTCCCTGACCACTCCCGTCCTCACTGACCCCCAAGGTCAGGCTGCCCATCTTGGCTCATAGTCATTTCACGTATCACATTTTTGGGGACTGGATCCCCATCACCCCCCATTTGGACTCTACCCTTCCTGCGGGTAGACTGGGACTATGCCTCATTCGTTTTTTTAGCCCAATAATAAACACACCAATTACCTATCATGAGCTTGTCACTGTGATGAGGTTCTTCCACTCTGTCGTTTAATTCTTACCACAACTCTGTCCCCATTTTGCAATTGAGGATATTGAGCTCAGAGACAGTCAGTGATTTGCACAAGGTCGCATAGCTTCGAAAGTGGCAGAGTCTGAAATGAGGCTCGAGTCTATCTCCCTGATGACTCGTATCCCACCGTGTCCCTCCAGTGCTGGGCACTTAGTTGCTGGTCAATTTCACCTGTTGGTTCCTGTGCAACAGAAGAATGATGAACATGGAGATGATGAAGGCTTCCCGCCCCCTCTTTCTGGGGGAATATTCCGCTTAGAAGGGGAGGGTGACTCTTCCAGAAACTTCCCCTCAGGAGTCTGCCTGAGCGGCTGAAGATGGAGTTGCTGAGTTGAGTTTCATTTCTCGTTGAGCTCGAATGTCCTCTTACCCTCACCATCCCCTTACAGGCCCGTGGTGAGAATTAATCTCGGGGAAGGTGAGAGAACGCGAGACAAGCTGCTCTGAGTTCTGCATAAAAATAAAATCTGAGGATGAATGATGTCGGAGATACATCATTTCTTTCTGACTTGCAGAAGGATTTTTCTTTTTGTGTGACTATAATGCAGGAGACAGGGTGCTGGGCTCCCAAGGGGTTTGCACCGAAACTGGGGGCGAAGAGATGGAGAGAGAGAGAGAGGAGGAAGGAGAGGTGACGTTGAGTATAAAAATGACAGATGCCCTGGTGTAAAAGGTGACAATTTGCCTACACAGTGAAATGCTCCTGTCAAGACATCAGGGTGTTCGGGGACTTGAATTCAGAAAGGAGGTGTTTGAAAACGCGGACAGCTGGGAGCTCCTCCAGTCCCCTCAGTGCTTCAGAAGTGATGTTTTCTAATTTTGCCTTATGATCTGTGAGGGTTTATCATGGTGCTAATCGGCCTAATGATGACGAGAACTCAGTCATCACCACTTAGATGCCAGGTTTTAAGTAATAATACGCGCTCAGCAGGCCCCCTCGCTGTGCGCCGAGAGGACATTGTGGAGATCGCCCTTCTGCGAGCTTCTGGTAAATGAGCTCAGCTCCCACAGGGCCATGGGGCTTCCTCGACTTCCGAAACAGCTCCCGCGGGCTTCCCTGGACCCATCCTGGCCTCCTCTGCCTCCTGGTCCCCAATCTGAAGAAAGGACCACTTCCCTGGTCCACCCATCGGGCACAGGCCCTGGTCATTTGGGAAGGTGAAGGCTGTACAGCCGCTGCCCCCATGGGACAGTGCCCGGTCTCCTTCCTTGGAGTTGCCACTCAACGGGAAAATTTAAAACCCGTGTTTATGGCAATGCCCTTGTTCCCATGGACACCAGTGAAATGCACAACCAAGATTAATGGAGACCCATTGAGACTGGTCCTAAAAGATGGTCCCTCTTGTGGATTACGGTCTGTCACGTGGCATCCATTAGCGCGGGAGCGCAGGGTCCTCATCATGTTGGTATCATTGGGACCAGCGCGCGCCACGGCAAGATGGCATTTCCACCGCACATCAACAGATCATTTCACCACTGCTCAAGGCATCGTAAATTGGACTTATAGCTCAGCTGCTGGCATAAATAAGTCCCTTTGATAGTTAGTGGAAGACGTTATGACACTCCAGGGTACAGGAGGGGACATTGGCACTGTCATTTTTTTTCTCCAGCCCTGGCACCCTGGCGCCTGTGATCTTTCTGAAGATTCAGGGCACGTGCTCTTCATTATGGCTTGGGCACCAGGGACTGGTTTTTTTTGCAAGATTAATGAGTGCCACGGAAATTCTCCAGCGCATCTCGATAATTAAGTCTTTGTTTATCAAAAAACAAGTTATATTAGGAGCAGAAAATTCGCAGTAATTATTCATAATTCTAACAATTCAAGTATAGCTACCTCATTTGCCTGGGTAATTCTGCTTTTTAATTTCTTGCATACATTTGCATATTAATTTTGCCCGTCGGCTGCAGCAGGCTTGACAGTTTGCTACTATGTGATGGTTTTCACAGGGGTGCGACTCAGTTGGGTGGCATTTCGACTGGGTGCAATGATAAATTATGAATTTTCTAATTTGCTGCATAATGAAGTAACCCCTTCCAACCCAATTAAAAAGAATCACCAGGATCCGTTTTTTTTTTTTTTGTAAATATATATTTTCCAGGTATTTCGTCTCCTTTTCTTTGCCGTTCACAAACAAGGCATACGTACTTTTTTTTCCCTTAAAAGAAAAAAAACTCCATCAATGCTTGCATTTGTAGCCTTTCTGGATGGTGGTGGCTTTCTATTCACCAAAGGAGACTCAGAACTGGGGCTTCTCCACATGACATGCGGGTCTTAGGGTGGCCACTCCTGAGCCCACCTGGCGAGCAGAGGCGTCCAGTTCATGGACAAGTTTCTGTTGCATTTGGGTGGCGGCCATGTGGTGGTGACTGGAGGTGATGGGAAGTGGGGTGGTGGCAGACAGTATTTGTCCAGAGATAAAAATGTTTGAGGTGTATTCTACCCCTTCACGTTTCTCCTACCCACAAATTAAGGACCAAACTCTTCAAGCTTCTTACCTAAAAGCAATCAACAAAACAAAACAACGCAAAAACAGAAAAACGAGCCCTGCTAAAATCTGCCCAGGCAGTATCTCTCTTCAGACAAAGTTGTGAGAAGAACCAAGAGGAGGTTGAAGGGGGCCGAGCGGTGTTGGGTTGGGGTCCGCAGTCAAGTTGGAGATGTGTGCAGGCTTCGGAGAACCGACAGTCCGTGGAGAGGGCCGTGGCATTTCATTTTCCACGCGAGGCCGGCTGAGCTGAGCAGAGGATCCAGGCAGCAGGCAGGGTGCCTTCTTGCCTTTCCAGATGGTTCTGGCATAACGCAGATATTATCTTCTAATGGTGCAAAAAATAAAATAAAATAAAATAAAAATCTTTGTACAATCATGTTGCAATTCTGATGTAAAATCACGCCTGCGAGTGGCAGGGTTTGCACACAGCTTAGCTCTGCTGGGAGTGCTCCTTAGCACGGGGCCGTACAGCCAGAACAAGGGGAGGGGGTCC
This sequence comes from Diceros bicornis minor, assembly GCF_020826845.1. NCBI lineage: Eukaryota > Metazoa > Chordata > Mammalia > Perissodactyla > Rhinocerotidae > Diceros > Diceros bicornis. The sequence goes on from NC_080763.1 coordinate 42,359,135, forward strand.
TATGGCCTTCCTCTGGCGAGAACATCTCCTCTGCTCCCAACTGCCCCCGCATAGCAGATACAGGAAGCATGGCTCCCATGAGCTCAAGCCCAGCACTTGATGAGGAGCTCTCGCTCACTGCCGAGCACATTATCATGTCTCAGATGCAGGCAACGTGGAGGACTCCGACCTGGAGGACGTAACTTAGTTCCATCGTGTCCCAAGCTAGTTACATCCTATACCAGGTACAGACTCATGACTCTGGATTAGCAGGAATCACAAAGACCAGCTCGCCCAGCTTCTGTTGGATTCCTTTGTACAATAATCCCATGAAGATGTGTCCAGACTTCCCCTCTTTACCTCCAGTGGCAGGGGGCTCACTGCTTCCCTGTGCAATCCACTCTGTCTTTAGATAGTTCTACTTATTAGAAACCACTTTCAAATATGCCTCCTTATAATTTCTCCCCATTGGCCCTACTTTCCTCCCAAGGGGCCACATAGAACACACCAACTTTGCCCTTCTCATTCAACATTATGCTTCGTCTCTTGTTTTCTGGAGGTTTATAGTACTTACCTCATCTTTTTAGCCAGACCATGTGGCCCTTGAGGTCATATACTGATTTACACTTTTCTAATTACCCGGTGCCTTGGGCAGGGCTAATTTCACAGTAGGTGCTAAAAACAACAGTTGGTGGCTGTGATTTAAGCACTTACATCAATTCGTTGCGAAAGTCAATCCAGAGAGTTCAATAGGACAGTGGGAACAGCAGTATTAGGACACAGCCTCCCAGAATGGGGCCAGGATTAGCCCCAAAGAAAACAACCCCATTGTTTTTTTTCTTTTTGGTGAGGAAGGTTAGCCCTGAGCTAACATCCGTTGCCAGTCTTCCTCTTTTTCCTGAAGAAGATTGTCCCTGAGCTAACGTTTGTGCCCATCTTCCTCTATTTTGTATATGGGATGTCGCCACAGCATGGCTTGCTGAGCAGTGTGTAGGTCTGCGCCCGGGATCCGAACCCGCGTACCCCAGGCCACCAAAGCGGAGCCCGAGAACTTAACCACTATGCCACCAGGCTGGCCCTGAACAACCTCATTCTTGAAGGCTCCAGAAGGACAACACGAATCAGGTACCTCTTTTGTCCTGTCCTCTCTTGTTTTCTGGGAGTTTACAGTACTAATCTCTTTAGCCAGACTTCAAGCTCATTAAGATGTAAACACCATCCTCAATACATATTTACCGGCAAATTCCAGCATCAGGCCAGCCACTAGCTCCCCGGTCTTCATCTGTTTTGGCCTTGTTAATATGCAAGATGTCTCTTAATGTTTACTTAACAAATATTAACAGAGCTTTAACTGTGTAGGCCTTGTGCCTTTGTGGGTGAGAACAGGCCTATCCCTGCCTTCAGGGAGCTTCCCGGTTTTGCTCAAAATAGACGTCGAGCCGAGATGAGTCATTTCCCATATTGTGCGCCACGGAACCCTGGTGATCCATGGAGGTATCTCAGGGACAGAACTTTAATGGCCACTTCATGAGAGGATTAGAAAGAAAATAATAAAACAGCTATCAATGATTTAGCGTGTTCTAGGCGCTGTTCTAAATAGTTTACATGTATTAACTCATTTTTGAGGTAGAGACCATTATCATCCCCATATTGCAAAGGAGGAGCTGAGGAAGGGTTACCGGGTTAAATATGGGAGGGCGAGTGAAATCTGAATCTCAGACACATAACACTCTTTCTAGTATAAGTATGTCCCCAATACTGCATGGGATATACTTATGCTAAATTTTTTTTTTCATTGTTTGTCTGACATATAAATAAAATTTTTATTTGCTAAATCTGGTAACTCTAAACTGAGTTCCAGAGAGGTCTGGTCACTTACCCAAAGTCTCAGAGCTAGTAGAGGGTATCGAAGTCTGCCCTTTTAAACCACTCTGCTATATTGCTTCTGTGAATCCACTGTGTATATCAAACGGACAAACAAGGTGTCAAAGAATGCACATAGTAGGCACTCCATAAATGCTCATTTTCTTCCCTCTTCCCCATCCATATGGGGCTCTGTTTGATTAACTTGTTTTCTCAGACTTCCATCATCCCTGTACTAAAGCCATATCATTCTTTGCCATAGTCAAGTACCACCTATGCTTTTATTTATTCAATATATTTTTTAAATTTTACATATAAATATATTTACTTAAAAAATACTTTTTTTTTTTTTTTTGGTGAGGAAGATCAGCCCTGAGCTAACATCCATTGCCAATCTTCCTCTTTCTGCTGAGGAAGATTAGTCCTGGGCTAACATCCATGCCCATCTTCCTCTGCTTTATGCGAGATGCCACCACAGCATGGCTTGATGAGCGGTGCATTGGTCTGCACCCGGGATCCGAACCTGCAAACCTCAGGCTGCCAGAAGTGGAGTGTGTGAACTTAACAGCTATGCCACCAGGCTGCCCCCCAAAAAGATACTTTTATATCACTATCATAAATGGAAAAATCAGATTCTGTGCCACATAGTGAAGGTAACTGTAACAAGTACAATGAAAACCCAACATTACGTACTTTTGCCTACCACAGGAGCTGGGCTCAAAGCCTGCTCCTTGTTAAACAGGGAAGTTTGCAAACTTTAGAAAGGTGTCCAAGTCATACCAGCACTTAGCAGAGACTTTCTGCTGGGTGTATCAGAAAGGATAAAAGACAATGAACATGTGAGTCGATGCTTTTATGCCGTGTCTGTAAACCACCGAAAATCACCCCCTCTCCATCCCCAGAAAGATATGTCCCCAGCTTGGGGCAAAACTGAATTAACGACTGGGATTGGGATCTTTGCACTAGCAAGCACAAAAACAGTGTGTTTGGGGCACTTTCTTGTTCAGGAAGCAAGTGATCCAACAAGGCGGGAGTAATTGGCCTCTGGGGTGGCCATTGCCTTCCAGATCTGGCACAATACAGTTGGCAAACTCCTCCGGGACCTGGGTGAGCTGACGGCATCAAATGAGTGATTGTGTTTCACCTTTTGGCAGTTGTAGTTCCTTCCAAGGCTGAGATTCTGGGACGATGTTCCCACTTGATTGGTAGACCTAGCGCTGTCCTCCAATGCCGATTTTAGTGCTTGGGAGAGAGTTATAAGCCTGAGAATGACAATCTCACATCAACCTCATCTCTTGGTTCCATTCTCTGGCTCTCCAACAGTAGGTCATGATTTACCAGTGGCCCTCAAAGCCTCACCTGGTATGTCTCCAAGCCCTTAACTTTTTCTTATGCCTACCTGCACCCTCTACATGATATACGAGGATTTCTGGCAGCGCCTTTCCTTACATTCTGCTTAGGGACACGTTAGTTAGCACCGAACCCTCCTCCTGCCCTCTGCCCCAACTTCCAAGGTTTTAGGGACACGACAATTAACTCCTCTCACAAAGTACTAAGGATTACCCCAGCCTTAACAACAGGCAGACTTTTGCCCAGATAGGTTTCTGAAAACCTCACAAAGCAATATACTTGTCATTGGTTTATTTAATTCTTATGAGTAAGTCATGACTGAGATCATTGCATACTTCTTTCAAATGGGAAAACTAAGGACCAGAGAAGTTACATGGTTTTGCCAAATTAGCAGCAGAGTTGATCTTCACTTTATACTTTTTGGCCTCAAATGTACTGTTCTTTTGGATACATTGAGCTTTCTTGTATCATTAACTGTATTAAGGCCACAGGATCAGGTCCTCAGCTACAACACCGTGATCACTGTGATTTATTTATTTTACCTTTGGGTGAATGACTGTATGATCACATGAGCCCACCCTCCCATCCCATCCTTAAAATTCTATCAGCACCAAACCAGATCATGGAGCCAGTAGTCCCACTCTTTGGCTCCAAATAAGAGTAGTTTTAGCTTCATTCCAGAAGGTATAAGCCATCTGACCCCAGATGGTATTAGGGGGTTATCAGCATTGGCTACAATTTATGTTGTCCTCTAAACAGACTTTAACTTCCCTCCTTTTCCAGAGGAGAATAAAATGTCTGACTTTCATTTTATTTCCTTTAATTATAATGTTTGCAGGAAACTCAGTATTTGAATGTAGATCCAATTTGTCCTTAAACATACTAGCAAATCATGAAACTTAAAACAACAATGATGACAACAACAATCTCAGAGCAGTACAATTTTGCTTACAGTTGCCCAGATTTTATATTTCATTAATATCCTGATACGGAAGGGTGTGTTTAGTTGTTTAATTTCCCATGTATGGAGATTGTGTCTAAAGTTACGTGTTAAGTAAAATATATTCTAGAGGAGATGAACACGTGCTTTTTCTCTCACTCCTCTTTGTAGCCATCTGTACATCTAACAGACTGTTATTGAATGAATGACAGTATTGCCTAATCTATCCTCTCCACAATCCTGCGAAGCAAATATTATCACTATTTCCATTTTACAGATGAGGAAACTGAGGCTGAGACTTGTAATAAACTTGCCTGAGCCTCAGCAGCCAGTAAGTAGTACAGCCAGGACTACACCACCAAAGCCCAAAATATGAACCATGATTCTATACCGCCTCTTGTGAAAGCTTGTCTTCTCTAGGCTCTTTGGTGACCTTGATTTCTCTCTTCACAGCTTCTTGCTTTCGTTTATTTGTTCATTCAGTGATTATGCAACAATCACGTATGGAGTGCATTGTGTTGGGCGCTAGAAATATAGAAATGATTAAGATAAGAATCATGCCTTCAAGGACCACTCAATCTTCTTTTATTTAATCTTTCATCATTGATTGGGTCTAAAAGTTATGTCCACAAGCCTGCATGATGTGGAGGTATAGCAACAGCATCTAGAATCTGAAGGACCCTAGACCCCTAATATGAGACCTATGTCAGGGTTGGGCAGTTGGAGGTCTGAGCGGGAACGTCCATGAAGCCAATTGACAGGGAAGGCCTCTTGGAAAAACTTCATGCACGATGAACTCTTAAACAAAAATTAAAAAGCACATGCAGAAACTCAATGCAATAAGAGACAGGCAGTATACCCATCACATGGGAGAATTCAAACTGGAGGAAATAGAAACAATGATAATGGCTAACATGTATTGAAGGCTGGGTATGTGCCTGGCACTGTTCCAAATGATTTACATGTATCAGCTCATTTAATCTCCATAAAAACTCTATGGAGTATGCACCATAATTATCATCATTATTAAGCAGAAAGGAAATAGAAGTACAGTCAGGTTAACCCAAGATTACATAACTAGTAAGCGACAGAGCTGGAATTGATCCAGGCAGTCTGGCTCTGAATCCTTCATGCTTAACTGCTACGCTATGTCACCTATGCTGCTGGAGATAAATCTGAAAAGATTTGAAATAAGTAGGTTTATAATTTCAACTAGATTAAGGTCAGAATATCATCCTTAAAGTGAAGAAAAGCTTGTTAAATACAAGAAATAACCTTTATGAAATATTGGAAATAAAAGATAGAGTTACATTTTTTAAAAGTTGAATGGAGTAAACAAGAGATTAGAGACAGCTGGAGAGAGAATTAGTGAACTGGAAACTGCAAGTGAGTAACATACCCCTGACCTGTGAATGTGGCGTAGAGCTATATAAATAGATAACATGTGGAGCCATGGAGACTGGATTGAAAAGTTCCAAGCAGCGTGAAAACAAAATCCACATCTAGATGTAGCATCATGAAATTACAAAATGATAAAGAAAAAGAGAAACAAGAAAAGAGAGAAAGTTGATTTGTTAGTTTTAGACAGCTGCAAGTACGTTTAAGTGCCAAGTGCTGTGCTGAGAGATTTTCATATTTGTTTTTATTTGATCTTCTAAACCACCTCAGTATTAGTTTTTCCATCTTAAAGATGAGGAAACTGAGTCTCAGAGAATTTAAGTAATGTGCTATTGCGTGGAGCTCAATAAACCTTTGCTGAATGGGGGCCAGCCCCATGGCCTGGTGGTTAAGTTTGGCATGCTTTGCTTTGGTGGCCCAAGTTCGGTTCCCGGGCGTGGACCTATACCACTTGGCAGCTGTGCTGTGGTGGTGACCCACATACAAAATAGAGGAAGATTGGCACAGATGTTAGCTCAGGGCGAATCTTCCTCAACAAAAAAAAAAAAGAACAAAAAATCTATGCTGAATGAAGGTGTGGCCCTGTGGCTAGCCAATTAGGGGGTTGCGTATGGTCATTTATCTTCTCTGAGCTTCTTTTATTTTTTTCCCTAGGTTTTAAATGAGAATGATAAAACCATTCCTTCTTTCATCATAGGACTGTTTATACTGGTGTCTTTAGAAATAAGAAAGAAAATGAAAAAGACAAAAGAAACCTGGTCACTTACACCCTTTCCATTCTTTGAATCTGTGACCCTTAGCTTTATAGCACCATGACTTCTATATCTTTTATTATCTTATTTAAAATAAAATTTATTATTTTGGGGTAAAATAGCAGGTAATATCCAAGTATATGCCAATGTAAGATTTAAACAATACAGAAAATATATTTTAAAAAATTACAATCCCTGTTTGCCTCCTCCAGTCACCTGCAAGCTCATACTGGCTCAGAGGCAATCACTGCCAATAATGTCTCTTTTAGACCTGTCTGTACTCATTTACACCCTCGTAGTTACACTGTTCTTTACATAAATTGTAACCTATCATACATAACACATTCCAAATGTCCTCACTTAATAATATGTTCAAGGAGTCTTTCTATAACAAGGCATATATATCTGTTTCATTAAACTACTGCATAATATTTCACAGCATAAATATGACTCAGTTCACTTAACTATTTCTATATTGGAGGATATTTAGGTGGGTCCTAGATTTTCTATTATAAATAATGGTAATTTGCACATCCGTATAAATGTGCCTAGGGACATATATCCTAATATTTCTGCAGGATATTGTTCAAGAAGGGGAATTTAGGGATCAAAATACTTTAAAATTTATAATTCAGTAGGATACGACTCAATTTTCTTCCCCCAAAAAGGTCTACTTAGAGTTTCATTAACACTCTACCAGTGTGCTAATTTCACCTCCCCTCATCAATAATGGAGTTCATTTACCTTTTAAATGTTTGTCCTTATCACCCTCTGGGAGACTAAATATATTAGGTTAAGGGATCAGGAGGAACTCTGAGGGACAGTAAAAAAAAAAGAGAAAATCTATGAAAATTAGAGCATCTGAGGGAGGAACATGTTGTGTACTCACTCATTCATCCACTCATCATGGTGTGGACCTGCAGCTGGGACAGCGTCCACTCTCTCCTGCCCCAGAGACGGGGTCCAGAGGCGGAGTCAGGTTATGGGGAAGCGATCACAGGGGAGGTGTGGCTAGAACAGAGAAGCGCGGGTGCTGTGGGTGCTCACTGCATGGCACCCCATGAGATCTTCCCGGAGGAAGTAAGGTGCACGCTGAGACCTCCAAGATGGGGAGGAGGTAGTCGGGGGAGAGGGGTGCAAGGTGGTGGGGAGGGGAGGGGAAGAGACCCAGGGAGGGGCAGAGAGCACCCTGGAAGAGCCGCCATAGTGTTTATTGGGGCTGGAGTGACAGGGAGGGGCCGGGTGGTGGGCAATGAGGCTGAGCAGGGTGGAGCCTCTAAAGTCCCGTTGGACCATCTGGAACCACGGGGCGTCTGTAACCAGGAGCATAATCTGGCTGATTTGTTCTTTCCCCCCTGAAGGAGCGCTGGCTGCTTTGTGGAGAGCGAACAGGGAAAGGATAAGGGAGGCAGTCTGGAGACAAGGCTACTGCTGTGGGCCAGGCGGGAGATGGGGAGAGGCCGAGACCAGGAGGTGGCGGCGGGGATGGAGGGAACCGGATGCATGGGAGAGAGGTTTAGGAAGGAGAATCAGATGAACCTGCTGGCACCTGGACTTCTGGCCTAAGTGTCTGAGTGGATGCTGGTGCTACTCACTGAGCTAGTACTGGAATAGGAGGGGTGAGTGAAATTCTATTTGTGAAAAAATTATTTTTTATCATCTGTGATATCCAATATTAAAATTATAGATTGCATATAGTTTATTATAATTCAATAATCTTTGTATTAGATTATCATTTATAATTAAAAATCTTGTGGGGAATCTAAACAAAATATGTGTACAAAACCATAGAAAACTATATTCATTCTCATGAAAATAATAACAATAAATACTTCAATAGCCCTGGTGGATGGCAGATTTTACATTTATTAGGTCATTTAGTCCTCACCCTAAGTCTATAAGGTAAGTACTATATTATTATCCCCATTTTCTGATGAGGAAACTGAGGCACAGAGAGGTTAAGTAACTTGCTCAAGGTCACCCAGCTGGTAAATGTCAGAGCTGGGGATTTGAACCCAGGAAGTTGGAGCCAGAGCCTTTTTTTTTTTTTTTTTACCACCTGGTATATTTTATGTTGCCTGGAGAGTATAACGTATAAACAAATGATGAACACTCAGTTTAGAAAAGTGGTTACTTTGGGGTGGGGGAAAAGAGGATTTGATGGGAAGATGTACACATGGGGCTTCAGCTGTGTTGGCAGGGTTTTGTTTTTTAAACTGTTAGGTGGGTACATAGATGATTGTTTTACTACCTCTAAATCTGTGTACATGTTAAATATTTCAGAGGAAATGTTCGTGTTCCACACAAAATCTTTATCCACTGTAAACCCCCTTTCGGAGTGTTTGGCTGAAATTAAGTGAATCTGAGACTTAGAAGAAGGACACTTATTAAACGTCCACAGTTAAATATTTTTATTGATCTTTGCTTTCTGATTTTCTGGATTAATCTTATTTAGAAATCCACAATCTCCCACTGAAAAGCAGGCTGGAAACTAAAGACCTGTGTCAATTAGGAATTCCAAACAATAGAGGCTGGACCATGGTGGTTTAAACAAATAAAGTTTTATTTTTTTCATTTAATGAGAAACTTTATAAGAAGGCCACTGCTAGCATGGGCTCAATGGCTTAAGGTTGTCAGAGTCGGGATGTTTACAATTTTTTTTGGTCTTTTCCTCATGGTGCCAAAATAGCTGCAGCATCTCCAGCTATTAGGTCCATGTCAATAGGGGCAATGTTTAAAGGCCATACCTCCCAGCTGAGTCAGCTCCCTTTAAAGAACTTTGCAGAAAACCCCACTCAACATTTTCTACCTACATGTCACAGCCCACCATTGCAAGGGAGAATAGGAAGTGTACGTTTTTCTTTTAAGTTGGCAAATTGCCACATGCCAAAATATAGGGGTTTTGTTAGTGAGGATGAAAGGAAAAATAGATTTTGAATATTTATTAGCGGTCTCCACCACTGACTTCCACAACCTTTCTTTTCTCTTTTTTCCAGTGATGCAGAATAAAATGGCAAGTTGAACCCCACTTTTGTTCCTTGCTAATTGTTCTCATGAAACGCCCTTTTCACTCTAGCCCAAGGCAGCCCATTTTACAATGTCCAGAAAAAGAAAAAAAAGAAAGAAACCCGGAAAATTCTGAGTCATAGAATATTTCCTAAGTCACAACAGAAAATATTGACTTTTCTAAAGTAATGGTACTGGGAAGATCTTGTGTCTTTCCCAGTTTGCTATAGTTTGAGTTGGTAAAAGTCACTTTAATCCTTAAAATACTAGGTTTTCAATGAAGCCATTTTAAGTAAGACTCATTCATGGGAGAGTTTATTTCTATTCTGTATTGTCTTTTCTTTTTGTAAATACCACAGAACTCGAGTGTTTGCTTTTCCATTTGTTAGTTTATTTATTTATTCTAGGGTTCCATCCAACAGCCAGACAGCTGGGTTATGGAAATGCCAATTAAGAATTCCCCACAGATCTGAGCACTAAATTTTCCACAAAACTGGTTTGATTTTTTTTTTTTTAAGCAGAGTAAACTAAATTTTAAGCAAACTTTAGACAAAGAACTCAATAATACCTTTTGCTCTGACATGTGATGGAAATCAGGAGGGAATTTTTGCGCCCATAAGAAATCATATTTTTGAGTGAAAAGTTCTAAGGTACAAGGGGCAATAGAAGTTTTATCCATCTGCTTAGATGATGCAACCGGTCTCAACTAAGCCTTGGAAAGCACTTCACAGTTGACAAAGAACATTCATGTGCATTATCTCATGTTACAGAAGTGTTAGAGAGAGGGTTAATGTGCACACTATTGAGTCGTTGTTTTAGCCATGTGGAAGTGCCCTGAGATTTATTTTTGCCCTTCCTGATGTCCCCCCTGCCCCCACCCTAGGCCTAATGATTAGATAAAATGACAGATCATTTCAGCATCACATAGAGAGTGTGAGCTTCCTTGACATGGGAACCTGAGATTTCCTTTACAAGCTCTTCCCAGCAAGGAGTTACTTGAAAACATTTATTTATCCATCCCAGAAACACTTACAGAGTGCTTACTAGGTGCTAAACGTTGTGCTTAGTACTTTAAGTGCATACTGTCATTTGGCCAATCAACAGCCCAATGCTTGGTCTCATTTGGGTGAACGACCCTGTGAAGTAAGGACTATTGTTGTGCAAGTTTTACAGTTGGGGAAACTGAGGACCAGAGAGATGAAGGGTAGCAGAATGACATGGGGCTAACCCCTGCTTTTTGCTGCCCCTCTAATTGTGAAGAGTGATGTGTCAATGAAAACGAAGTTTTGGGGGCCGCACACTTCCGTCTTCTTCAATTCAGAATCACGCGTGTTGTGATCTCCACGAGGACAGGAAGAGCCTGTTCCCATCTGTGCTCCCGTAGGACTGAGCACTGACCTTTACGCATACGAGATGCTGAAAGCACGTTGATAGTAACACTGATCAGTGTGTCTCAACCATCAACCAATTGCTGTGGAGGTGACGATAACCAGAAGCATGGACGGTTGGGGAGAAAGACTCAGAAAAGATCTTGAATGCTGTGCAGCAACTTCAAAGAAGAAAAGCCGCACGTGTGCAATGGGGAGGGCCATAGGTTTGTGTTGGCGATGGTTCCAATTTCATTTTGACATCAGATATTCTAAGTAAAGGGAAACTCAGAGATGAAGTTGTGGGGAATTGAGTTGAATGAAAAAATGATGATGATGTTTTATGACTATTGACATTGTTCTCCTAAAGAGGAGCGGGGTGCATATTTATGAATAATGATACCTTGCATGATTGACAAGATGTTGACGGTGATTACGATAACTCTAAATCATTGAAAGACAGTACAGAGCTATTTAATGACCAAAAAAAGTCGCAAAATGGGGAAAAATAAACTTTAACGGCTAACCGATATTAATAAGTCAAAACAAATTAATCCCCTGCTTTAATTTGGTAATATTTTAACTCTATCAGATGTGAAAAACCACAGATGTTGAGTTTCATTAATACGGAATTAGTCGTGCAATTGCATATTTTTGAAAATAGTTATTTTGTGTGCTCCAAATTAAAAATTTTAAAGAAATTAGTTTTGAGGCACAAAGCACATTACATGCAGTTTTCTCAGTCTGATTATAAATAGGCCTATTTTCTTCTTATTAAGAGATTTCTGTGTTCTTCTTTTGTTTGAAGAAGATTAACCAAATTGATTTTTTATTTTGTTATTGACTGAGGCTGGAAACTCGGAGTGATGTGGAAGTGGGGGGATGTGAGCATCACCCACATGTCAGGCGAGTCCTGTCGAAGGTGAGATTCCGTGGGCCGGGACACTTGCGTCTCACTACCGGAGTGTTCTCTGCCCAGGTCTAGAATCATAATACAAAGACCTGGGTTGGGATCCTTGTCGTAGACTCTGCTGTAAAGGAAACCTGACCTGATAGGTCACTGTAAGAAAGATAGGTCACTGTCTTAGGCCGTCTGAATGAGGACTGACAATCTTCACCGAGAAGCCAGTTGTTCACCCAAGACTTTCATGCTAAATAGGAGTTTGGTGGGGGTACAGCCAAGGAAAAGCATGCCAAGAAGAGGGAATAGCATATGCAAAGATATTGCACCTCCTTGATTGTAAAATGAGCGTTTTTTTCCCCCTCTTTATGGCTTCTGGAATGGGAAGGTGTCTTACAGTGGAAAAACTGTCACTGTGGATCATAGTTGACCAAAAATGGCAATTATGGTCGAGGAACGATGTTAGAAATGGCGTGGACATGAGAAAGCTCCCCTGGCCGTGCACTAAGGAGTTGAACGGTAGTCCAGATTCAATCCTGCTTGATTCTCTGGAACTCTTGAAGAGCTAAGCCCACGACTCCAAACTCTTAAGGCCCTGTGGATGGAGCCCTGTGGGTTGGGCTGACCCCAGATCCTAGCTGTATCTTGCTGTCAGCCAAACAGAGATGGCAGGGTCAGTGTTTGATTATGACTCAGGCGGGGACCCGGGGTCTCAGTCTTGGGGTACAGGGGCCAGGAAGCAAGCCTGTGGTCTCAGGGTAATTGGCAAGAGGAAGTCAGGCTGTCACCTTTGCTCTCTGCCTGGGAGGAGGCAGCTTTCCGGGACACTGTTGGAATGACTTGCCCACCTTTCATTTTGGTTCCTCCCCTTCCGCGTGCTGCAGTTGAGGGCAGGGGCAGCACGAATGCTCGGCTGTCGGTGCCTTACGGGCCGTCTGTGCAGGTGAGAAAGCCTGAGCTCCTGACAACCCAGTCGATTTCTAGTTGTTACTTTAAAAGGGGAACAAAGACGCAGCAACATTCCAAACATCCCCGGGTTTTCTTATTAATTTAGACGTTAGGGAAAATATTAATTTCAACTTTCAAAAGAATGAGGCCTTTGCCAAAGTGTCCTGAGGAGGCTTGTTCATTTTCTTCTCACCCATTTGCTCAGCTGTGCCATCCGTACGCATTTGATGTGCAGTGGTCACACGGGTGCATCCTTCAGGAGATGCAGAATCCCGCAGTATGGACATAGGTGACTCTCCAGTCTGGGGCCTGAGTTTGAAACCCCGCCTCCATGCACATTGGCAGATGTGTGACCTCTGGTGAGCGACTTCACTTCTTTTAAGTCTTAGTTTCTTTGCTGCAAAATGCTAATAATTTTAGCTAACTTATTGTGGATTTTGTCTATGTACACTTTTCTCATAGCTTTCCCTGTTTTAACGCATTTAATAATAGGGCAATAATAGCACTTGATTTGAAGATTTGATGAGATAATGTACATTCTGGGACATACTAAAGGCTTAATAAATGGTTATGGTTATTGTTATCAAAGAGATTTGGGGATCTTGGATACATTTCATAATCTCTCCAGCCTCAGTTTCCTCATCTCTAAAATACATAAAAATAGTATAATCTTACTATCACCCCCATATTAAAGTTGTTGTGAAGATTAAAAAGGACACGTAAGATCCTTAGAACACTGTCTGTTATCACTGTTAGCCACCACCATCACCATCATCATCATCACCACCATCATCACCATCGTCACCATCATCATCACCACCATCATCATCATCACCACCGTCATCATCATCACCATCACCATCATCATCATCATCACCATCACCATCATCACCATCCTCATCATCACCATCATCACCATCCTCATCATCACCATCATCATCATCACCATCACCGTCATCATCATCACCACCATCATCGTCACCATGATCACCATGATCACCATCATCATCATCACCATCACCACCATCATTATCATCATCATCATCACCATGGGCCTGAGTTGGGAGTTTGAAGAAGTAAAACAATCGTCATGGAGAAGGGGCATCTGGAGGGTTGTTCCAGGCAGGACGTGGAGCTGGGAGAGTACCCAAAGGAGAGAGACCAGAAAGAGCAGGGGCTCATCACGTTGAGAATGCAGGACGCTTGCAGGGAACGAACACATGGTTTCCCTTTGATACAGGTTTATGGGCGGTAGAGGGAGCAGGGCTGGAGGCCTCCCCTGGACACAGACCATGAAGGACCCTGAGTGCTAGCCCTCTCAGTGGAGCCGGGCCTTTGTCTCGCAAACCACAGAGATCCTTACTAGATGTTCTAGCACGTTTCCTCTCTTGGCAAAACACATTGCTCCTCATCTCCCGAATGCTCCAAATGGAAGATATGCTCCTAAGGAGCTGCAACAGGCCCCACACTTTAAGCACACCCAGCTGTCCAAGTGGCCCTTCTCAGATGATTTCCCAGGACTAGTATGTGCAGTGGTGAACTGTAGGCCAGTTTTATTCAAGACAGAAACCCACAGCCATCTATGGTCGCCTTGGAAGCTGGTTCCTTCCTGGCCTCCCATCAGTCATGACCCACCATCTGGAAGTGGAGGTCTTTAACCCAGAGGATGAATACATGAAGTTGGGCCCCCTTGCCTTGAACCCTGATGAAGTCAGGGCTACCATCCCCAGCACGCCACTTCATTAGACCATCTCCCTCTTGCTTACTATCTGGACAAATTTTGGAAGTCTCTTATTTCCCAGGCACCAATAACGCATGTCCAGGGACTCTGGAATCCAGAGTGCTCTCTTTATCTTCCCACCGTGGTTTGATTCACCCAGGAGAAGCAAACCAATGCTACACATCTGTCAGCCTAAAATTCATGGAGCTATTTGGAAGCAAAACCAAGAAAAACAAAACTGATTAGGGAGAGATCTGCTTTCAGAAAACCTATTTCTGTCACAGGGGGATGGATAAATAAAATAATGTTTCAATAATTTATGCAGCCTGCACATGAAAAAAACATTGGAAATGTGAAGTGGGGACGACACATAAAGAACAACCGAGGGTGATAGCGGCTTTCATCAGTTCGGTTGATAATTCTAAAATAAATTGGAAAAATCAGTCTTGCTCTCAGCTTTTGAGTGATGGTGGGATGGTAGGGGGATGTGTGTTCTTTCTCCTGGAAAGTTCTTGTTCTTTTTGGTCCCTCCGAGGACACAATCCTTAGCCCCCAGTGGGTCTCATCCCTGGTCAGCTTTTCTCCCTTCTTCATGATTCTATGCAACGTTTGTATGTTGAGCTCCCGGACCTGCCTCACTGAATTTTCTTTTTATAGAACAGCTCAGGACTCCTCTGTGGATGAGGTTGAGCAGTTATTGGGAGAGTGGGTTTGGAAGTCTCTATTTTTCAGATTACCCCCACCTCCCAAGTCAGCCCTGAAATGATCCTGAAGCAACAATGAGAAAGACATAGAATCATATTTCAATTCTGTTCAGCAAACACACTTATCTAGCAGGTCAACAATCTAGGCATTACAGGAGACTTCAGGGAAATAGAAACAATGATGGTGCTGGATGTAATTTGAGGTCCCTTTAGTAAGATGTGACCTCAAAAGTGACTTTGGTCAACACATCTCATTCTCCAAACTGGATCCTGAAGGTCCCAGGTGTATTAATCTGGAACTCTCCTTTTCAGGCCTCCTGCTTATCTTCCAGCTCTTCATATATTGGGCCACTGGCTGAGCAAACATTCTTTCCAACCACGCTAGAGAGTCCATGGAATGGCAGAATCATAAAACGCTTCTGAATCTACTGTTGGGAAGATGGCCTGGGTGTCCACACATGTAACCACAAGGTAATTCAATTTGACTTGATGAGCCATCCTCAGAGATGCAATTGAGAGGCTGCCTGTTGGGTGCTCTCCACATTTCTGGAGTCAAAGGAGAAACAGTTGACTCTCTTGTGAAGGCGCCAGAAGTGAGAAAAGGGAAATTGAAGGCACAGCCAGAGTCCTAGAAACTAAAGTGGAAAACCACCTCCAGCTCCCTGAGTTTCCATGGTAATGGAGAGAAGACAGAAACCAGTATGGCGTCTGGAATCTCAAAACCTTGAGTTGATGGTCTAGCACCACAAGAGCAGCAATGTGACTTCCCAAGCCTGGCTCCAAAGAATACATGTGGACAATGCCTTTCCTAAGGTTAAACCTTATTGGCTTATTGCCATATTTCAGTCTGTAGCTACTTCATTCTGCCATGCCCCTCCCATCACCATAGCAACCAGCATCCCATGACAAGAGAAGTGGAAGGAAGGCCTGAAGGTATGACCTTTGCCTTTAGTTTAGTGAAGCTTATCTTTGGCTGTGCTCCAGATACCATGTGCCATATAATATCCCTCATGAGCGCTGATGAATTTCCAGGTGGATGGGAGTACATCTGCCATCTTGACCTCATGGCTAACACTTGGGTTCACGCGTGACCACCCCCATGTCCAGCATCAATAAATCAGGCAAATACCAGAGATTTCAAGCGTCTTGTGAACCTTCGTATCTTCAGAGCTTAGATGAGTGCCTCTGATTTAGGCACCCAGTATTGTTGAATCAGAGAATGAGTGTATATGCCAACTAGAGGAAAGTGATGGACAGACAGTCTAAGACAAGAGGCCATACAGGTTTCATTGTGTGGCCTTGTTTAAGAGATGTAGAATGGTACAGGCTGTGAGAGACTGTGACCTGGAGAACAAATGTAAGAGACATGGAAGGCAGGTTTTGACTTCAGACTCTCCATCCCTCTCCTCCTTCTCCAAAGCTGATACTTATCTGGATTCTAGTTAATGCTCTCCCGTTTTAAGCACTTCTCAATATCATCCAGTCAATCCCTCTCCCATTCCAATGCAGAAATGCTTCCTACAATGTTCTAAACAAGTGGTCAGTCAGCTTTCTGTCAAACCCACAGCGACAGGGAGCTCATTACCTTACAAAGCAGCTTAGTTTAAGGTTGGACACCCTTCTGTTACAATGCATAAAAATCGATTCTGGCTATTTCTATCTGCTAGTCCTGAATCTGATGTCCAAAACCCTCTGGGAGCTTAGTTTACTCTGTCCCAACTCTCAGCAGCCCTTCAAGTTTTTGATAACAGATGTCATGCCTCTGAGACTTCACTTCTCAAGAGAAACAGTCCCAGTTCTTTCCACAGATTCCCTGTGATGTGAGCTCGAGACCTTTCATCTCCTGGCTATCCCCTGTTTGCCCTGGAGCATGATGCCCCACTAGGGGCAGCCTCAGAGCAAGGTGGGCTGTCTTGTCCCTTCTCTGGTCATTCCCTTGACCCAGGTGGTGGTAGGAGGGGGTCCATGAGCTGGTTGTGTTTTCTCTCTCTCAGGAAGGACCTGTGTATGTGTGTCCGCCTGCCTGAGAGCCTTGGGTGCCAGTAGAGTGTCTCTGTTTGGGCTTCTCCCATTCCCATCCCATTTCCTGTAGGGAAATCCTACAGGACAGATTTGAGTCGCCTGGGGTCAATCCTATTTTATTCCTATTGTTTGGCATTCACTGGCCCAAGCGAGTGCTTAGTAAATGTTTGGGGAATGAATAAATGCATTCAGCTGCTAAAGCTTGGCACACTGAAGACTGGCCCAAGAGCCAGTGCTTAACAAATTCCCGGGCCCCCGGAGCTTCGCGTTTCAGCTCCATGAAGGTCTGCCGAGGATGCGCCCTTCTCTCTCGTTCTTTCCGTCTGTCTGTCTCTTGCTCTCTGCTGGAGTTCAGCTCTCTTTTCCTCTCAGATCCCTCCCTCCCCCGGCCCCTTTGTCGACACTTGATCATTTACATCAAGTTGACATTCGCAGAGTTTACTCAGGGGTCTGTAATTGTATTCTTTCCCTGGTTCTGCATTACCAACCATGAAAATGGAATCTTATCATCCCTGACCAATTTTTAATGTACAAAATGATTTGGCTGAGGTTCAAAGGGAGGCACAATTGAAATCAGGTGAATGATACATGTAGTTTTTTTCAGTTCCTCCGTGCTTAGATTTGATTTTTTTTTCGGTATAGCATAGAAGAAGAAGTAGATTATTTTTGCAAGTTATATAAGTGTATTTGTGTGCCGCGTAGGTATGAATCTCTATACATCCCAAAGCACAAATACGTATATGCCTGTGTGTTTGCTTATATTAGCATACTCACATTTCACACGTGTGCACCTATTTAGACACAAGGAAACAAATATAATTATATTGTTTGCAATTTTATTGATGGCAATCAAATTTGCAATGATCCTTAAAATGTATTCAAAACACCCAAAGGGCTGGAACAGCCCTGCAGCTAGTGCCCAGGATTAATGGCTGGAATATTCAAATGAAGCCCCGACACCCCTTTGTTAATTCAGAAAGGGACCCCTAGGGGGAAAGTGGGACTCTCTGGCCCAGGCGGGAATCATCCCAGGTCTCAGATATGCTAACGTGTGATATCTTGATGTCCTTTTGCAGATGTTGTCCTAGTGGGAGTAGGCAAGAAGCAGACCCATGATTTGCCAAAAAGTATAGGTGATCTGGAAGACACGTGTTGAGAAGTCTACAGGACTAGTGCCTTTTGCTCGCCTTCTGAGATGAGCTGGAGCAGACAAGTGTGTGCACTTGGCTTAGAAGGGCGAAGGCGTTGCTCCGCCTTTCAAGTTCTCGGTCAGAGACCCATGCACATGGAACAAAGGGGCTTCTGCTGGACAAGGGCCAGGCCTGGGGCCGGATGGAGTGGTGCTGTGTCTTGTTTAACTTCCTCTGCAGGCCCATGAATTGGGCTTGTTCTCATTTTTCTGAAGAGGAAATTGGAGGCTCAGAAAACTTTGGTGACATTCCCAAGGTCATTCCATGTAGTAGATGGTGGAGTCAGAAATTGAATTTCTATTGAGCTGGTTCCAAACTTGGCTTGTTATTATAATGCTGCATGGACCCCTGTTCAGCAAAAACTCGTCTTCTCCTCTTTCTCCTGGTTCATCAGGGAATGTCATAGGCCCGTCCGATGTGGGAATCCTCAAGGAACTTAACCAAGTCTCTCAGGGTATCCTGCAGACAAGATGAGGCTATGGGGGCAAAATTTGAGTGTGTATTAGGCATTGTTGTTAACATAATAATTGTCCCCAAAGGGAATAAATGATTAGATTGATGTCACCACACAGGGGGATTTTCCAGGTTATGTCCGGGGTTCTGTCCCTTTCTTGGTCCTGTTGATCATTTTCCTTGACAACTCAGACGAGAGCATAAAAAGTTTCTTATCAGATTCGCAGCTGGTACAAAGTGGAGGGGAAATGCTGATGTATGGATTGCTAACTCGACTTGAAACAACCCTGATGCTTAGTCTTGGGTCCAAATTATCAAGACAGACCACACTCTGCCTAGAAGTTCCTGGCTTCCTGAAATGCCTGCCTAAAGTCTCAAATATCTCAGCAATACCATTTAAACATACAATTTTCACTAAGGAAGGAACTATGGCTAGTAATAGCCATTATTTACCCAGTCACTTTTGTGTGCCAGGCACTTCATAGATGATCAGTCACCTTTCATTCTCCCAATGTTCTCTAGTGTTCAAAGAGACTAAGTCACTTCTGTAAAGTCTAGGGAGCTTTGGAGCAGCCAAACCAGGATTTGAGCCCAGACACCTTGGTCCAAAGCTTGTCTTCTGCTGTGTCGGAAACCTTCATGAGCCCAGCTCTGATCCCTTCTTCCTGCTCTGGGGAGGGACTTGAGTAGAGGAGCTGGGAGGAGGGGAGGCTGGGAGACTGGGTCACAGGAATTTGTAGCTGTCTTGAAGATGTCCATCCAAGTGTTGGGCCAATAAACCTCCGCTACTGTCTGCAGGGCCCCGGAGCAGGGCCTGCCACCGCCACGATCTTCTCTATTGCAACTGCCTGCAGGTCTGCATCCTCCTGACTTCCTTAGGAGGAGGACAGTCCGGTGGTCACCTCCCCACCCCCAAAGAGCCCTTCCAGGGCCGTGTGTGTCCGTAGAACTGACCAGAACTCGGCGAGCAGCAGCCTTCTGACACCTTCACTGCTTTTCTCAGTTCCCAGCCCCATTGCTTCTCAGGCCTTGAAACCGTGGGACGCTGTGTGGTCATGGATGACCTGACAGGTCTTCTGTTTACGAAAAGGGAATCTTCCCCGTGTCTGAAGAGATGACAGGGATTTGCAATGCAGAGGGGATTATTGCCCCTCGTGTGATATATAAGAGACACCCAGCCTTTCAGGAGGCGTTGCCGCCACCGTCCCTCCTGCATGTGCTGGTGGCAGTGCTGGTTGAGGACAAAGCATCCTTTCTGTGCAGGCTGTGTCTGCATTTCTATCCACGTCACACACGTGCCCACACATGCACACATGTAATCTCACAGGTATGGCTCTGCTACCAACAAATCATGGGGCAACTTGACTACCATGTGAGGAAATGAATTTAGAAAGGAGTTCCATTAGTTCTTGAAATCGCTTCTGGTAAGTCTAACTATAAGGAAGAACACTATGTGTTATTATTTTCACCGATATAAGCATCAGAAGAGAGTGTCTGTGCTTACATAAGATTATGCTAAATTAGGCTTCTGATGTACAGCACGATTATATAACCCCTCTACTCAAGAACCATTTATATTGAAAGTATAAATTCCTTCACTGATTATTATTTTTTGGAATCCAAAATCCTCAGTAATTTAAACCCAAACTCTTGCTAGCCTTGTGCCTCCTTGTCTTCTCTTGCACCCCACACTCTGGGCAAATTGGGCTCCCGTCGCTCTCCTGCATCTGGTCCTACACTTTTCAGACTAGCCACGTGCTCAGGCTGCAGCCTCTGCTGGAAATGCGTTGCTCTCTTTAGTCGGTTTCAATTCTGCCCATCCTTCAAAGTCCATCTCAAAGTCTCCCTCCTCCTGGAGCATTTACTGATCTTCTTGATCAAATGTGAGTTCTTTTTACTTTGATGTCCCAAAGCACCTCTTCTCTATCCCCTCCTTGGCACGCGTTATGTTCTTTTTTGGAGATTCCATTGTGTTTGGAGTCAGATAGTCCTGCCTCTAATTCTGCCTCCATTACTTATTAGTCCTGTGACGCGCAGGTCGTTTAACCTCCTGGAGCCTCAACTGTCCCAACTGTAAGATGGAAGAACAAAACCTACATTACAAGGTTGACCAGATGCTTGCATGTGATCATACATATATATATGTGTGTGTGTATATATATATATATATATGTATATATATATGTATGAAGTGTCTGGCAGAGTGCTGAGTACTTCCATTGAGTGAGTGCTCAATATAGATTATTTATCTTCCTATTGTATGATTTAGGGGCACAGTAGCAGCTGCAACAGATAAACTCCAAAATGGCTTACGTGGCTTAATACACTGGAAGTCTATTTCTGACTCAGGTAAAGTCCGAAGGAGCGTGCGCTGGGTGACCTTTCCTGCAGTGAGTCAGAGATTCAGGCTCTCTCCATCTCAGCTCTGCTTCCTCTAGGGGCTCAGCATCCTCTCCATCCAGCCAGAGGATGGGGAGAGAGGGAGTGGAGGATGACTTGGGACTCTAGGCCTTATATTGGCATCTGTAGCTTTTCCTTACATTCCTCTGGCTGGATCTCAAGCACCTAGCTACACCTCTTACAAGGAAGGATGAGGACTCTAGCTTAGTGATCTGTCCAGGAGGAAGAAAATGGGATTTTGTGATTACATAGCAGGCTCCCAACAGTGTTCATTGCCCTTCCCTTCTCCACCCCAATGAGTTGATGTTTGTAGTAGTTTTCTATGGCTGTATAATAAGTTATCACAAACTGAGCAACTCAAGCTGATACACATTTATTATTGCATACTTTCTATGGGTCAAGAGTCCAGGAACAGCTTAGCTGAGCAGAGTTCTCTGCTCAGGGTCTCACGGGCTACAATAAAAGAGTTGGCTGGACTGCATTCTCATATGGAGGCTCGACCGGGCAAGGACCAGATTCCAAGCTGGCTCAGGTTGTTGGCGGAATTCATCTCCTCACATCTGTAGGACTGAGCGTCTTTCTGGCAGTCAGCTGGAGACTTCCTCAGCTCCGAGAGGCTGCCCTCAGCTCCTAGAACCTTCCTGCAGTCCCTTGCCATGTGGATTTCTTCAGCATGGCTGCTTACTTTATCAAGCCAGCAAGGATCATCGGCAGCATGAGTCTGCTAGAGTCTTAACTAATTTAATGTAATCACAGCAGTGACATCTCATTATTTATCCATATTCTATTGGTTGGAAGAAAATTACAGGCTCCATCCACACTCAAGTGCTGGGGATTTCCCAAGAAAGTGAATACCAGAAGGTGGGGAACACTGGGGTCAGTTATGGACAGATTATGTAAGATTCCAACCTCAGAAAATTTGTAAGACACAAAATATATAGAATGCATTGGGCCGGCCCCACGGCTTAGCGGTTAAGTGCGTGCACTCCACTACTGGTGGCCCGGGTTCGGATCCCGGGCGCGCACCGACGCACCCCTTGTCCGGCCATGCTGAGGCCGCGTCCCACATACAGCACCTAGAAGGATGTGCAACTATGACATGCAAGTATCTACTGGGGCTTTGGGGAGGAAAAAAAGGGGGAGGATTGGCAATAGATGTCAGCTCAGAGCCAGTCTTCCTCAGCAAAAAGAGGAGGATTAGCACAGATGTTAGCTCAGGGCTGATCTCCCTCACAAAACAAAAACCAAAACAAAAAACACACACAAAAAAGAATGCATTATTTCTACCATCTGCTGCAACATTTAATACATAAATGTATTAAATTAATACACTTAGGACACCTACTAAGTGCTAGGTATGTCCAGATGCTGGGGATAAAAAAATAGTAAACACTCATGTGCCAGGTTGCTCTTGGAAGCATTCCCCGCTGTTCTCTGCCCTGCTCTGAATTGCAGGAAAGGACATTTCCCTGGATCGTTTTCCCTCTGGATTCCAGATTGACTTGGCCAATGGGAGGCAATGGGATAAGACTGAGAGGGGAGAGGAGGGGAGCATCTAGTTTTGGTAGCTTTTCTGCCAAGCATTCTGATGCCATGGGCTGTGATTCCAAAGCACTTCCAAACACACACCATGGAGGTGGGACTGGGCAATGAAGGACCAAATCAGGGCCTGTTCTCTAGCAGAGTCCTCAGGAAATAGGGGTTTTGCTTACAAATTACACTCCTTCCGTCTGGCAGATGGAAAGAAGAGAGGGACCCTTGTGGGCAGATGCCCTAAGAGGGCAGGGCGTAGAGAGACTGATGAATGGCAGTGATGACAATGAAGAGCCACCCTGGGAGTGATGGATTGAGCGAGTGAGTGGTTCCTTCACTTAGCAAAAGCTTCATGAATGCTTTTGTGCCATGCACTGTTCCAGGCTCTTGGGATACATTCAACTGAGAAAATGCCTTCAAATCCCTCCTCTCATGAAGCTTACATTCCTGGAAGAGGGACAGACGTAAAGAATAAAGACAGGTCAGTAAATTATATACTTAGAAGGTAATAAATGTTATGGAGAAAAATTCGAGTTGAGAAGGGGGTTAGGAGGGCCAGGGGGTGGACAATAAAACCCTATTGCTGTTAATTCTCTCCCCCACTTCTTCTCAGTTCCTGGACTGGGTTTAATGTACACTGGATTCTCCTAATGATCCAGATGAGGAAACTGAAATTCAGAGAGAACCAGGGACTTGTCTGACCTGGCTCAGCTGGTGGGTTGTAGAGTTGGGATCTGAACCTACGTTTGTCTATCTGCAAAGGTTTACATTTTGTTGTTGTTATTGTTGTTGTTTTTTGTTTTACCATATTGCCTCTTCTGGGTACAGATTGGGCTGTGTGGATGAGCCCTGGCTGGGAAGTCAATGGACCTGGGTGCTGGCAAGCTGTGTGACCTGGGGATAATCACCTCACCTCTCTGGACCTCAGAGTTCTTATGTATACAATGATGGAGCTGCAGAGAGTGCTATGTGTGCCCCAGACTCCATTTTATTTTCTTCTTGGGTACTTGGATTGATCTCTGGCTCATGCACTGTGGGCAGAACTGGCATAAACCTTCTGTGCAACCCTCCACACATGCTCTATGCTGGAGGGATGTAGGGGATTCAGTGGGTGGGTGTAGGAGATGGCAGAGCCATATGATGGAAGGGCCCTGGGTCCCTGAGTGACCATGTGAGCAGAGCCCCCACTGCACTGGACTGTGATGTCTGTGACAAATAACCTTGGATGTGGGCATGGCTTGTCATGGTGGCTAACACTGGTAACACAGCTGGGTGACTAGGTCACAGGTTTCAACTATGCCCATGAAGCACCATTCTTGGGGGTGGCGGTGGAGATGATGGACAGGATCCGGATGCTCACACTCCTGCTTACAAATTGTCCTTAAGATTTTGCTTGAGAGAAGAGGGTCCACAGTCAAGGTAAGACTGAGAAACACTGGACAAGATAGTCCTTATAATTATTATAGGCTCAGACTCTCAGTGGCTGAGGGATAGTCGGGTCTGGGCCATAGCCACAACTCTGCTGAGGTTTCTCCCCCCGTGTCGGGTGGCTCACGTGTTTGGGTGGGTGCCACGGGACAGAGTCCAGGAAGGACAGGGGGTGGGAAAAGACCGACCTTGGACCAGACCATGTTCTAGCCTCTGCCTCCAAGGAACTTATGTTTTAGAGGCAGAAAACAAGGAGCCATGTATTCTGGGAAAATTTCCTGTGTGTGTGTGGAGGAGCGTTGGGCTAGAAGGCAGGAGGTTGAGTCCGGCTCCCCTGACTCATCTGCTAGCCGTCTTTGGTCCCCAATTTCCTCACCTTTAAAATCACTGGACGCGCTTCGGCCATCTCTTCTGGGCCTTTAATCCTCTCTGACACCATCATCCTCAAAGCAGCCGTCTCTTGGTTGGTGTCAACAGTGATGATGGGCACCTGTGAGCTCAGTTGGACGAGGGCAAGTGGGCAAGGTCAAAGGGCAAAACATTCTATGGTCACAGAAGCCACCTCTGTCCCAGGCTGTGCCCCCATAGACAACCCTTCTCCATCCTGAGGCGTAGTGATGTAAACATGACCTGTTTAGTACTTTGTCTGGAGCTGCTGGGGAGGTGGGATAGGTGAAGAATTAGGCACGGTTCTGAGCCTCAGAGCCACCTTAACAACATGATCCCACGCTCACTGAGACTTTGGGGAATAGAATAGTGTGATGGCAAAGGGTGCGGCTTTGTTGTTGTTAAACAAACCTGGGTTTGAATTCCCACTCAGATCCCAGCTCTACCACTGACCAGCTGTGTGGCATTAGAAAAGTTACTTAACCTCTCTGAGCCTCAATTTCCTCATCTGTAAAACGGGGATAAAATTGGAGGTAAAAAAGTGTTGTTGTAAGTATTTAATTGAGACAACATGACAATGATAATAAAAGTGATGGTGATAACTACAATAGCTAAAAATTATTAGGTATCTATTATGTGTCATGATTTGGGCTCTGCTTCATCTCATTTCGTCCTTCCCACAGCCCTCTGAAGTACGTACTATGTATGTAACACACTTGGCACAGGGCCTGGCACATAGGAGAGGTTCAACAAGTGATTCATTCATTCATTCGCTCATTCATTCATTCATTTATGTACTCATTGTACACATCTTTTTTGACTGCCTACTGTGTCAGACATCGTGCTAGATCCCTAGCTTCCTGGAACGTGCAGTCACAGAAGAGGAATAGGAATAATTAAACAACTAATTATACACCTAATGGATGAAGTACAGTTGGGCAGCTTTGAGAATACGGAGGAGTGAGATCTGATTTCTGGCCAGGGGAATCTAGGTAGGCTTCTTGGAGGAGGTGGCACAATCTGGTCTAGGAAGGAAGGCTGGAGCTTGGTGCAGAGGCACTGGAAAAGGTGTTCCAAGGAGAGGGACCAGTGCAAACAGAACAATGAGTGTGGGAGAGCCAAGGGCACGTTTGACGTCTGTTGAGGAAATTTGTGGATGGGAGCAGGCGATATGTCAGGACGGGCGGTGGGATGGAGGGTCTCAAATGTGGGGCTGAGTATGGGCTTTGTTTTGTAAGCCTATAGATGCCACCCCCAATCCTGGAACAATGTCAGAGGGAACACCCTCTCCACTGGAGCTGGCGGCTGTGGCTGAAGTTCTGACCCTGCTGTTCACCCGCTGTGGACCCTGAGGTGAATCACCTAACTCTTTGAGCCCCAGTTTCCTCAACACTAAAATGGGGACAGCGATCCCACCTCACGGGGTTGCTGTGAGGTTTAAATGAACCAGCGAGGTAAATCTGCTTTGTAAACTCAAAGTCTGTGTGAATGCAGTTACTTCTGAGGGCGCTTCCTGGTCATCGGGATGGAAGGGGGGACGGGTGGCCTCCAAGGTCCCTTGTGGCCCTGAAATCTCACCTTCAGAAAGAGAGGGCACAGCGAGCCCGGGTTATTAGCGATGCCGAGTGGGGGCGGGACAGCTCGACTCCGTGAATAGATCCAGAACATTGGGGTCACCTGTTGTTTTTGACGCCATGAAGTTTTTTGCAGAAAATGAGAGAAGAATGTGTCTAAGTGTTGGGAGAAAAAAAAATCTAAGTTTCAATTAACTTCCTTTCGTTTTATTTGTTTCTTTAACCAACTTTCCTTCTCATCGTCGATGATGGTGCTCCCTCAGTCAAACCTCAGATAGGACACAAATGCCGTTGTGGCTCGGCGGGGACTAGGATGAGAGCCTGGCCGTGGGGTGCCTGGAGCCCCTTCTCCTCAAGGACGTCTCCACCTCGGGGAGGGTGTTAGGCTGCCCCAGGAGACGGAAGGCAAGAGGGGCACGTGGTTTCTCTCTTAGTTTGTCCCGTGAAACACCAAACACAACACATTTCTTAGAAAAGCTCTGAGCAACCCCAGGCCCCCAAGTTAGTCTCTTCTTCTTGATTGCGTCTTTTGATCAAGAGACCTCTTTCAGATCTCTTTGGCTGGAAGAGTTTTAAATGTAGTTGAGTTTTAAACTCTGAATTTATCTCATTTATGTTTTGGATTCTTTCTTGTTCTTGCCTTCAATCGACAGGCTCGCTAACACCCTGAATACCAAGAGAAGGGAGCCGGCGATGTTTTAAAAACGTGCAGCTTTGTTCCCTCACACAGAAGGCCAGGGACGGAGTCTGTTCCCTCCCGGATGCCTCACATTAGCACCCACCGAAGACATCCAGCCCCTGAACCCAGTTTAATTGAAAATGGCCAATAAACACGGCCCAGCCGGCGCGCCCGTGCCCAGCAGCTAGTGGACTTATTAAAAGGAAAAATGACCCGCCCCCCGACCGTCCACACGGGCCTCTCCGTATGCAATGTGGGATGTTGCATTTGGAGTTGCATTAATTTTTTATCATTCCTTAGTAATTAACATTGTATTTCTGCTGATAAACCCCATCAATATGGTGATTTGATTAGCAAAACATAAAACTACTCATTAAACTCCAATTATGTTGCTCAGGTGTAATTTGATTTTGATTGGTTGGAAAAATGCTGTTGTGTTGCCTTTTATTTATTTTTTTTCTACTCCCCCTTTTAAAATCTCCAGTTAAGTGCTGCATTTACGATGCCGGTGTTGATGCGAGGCTTATTTAGCGAAGGCCATTCCCTATCATGTTTACTAAGAAGTCACTGGCATTTAGGTGCCAGCAGTGGGGATGACATTTATGGAATCTAATAGTCAGAAACCTCTGGGTAATCCACCCTTCCCATTCCTAGTGGGGGACCTTCTGGTGGGGATGATCATCTTTAAGGAAATAAGAGGTCCACGAGGCAAGAAATGGTGCCGATATTTTTCTGTGCTAAGTGAACGGAAGTGAGTTTTCGAGGACTGCTGAACGGGGCCAATGGTGCCAGAGCTGCATTTTGAAACTGGATTTTGCATTTCTTTCTTTGGGGAGAAGCGTGTGCATACCCCCCACCTCCTCCGCACCCAGGATCTGATCGGGTAAAAATGAACAACAGAGTCCCTCTCTCTGCTGCTTGAGACCTGTGAAGACACTGGCATCTTGGATGTCAGCTGAATTGGCCACAAGGAAAGGAGGATTTGGTCTGACAGG
This sequence comes from Diceros bicornis minor, assembly GCF_020826845.1. Taxonomy (NCBI): domain Eukaryota; kingdom Metazoa; phylum Chordata; class Mammalia; order Perissodactyla; family Rhinocerotidae; genus Diceros; species Diceros bicornis. Next base: position 42,386,724 of record NC_080763.1, read on the forward strand.
TCAAAGCCTGTTGAATGTTCCAATTGTAGTGTCCATGTTCAACTGGTATGAGTTTGCAGGGTAAGGAGGGATGCTGCATTAGCGAATGGACTCATTCCATAGAGATGTGTGACATTTATTACGGCCCAGATGCTGTGTTGGACTGGGGATGCGGAGGTGGACCAGACTGACGAGGCTGTGCTTTCGTGGAACTTGCGTTCTGGTGGAGCAGAGGTCACAGCCCTGAGGGAACCCTTGCAGGTTTCCCATCACACTTGGAATTCAATCTAAGATCCTCACCATGGGCTAAGAGGCCGTCACCCCATGTCCTTCCGTTCTCCTTATTCATCGGACCCTCCTGGCACTTGCTGTTCTTTGAACTCACCTGCCTCAGGGCCTTTGCATGGCCCCGCCTTCTGCCTGAAATTCTCTTCCCCAGGTGTTTGCCTGGCTTGCTTCCTTGGCTCATCCATGTCTCTGCTGTAAAGTCACCTTCTGGGAGACCTTTTCTCTGATTGATCTATATAAAATAGCAGCCTCCATCAACCCTGATCTCCTCACTCTGAGTCATTTCTTCACAACACTTAGCACTACTGGATATTGTATTATTTATGTTCGTTGATCTGCGTTCACCCATGGAATGAAACCTCTCTGAGGGCAGTGACATTGTCAGGCTTATTGTCATGCCCATGGCAACAGAAGAGTGCCTGGCACTTAGTAAGTGCTCAGTTAGCATTGCTAAGTGAACCAGTGACATGGACAGATAAGATAATTTTTGGCAATGAGACAAATGAGGGCCCTGTGAGGTGACTGTGGGTGGCAGGAGCCTTTATGCAGGGTTGTCAAGGAGAGTCTCTTTGAAAAATGCCAGTTGGGCCAAGATCTGAGTGATGGGAGGAAGCCAGCCATGCAAAGATCTGGGGAAAGAACATTTGGGAAACAGGAAGCACAGACGCAGAGGCCTTGAAGCAGGAAATGCCGTGGCGGTTCAAAGAACAGAAAGAAGACTAATGCAGCTGGACCCCGATGAGCGAGGCCAGCGTGGCAAGAGAGAAGTTTGGAGAAGGAGCCAGGGGCCAGGTCATGGGTCTTGTAGAGCTTCACTCCTCCAACCTGTGGACTTGGCTCTGCAAAGGCCCTGGGCAGCTCAGAGCCGGGAGAGCTGGAGGGTACCGGCTCAGGTCCACCAGCAGGGGGAGCTCTGGGATGGCCAGTGTCCAGCTTGCCTTCTCCAGCCCTGGGGCAGTTGCTGGCCCGTCAAAGCCTGACTTCGTTCACTTGCCCCCAGTCCCCCTCAGGCAGTGACTCATGGTTCCTGGCCCTCCTTGTGGTGTCGTGAGGGCCCTTTCTTGGAAAGGTACCCATGGGTGTTCATCATGCCCCGCATCTCTGAGCCTCTCCTGGGTGCTCACCCACACTTGATAGTAACAGACCACTTGTTCCTTCCCAAACGCAATAAATAGCTATGCCACTTAGTCTTTGAACACTTGCTTGAGTCCTCTTTCTGACTGTAATTTCCTCCTCTTCTGTCCAGCCTGGAAAATGTTCACTTCATTCATAGGTTGGGCTCAAATGCCCTCTTTCTGGGAAGTCTTTGAATGGACCACGCCCCTTCCTCTCAAGCAAAACCAAGTTCTCCCTCCTCTATGGCAGTGTGGGTGCTGTTGTCTCCGTACAGAAGGTGAGCTCCCTGAGGGCAGAAGCCATATCTTCAGGGCCCGGCACAGAGTCAACACGCAGAAAATTACTGATGCCTCCATAGGTGGACCATTAGAGCACACTGGGGGAGTGCAGTGCCGATCACGGTGGGGGTGGGGGAGGCCCACCTGGTGGACCTGGTGTAGGACCTTACTACACCACCTGGTGTAGTAAGGATTGCATTCTCTGTAAAGAACTGAAGAACAGTCAAGAAAACCAAGTCAAAGCCGTCGCCATGCCCCCGCATTTCTGAACACTGTCAATGATAAAATGTTTCTCCCCTTTGCAATGAATTTCTCACCTCCCCAGTTCCAGTTGATTGCCGCTGGTGTAGCCGCTACAGGTAACTGTATTCCCGTTTGTTTGTTTTTTTGGTCAGCCCAGCATATTTTCCCATCCTCTTTCCTTTTCCTCTTTGGAGAATTATATCCCAACTCTTTGTAGACTTTCTGGGCCTGACAATCCCAGCTTCCCATTCTCTCCTCTCTGCAAGTATGGAAGCTGATCCTCACAAGGCTAATCCACGTAGACACAGTGACTGGTTTAGGGATCTGCTGGAAAATCAGAGCTCTTTACAGTCTTTTCTGTTGAATCTAACGGAAAACATTCCTTCTTCCCCATGGAGCGTAGCCTTTAGTGCTGTTGGGACTGCCAGCAGCTGTCTTTCCAGGAGGGAAGAACAAGACTGGCATGGGGAGTGAAGCAGAGAAGAGAGCAAGAGCGAGCATCAGAAAGCCGAGGACATTTTTTGAGCTTTAGATCCATCAGGCCTGGGTATTTCTGTCATTTGAATCAGCCAACTCCTTTTTCCTTAAGCTAATTTGAGTTGAGATTCTGTCACTTGCAACTGAAACAGGTCTATACTCCCAAGTGGAGGAAATGTCCTAATATTTTTAGAGCTCTTCCAGTGACTTAGAAATTCAAATGGGGCCAAATCTCTCAAGCAAATGTAGTGGTGGAACTCTGGTGCCTCCGTGGCGAGGCTTAGTGGGTTTGACCTTGCTGAGGTGTCTTGTCTTATGGAGAGGTGAGAAGGCTGGCATCCGTGTGGTTGTCCCACCAAATCCCGTCTAGAATGTGCTTGCATTGGAAAGGTGACCCGTCAGGAGTCCAGGGGGGAAGGAGCCATGAGGATGAGCTCTCTTTAAAAGAACAAAAAGTATAGGGAAATTGAACCTTTCTCTATAGATACATTCAGTTGACAAAATAATGTTTTACAATGTCAGTTCAGCATTGGAAGATAGTCAGCGAAGGTCTCTTTTCAACCCCTGCCAGATCGCTACTCTTGTAGGGCTCCGACCCATGTTCCGACTTCCAGACACTGCCTCCCCAGAAGTGCACGGTTGGGTCTCACCCTCCTAGAACACAGGGAACCCAGAGGCAGCTCATTGTCTCTGGCTGCCACAAGACTTTAGAGACTGGAGGTATTTTAGAGATCATCTAAAACAAACCTGCAAATGTCATGGGTCAAGAATGTTGAAGGACTGACTCAACAGTCAGTGGAGGTGTTAGAGGTGGAGGTGTTAGACCCTCCCTTGGAAAGCCTTGAAAAGATTTAAGGGAATGGTCTCTCAAGGCTGCACCGTTGGGCTCTCGTTAGCCCAGAGAAGCCATATTTTCTCGTTCACTTACTCATCATTTATCATCTATCATTCTCCGTGCATCCATATCCTAGGTGCCATGGTGACAATTGGGGTCAACCATCGGGGGCTCAGGTTTCTGAGAGATATATTTTGAGTGGGTTGGGAAACTCCCACTCTCAGTCTGGATTCTTGCTTGACTTGAAGCAGTCCTAAAATATGAGATCTGCAATGTCTAAGGAAACAACATAATACCATAACTCTTCTCCAGCTTAGGAATGAGGAATGAAAGCAAGAGATCTGATGTGATTCAGAAGTCCTCTGGGATATCATTTTCACCTATCATGTTGACACAATTACATAGTGTTGGTGAAGTTGTAGGATAACAGTCTCTCACTTACGTTGTTGGTGGCATAGAATTTGCTGCAAACTTTTCAGAAGATAATATTTTCGGACCTATCAAAATTTTGAATGTCCATGTTCATTGACCCAGCCCTTCTATTGTTAGAAATTTTCCCTAAAGATGTAATCTCAGAAGTACGCCAAGAAATGGATAGAAAGTTATTCCTCGGGGCATTGTCAATAAGAGCAAAATCCTTAAAACAACCTAAATGACCATCCGTAGTAAGCTGGTTAAATAAATTATGGTATATCCACTCAATACAATTCTCTCCAGATGATCAAAAAATGAGGCAGATGTGGATGATAATATGGAAAGAGCTCTAAGAATTATTACTTTGTTTGTGATTGCAAAAAAAAAAAACAAAAACCAGGTGGGAAACATCCTAATTGTCTATCAGGTCAGCGGAATAGATGAACTAATGATGGTCATATGAGGAAATACTATGAAGCGATCGAAATGAAAATCCTCAATCTATCTGCATCGACATGGACGAATGATTATAAATATGTGGATTGAGAAAAGCAAATTCTAGGAAGATATATTCAGTATGATTTTATTTATGCAATATTAAATACATATACATAAAACCACAATATATTGTTTATATATATAAAACCATGCAGGAAAATTACAAAAATGTGCATGAGAATCATATACACCAAACTTCAGGATACTGGCTAGTTCTGCAGAGAAGACAGATGGGCCTGAGAGCTTTCACCTCTATCTCTGATGTTCACTTTTTTCTCTCCCTACCCCAAGCTTCCCTTCCTTCCCCCCTTCTTTCTTTTCTTCCTTCCCTTCTTGGATCTGAAGCAAATAAAATAAGGCAAACATATCTTAAATCTGGATGGTACATACATGGATGTCTGTTATATTATTTTCTGTATGTTTGCAAAATTTTGCAGAAAGCCAAATATATTATGTTTCCCTTTTGAGTAAGCATATGTTAGTATAGATGTTGGTATCAATGTAAAAAATTTTGTTTTCCTGGTGAGATACACACGGAACTGTTAGCAAAGTGTAGCTTTAGGGGGAGATGAAGAGTCAGGTTGGGGGAGGGATGGAGAGAGAGTTTTGCATTTCATTTAATTCCTTTCTGTAGTATTTGAAAATTTTAAGGTATGTGTATCTTATATTCCATCCATCCACTCACCCCGCCACCCTCCCATCCACCCATTTATTCATTTGCCTATCTGCCTATCCACTCATCCATCCACCCATCCATCCATCCATCACTGTATCTATATCTAACAGAGGTTTCTCTGAATGTTGGGAATATAAGCTGTTTTTGTTCTATTCTTTAAATTTCTCCAATCAAAAACCTAGTCAATGTTATTTAAACATAACGGTCATTTAGGATTGCTGTTTTAATAGAAATTTATCATTCTTCTCTGGCAACTTGGCACTCTGAGTTTTGGCAAAGCTTGGTCCTGATGATAGAGGAGATTTTGTTTGTGAGTTTGTTTTGTGCTTTAAGGGCCTGAAAGACCCCTTGAGATGATTAATGCAGTCCCTCATTTCAGGAGAGGAAACTGAGGCTGAGAGAGGTTAGAAGTGAGCTACGTGATGCCTAGTCCTTTATGAGGCCAGAGGCCTATGAGGAAAGCGGCTCTGCATGATCAGAATGATGGGAAGTTCTCTCTCCCCACCTGTGCCTGCCTGAGAACCAGACTAGAGAGGTGGGAAGCAGGATGGATCCCTTTTTCTCTAGCCCCCTGGTAATGGCTCAGGGGCCGTCTGTCTGTCTGTCTGTGAGTGGCAGGCTCTCTCTTGGCTCCAGCCCGCCTGGAACCAGCAGCACCCCATTTCACTGTGTGTGTTCATGCGTCCCTTGTACAGGGGAGCCCATGTGGAAAGACAGTGAGCAGATAGCTACAGCTGTTGTCACTTATGCTCCAGAGAACAATTCTAGGAATTAATGGCTTCTAATCCTGCAAATAAGGTAGATACAGCACGGTGTTAGATTCCAGGCTGCCAGGTTCCAGCCATTGCTCTCACTTCATAAATATGCTTATAAGGAGGCTCTTTAATCACTCGGCAGGGGGAAGGGCCCCCACGATCCCCCACTGTCTGCAGCTAAGGCCCCTGGCCTCATGCACCTTCCTGGCCCAGGGAACAAATGAGGTGAATACAATCTTGAAAACAACTCCTTAGGAGACAACGTCAATAGATAATCAGAAAAACTTATGAGGAGTCCTGATACCAATTGCTTTGGATAGCTTAAAAAAAGAAGTACCGAGGATAGGGTACTTAACTGTAACCATCTTTCATTTTAATAATAGCCTTTATGTACTGCAATATGAAGTATCAAAGTCCATTAAATAAAATGGGCTGATCCTTCCAGGGATAAGGAAGCAAATGAGTCATTCTTTGGGGGCAGCCTAGCACCATCAGGCTTTTAACTCATCACTGGAGCTCTTTGGGGGTGGAATTTACAGATGGGATGGGGCTAGTCTGTCTGGCTTCTGTTCAGGAGTCTGGAGTCAGCCTGGTGGGAGAGGCTCTGTCAGACTGTGTGGGGAGTGCGTGAGTGGACGGTGAGGCCTGTAAGGAGAGAGGTCAATCCCACGGCTGGGAACACAGTTCTTACGGCCGGCCAAGCAGGAAGGAGAAGGTGAGGGTGGAAACAGGAGAAGCAGCTGCCAGATGGGTGACGGAAGGCAGGGCAGAGGGCAGGAAGAGACAGAGGAGGGTGGTTACTTCCGAGGGCAGGAACAGCTCACCCCACGTTATGTTGTGGGAGCAGCGAGATGACCAGAGGACTGCCCAGGGCTGGAGCTGATGGGAAAGCAGCTCGGCTTTGGGTCACGGTCACCCTTCCTTCCTCCGGGACACTCTGCCCAAGGATGCATAATCCTCCTCAGGACACCTCCCTCAGGATTTAGAAGCACTGTCCAGCAATTTATCCCATGCCTGCCCTGCCCCGAGGAGGACATTTGTCCCCTTCCGATGGAGAGTTCCGCATGTGTAGGGGCCACCACCCTAAGTCTGGACCCCAAAGACCACCTTCCAGGTCTCATTCTAAGTTAGGGTTCAACTCTCCCTAAGTCCTGTCCATTTCACCCACCCCGAAGGCCCTTCCCTCTCAGATTTCCTGCGAGCCTCGGGGGCCCTCTCCCGGCCCAAGCTCCTTTGTGGCCCTATTACAACTCACTGCATGGCAGCCCCAGACCCAGAGTGGCCCCAGGAGACGCTGTTCCCTCTCCTCCCCTCTGCCTCTGGGTCCAGGGACTGAGTCCTCCTTCCTGCAGAGCTGTGGCCTGGTCCCCGGGCTCTGGGGCACTTCAGGAAAGGACAGGGAGGGTGTGTTGGGGTGGGTGGGTGTCCTGGCAGGACAAGATGCTTCAATCACATGGGCTCAGCAAGGCGAGTCTGATGAAGGGACTGTTTACAACAGCGAGGGGAGGCATAGGATGGAGACGCACACTGGGGCCAGCAGCTGGGAGCCCTCACCCCTCACGAGCCTGCAGGGGCCTGGAGGGGCGATGACCAGAGCTAAGAGGGAGAGCTGGTCCTTCAGGCCATTGGCAGAAGGCAGAGTCACTGCCAACTGCAGCCTGCTGGTGCCTCCCATTGGCCAAACCTCATCTGAAGCCAGCAGGCAAGGGGCAGGGGGGTCATGTGGGTGAGCCTCCAAGGCACAGACCTGGGGAGGGGTGTGGAGCAGCAGAGGGAGAGCTGACTGGGTTCCCCTCATCCCCAAGGCGACGGTGGATCCCTAATAGCTCTGCAAGAGCAGGAGCATGTCCTTCCAACAGGTCTTGGGAGGCTCCAAAGTCCACTCAGACTCCTCAGGCAGGAACTTGGGAGTTGTTAGGGACCCCTCTTCCTCTCACCCCACATCCAATCAGCCATCTGCCTATGTGCCAGACACTGTTCCATTCACTTTGCCTGCGTCTGCTCCTCCCGACCATTTTATGAGACAGGGAGAGCAAGGCATGACTTGCTCGTGGTCACCCATCTGGACAGCCACGGAGCTAGGACTTGAACCCAGTGTCCACACGCTTAACCACTGGGCTACCCTGCCTCACAGGCTACTGTGTGCTGCCCCTAGACCTGCTGTTCCACCCGCACCATCAGCACTGCCTCCAGGTGCCCTCCCTTCCCTCTGCTCATCTCACAGCTCCCTCCCCACCCCCAGATGCCCTGAATCTTTCAAATGCTTCTTTCCTTGTCTTTAACACATGATAGTTGTAGATTGGGAGAAAAACTTAAGAGGCCTTAAGCATCAAAAAGATGATGACGGCTCTTCACTACCCCACCATATGTAATTAAAAACAAAAAATAAATCCATAAAATAAGGGTGAGAGATGTCAGGAAGTCCCAATTTATCCTCAGAGGTTTACTTTGATGATTTTGGAGGCAAATATCAAGTATAAAATCCTTCCTAAACAATTTTGCCTTATTTTTCGGGGTGCTCCTGTTTAGTTGATGCCCCAGTGCTTGCTTAGTTTGCTATTTGGGGATCCCAGCTCTGGAAAGAGGCATGCAGGAGCCCCCCACCTCACCCCTCAAATCACAGTGTGACAGTCATGGGAAATATCCCCATTCCCATGGCGCGAAGCCTGCTTCAGCTGGGGGAAAGAGATCCCTAGGTAGGTCAACGCCAGATGGCTCAGAAATTTTGGGGCAAATGCCCAGAAATGAAAGAAAGGGTTTTTTTGGTACTCAGAACTTCTAGAAAACTTTTGGGATCCACATAAGACATCTAGTGTCCTGTTGCATTCACCCAGGGGTTACTGGGTGTTTGAAGTCTTGAGTGTGAGATGCTCAGGTGCGAGGTTGTGCAAGGATGCCTGAAACTTGCTGTCAACTCCAGATCAATCTCATCTTTTTGCGGATGGGAAACAACAGCTGAGATCATCTCCTCCAAACTTCCCCTGCTGGGTGAGGAGTGAGGCGGGCAGGGCTGCCCCCCGTCTTATGAACAGGACGTGCATGGCGCCGAGGGATCCCCACGGAAAATGAGTGAGCTTCACTGTTGTAAGGCTGAAAGGTGGTTCCAAGTTGCCAAGGCACTTTGTGAAACTTCTGTGTCCTGGGGTGCGGGGGCCACCTTTCACCCCCACCTCCGCCAGGCAGAGCTAACCCTTCTCTCCCTGCAGGCTTTGTGCCATCCTGTGCCCAGAGCCATGCCATTACTAGACTGACTGGGGTGGGGGCAGGGATGGAGCGTGACCTGCTCCTGTCCCCAGCGTCTCTCACCACGACAGCCACGCAGAGGCGCTCAGGAGAGCTGCTAAGGATTATAGGATAGAGAATGCTTCGAGCATGGACCCAAGAATTACAGGTTCCCGGTCAAGAATAGCCCAGCCCAGCGGCTGAGTACTAAGTCCTGCAACAGCTTCCATGGAGGAGAGACCAACATGGTCTGAAAGAAGTTTTGATCGATGTGGTTGCACTTCTGCTCTTGTCTGTGGTGGTGCTGACACCTTTGAGGTCTTCAAGGTGGAAAGGCTTAAATGCATTGACCCTGATTTTGGGGCTGGTCCTGATGTTATGACCCCATGAACTGAGGCCATGAGAGAACAGATTCGAGTCCATGAGGCTGATTTTCCTTCATCAGAGGAACGTCTTAAGAGAAAAGGCGTTTCCTTGTGTGCCTGTCTGTACCTGTGTGTGTGTGCGTGTGCGTGTGCAGGTGAGGGGAGTTACACCGGAGGGGATGATTGGTCAAAGTATCTGGTTAATTGTTCTCGTCCTCAAAGTAACATTTACAAAAATGAATAGACTTTGTTCTTAGAGCAGGTTTAGTTTTACAAATTGTGCAGAAAGTACACTTCCCGTACACCCCCTCTGCCCCCCACAGTTTCCTCTATCTCGGAGTAACTTTCCACATGGAAACAAAGCCAACTGTTCTTGTAGAAGAGAGACAGTTGGTGAGGACTTTTGGTGCAAACAGGCCGGGACCATCACCCACATATTTCTGGCTTTTCATCGAGGTTGAATAGAAGGCCCACCGACCTGAGAGTACCCGGCATAGATTCGCTCATTCATTTCCTCCATGCGTACTACAAGTGCCTGTTCACTTGAGCATCCTCCCTGCCCAGGGGTGGGTGGTGGGCACTGGGGATGAACTGGTGAACAGCCCAGTCCTTGCCTACACCCAGCTCACAGTGGAGTGAGGGATACACCCATGTAGGAGCAAGGAGGTGCTCCAGACGCGAACATCCTATCCAGGTGGCGGAGGAGGGAAAGAAAGCTTCTTGGAGAAGGCGGTGTCTAAGATGAGACAGATTCAAGAGAAATAAAGGGGGCAGGGATTTGCAGGGCTTTGTGAAAATTGGGATGTGCAGGACGTGGGGGGTGGGGGCCGGCATCCAAAAATGAGACCTTGGACAACTGGGTGGAGGGTGCCATTAATGAAGGCAGGGAGCACAGGTGGGCAGGCCTGGAGGGATGGGGATGCATTCAGCTTCAGGGACGTGGGTCTGGGCTGCCTGGTAAGCCTGTAAGTATCAGAGGCATTTAGGCACCTGGGTTTGAGGTCAGAAGGGGGTCTCTATTCAGGTTTCAATTTGGAAAGCGTTATCTGATATATGGTAGCAGAAACAAGTAGGCCCCCGAAATGAGTGTCAAATAGAATAAGAACAGAGTGGGTGATGCTGGATTCTGAGGAGCGCCAATGTAGAAAGGGCAGGGAGATGATGGGAGTAAGTGGGTGTGCCCAGGGGTCTGCAGTGGTAAGGACAAAGTGATGGTGCAGGGGCCATGTGGGAGGTTCCAGTAGTTCCAGAAAGAGTTTGAGGGAATGGATAAGGCAGCAGAGTGGGGACACCAGGTTCTGACCTAGCCAAGAAAGACCGCAGTCTGTGAACCTCATATGTGAGCAGTGATGGCCAACAAATGCCCAGGGATGGAACCAGATGGAATGTCCTAAGGGGAAGCACCTGCCAAAAAGACCAGCCGGAGCCCCTCCTCATGTCCCAGGATGTGATGTGGAGGAGAGGAGCAAGGAGAGGAGGAGACTGAGCAATTGGCCAAGGGGGGCCAAATTACATCTATAAGAACTGATTCATAGTTGTGCAGTGACTGCCCTGTGCTTCTGAACAAGGTGGCTCAGAATTACATAAACAAACAAACAAAGTGTTGTTTACACATCTGAGAGTGAGTGCTCTTGCAACACTTTTCCATTTGTCGACGGGTTGACTGCCTCACCCCGGCACATAAGATTTATTGGAACAGGGATCTGTCCTGCTGCTGTATGAGGAGCACCTACCTCAGTGCTGGGCGTGTGGGTGCACAGTAACGACTACGGCATGAATAAGCATCCGTGATGGAGAGCTATCCGGGCTCAACTGACAGATTTCTTTCCTTTCTTGGGGAATTCTATCCCATGTGAAGTAGTCCATTTCTTTTGCAAACAGTTCTAAACATTACAGAGTCGCCTTCATCTTGAGCCTAATTGGACCTGTGATGACTCTTATCTAGTTTGGCCCCGTGGAGCAGTAATGGAAAATTCTAGTCTTCCTCTTGCTGTTTCTTCAGCTTCAGAAATTGGATTTATCCCTTAAATCTTTCCTCTGCATGGCTCCTTCATCAGCTTCAGGATGAAGCCCCCAAAGATGAAATTCCCAGATGTGGTCCTGAAGGGGTGTTTGCCTTCTTCATGGGCCCCCCGGCCCTGCCCAGCCCTGAATATACCAAATGCTGAATTAGGGGCGCAGAAAAGCAGGAGATGACATTCCGTTTAAAGGAATGAGATAAGGGATTGGAGGACAGCCAGGCTGAGGGTACGGAACTGAATGATTCTCCGACAAATGACCCCCAGTCTCCTGATGAAGAAGTTTTGTTTTTGAGTATGGACTTGCTTGCCACACGGTCTCAAGGCAAAACTCTTGCACAGTTTCCCTCCTCTCAACAAATGTGCGTGGGTTTCCGAGAAATCTGTTTGATGCTGGGATGAATCCCGCTGCTCAGTGAACCACTGTAGTTTTTACTGAGCACCTATTTCTGCCTAGCAGGTGCTTCAGACTAATAGGGATAGAGGAGAAGTCACAGTTCCTGCTGGTACCATGCCAGTCAGCTTGGCATGAGTTTGAAATAATCGTTGACTTTGACGAAAATGCTGTGGGAGGAGCAGTGCAAACCAGGACTAGCTCCTGACTGTTTTTACCATCTCGTCTTCTTCCATCTCCTCTGTCATCATCGGATGCTCTTGGCACACCCAAGACTTCCTCTTTTCTAAAAGGCCTACTCAGCCCTCCGTTCACACCCACAGGTGGTATCTTACTCATTCACCTTCACGTCCCCAAGACCCGGCACACACAGCATATGTAACAGGTACTCAGGGATGTTTGTGGAAGGAAAAGTGAGCGGAAGAGAGAGCCAGTGTTGGGGGCCCATGAAAAAGAAGAATGAAGCACACGGACTATCTTATGCTTCTTTAAACCTATTAGGAGACTTGAGAACACGTTAGGTCTCAATATATACTCTCTGAGAAATCAAATGAATCACGAGAAACTCAGGCGCAGCCAGCATCTCATTTTCATCATGGCATGCTCCCGCCTTCAAAACATAGGGGATTTCTTTTCCAAGTTGTCAACTTCCTTCTCCAAGACTGGATAGAAAGCAGCTCCTTGGGAATTGTGTTGGAGGAGGCTGTGTGTGGCTGAGAATATCGCTGGGCAGGTTGGAAGCCATCCTTTCTCAGCTGCTTGTGCATAGGCTGGTGCTTTCCCTGGTCTTTGTGTCTGCTAGCGAATCTGACAGTTGAGTCTCGCTTTCTGTGGAATTCACAATGGCTGTCACCCAGGCAGGCCCATCACGGGACCAGTGGTGAGATCGTGCTGAGGGATAGTTTATGTGGGAGGCTCTTTTCTCCTCTGGACACAGAAAGTGGCCATGCCTCCACCCACTCTGTCCAGGCCTGAGACAACGCAGGAGGACCCCAGTGGCTTGAAATCTACATTGGCTTGTCACTCAATTGACAGTAGAGGGAATTTATGAACCGGCTAAAAAGAGCGCCACTGCTTAAAAAAACCACAAACCGTTGGACATAGCTGGCATTGAAAGCTGAGCATTATTGCTCATACACTAACAGCATCTGTAAGCTTGCCCTAGATGTGTGTGTGCGGTGAGTGCGTGAGCGTGTGTCTGGTTCCCAGTCTTTGTGGAACGTCGGACCCAATCAGATATCTCTTTTATTTTCTTCCTTTAATTTTCTGGCCAGTTATTTTTCACAGCTCTCTCAGAAGAATATGAATGTATTCCCTGAAACCCCAAATTACCCAGAGAGGGAAGGTGTGTGGTGAGGTTATGGTGCGAATGAGGCATCGCCCAAGGGGGCAGGCACTCTGTGGGTTACCATGGCCATCTGTGTGTGTGGTGTGTGGTAGGCTTTAATAACAGCCTACTGAATGTATGAATGAAAATCGAGGACAAAACGTGCAAAATCCTATACCCTCTATGGACTATTTTCAGTTTTGAATGCCATCTTCTAGTCTGTTATGTTGAAATTTTATCCTGTTTTCCTTTTAACATTGTGCCATAAAACGTTTTTTCCCAATCTTACATTCTAGAAATCTTTATGTAGACCTTGGTTACATGATAGCTATTATTATTAGTGACAGTATAATATTCTGAGAGGAGGAAGTGACATACTTAGGCAAATATTTCTGAATTTGGCAGGATTTTGAATCTTTTCTGTTCTCAGTGATAGTGAATTCTATGAACAACCTAGTGCATATAACTTTTTATTTCAGCAGAGCTTTTCATTTTGAAAAGTGTTCATTTTCTCGGGAGTGGAATTGTGTGATATGTGTTGCCAAACTCCCTTCCAAAAGGGCATCTTCAACTGATCTTGACACCAGCCATCTCCACCACGTCCCACCAACACTGAGTGTCTTTAGTGTTCTGTCATTCGATTGTGATGATGGTTGCACAACTCTGTAAATATACTCAAAATTGTTGAATCGTACATGTAATCGTACAGGTGAATTTTATGGTATGTAAATTATACCTTAATACAGCTATGGATAAAAAAATGTTATAAGAGAAAAAGGATGCCTTTCTGAAGTGCCTACACCTGTGGAAATGTTTTAGAATTGTTTGTCTCCACCATCTGACTTGACATTTGGTTCAAATGTCCCTGCAGAGGGAGGGACAGGAGTGTAGGTGGGCCTCGGGGACAATGGAGGCAGGAGTGCTGGGCCTTCATTCAGTGGTCCTACTGATGAACACTGGACAATTACTATGTGGTGGGTACCGTTCTGAGCACTTGAGATTCATAAGTGAACAAAATAGACCATGATCCCTGCCCTGGAGGTGTTTATAATCTAGCAACAAAATCACCAGTGTCCTCAACAATGGCCGTTCTTCCCAACTAAATGTGTCAGCCCGTTGAACGCAGGGACAAAGATTCAAGTCTCTCCTCCTTCCGGCCCCCATGGATTCATGTATGAGGCCCTGGTTTCTAGGTTTCTATGGCTACCTAATAAAATACTCCAAAACTTAGTGTTTAAAAAGTAACTCAACAACTGTTTTATTTTATCTCATGATTCTGTGGGTCAGGAATGTGGTCAAGGCTCAGCTGGGCAATTAGTCTCCTCCATGAGGTGTTCTATGGGGTCACCTGGTGGTACTCAGCTGGTGGGTGGGCTGGTCCCCAGGGTCTAAGGTGCCTAGCCCCTCTGGGGGGGTGACTGGAAGGCTGGGCTCAGATAGACCCCAGTCTCTCTCCACATGGTCTTGGACTTGTCACATGGCAGCTCTGGGTCCAGGAGAAAAGAAGTGGAAGCTGTTGGTCTCATAATCTGTGGGCCTGGACACCAGCTCAGCGTTACTTCTGCTGATTCAATTGGTCTTATCAATCAGTTATCAGAGTTATCCAAGAACCTGCCCTGATTCACGGGGAGCAGACACAGGACCCACGGTCCATGCCAGGAATGACCAAGAACTTGTCACCATCTTCAACCCACCACTGACTGGGTTTGCTGTTTTAATTTTCTTGGCTCCTCCTCAGTATCAGGAATGGTGATCAAGAATTCTGTTTGGGGTCTTCTCATCTCTATCTGTGACGACCCTCCCTGTCCTTAACATCTCAGCCTAAGCCACAGTTCAGAAGTATATAAAACAACAAATAAAAATCTTCCTTGAACCCGTTCTCTGTTCCTTCCTACCCTTTTCCCATCTTGAGTCACTGTTAATGTGAGTGTCCTTCCAGACAGTTTCAGTGCCCCCACGAGCACTAAGTGTAAGTGTATACTTATAATTTAAAACAAATGTCATGATGCAATGCATACTGTTCTGTAACTTGCATTTTTCCACTTAATAATGTATCAAGGTCTAATATGGCCTTTTTAAAAATATATTGTTTGAGAAGAATTAAAATATAAGCATAGCACTTGGATGAACACCACCACAGGGCTCCTTCTGGAGCAGGCTGTGATTGGTGGAAATCCTCTCTCTTGCCCAGAGCACCACATGAGGTTGTGACAGATGATGGGAGGTTGAAGAAGGACACGCAAATGGAACTTCTGATGCAAACCAGTCTGAACAAGTGAGACATGCAACAAAGTCATGAGGGAGTGTGTGTCCAAAGACACTTAATTTAAACAAAGGAAGACACACATATGCCACCCATTTCTTTAGGTGTCTGCAGGGCAGTGATAATAACATGCTCCCAGAAGCTACAATTTATTGATGTATTATTCAGGGCCAGCACTGTTACTTATTGCTAATCCTCACAGCAATACTACAAGGCAAGAAGTTTTTATGTCCACTTTCCTGATGAAAACACTGAGGCTCAGAAAGCTGGATTCTCTTGCTGAGGGTCATTGAGCTGGTATATGGTCCTTCTGACTCCCCAAACCTTGAGTATTTCACTCTATCGGCTGTCAGTAGCTCAAAGACCTCTAAGTTGTCTGTCTCCATTGCCTATTCATACCCCACAAGGACAACAGGGAGACAGAGGGGGAATTTCTCAAAGCAGCCAGAATAGACACTACCGCATTTATGTCTCATACTGGAAGAGAACACCTGAGAACCTCTTTCTGCTTCGCAAACAGCCAAAATGAGCTTGATGCTGGGGTTACAGGCCTACTGCTGATCTTGCTTCCCATTCCTACGATCCCTGAGATGTCAGATGAGGGTTGCACAAGGCTGGCAGACGTTGGTGCTTGTCTGCTGTGCTGCACCTTTTCCCTCAGTGCTATCTTTGGCACCTTCAACGAGCCCTCAGATTCCCCAGGCCTGGGGCGTGGCTGGGGTTTCTGCCGCACAGGTCCCTCCCTATCGTCTTCCTCCCCCAGAGCTGATGATGGTAACTTCTACACGGTGGGTGGGTGTCCTGAACCCCTGCCCTGACAGGCCTCGAACGTGAGCAGAGGTCCTGGAAGAAGGGGCTGAGGTCAGGTGAGATGGGACCTGTCCAGCCACCAGCCACCAGAAGTGGGCCCAGGCGGGCTCTAGACCCATGTTGGGGTGGAGAAGTGAACTCTGAAGTCAGACCACAGTATACCAGCTGGGTGACCTTGAATGGGTACTGACCCCTCCTAAGCCTCAAGGCAAACTGCTGTTGGGGGCATTCAAGATAATGCCTGTGAGTGGACCAATTAAATGTCTTCGTGTCTGGCCCTGAGGTGTGGGATGAGCCAAGCATGGATGGCCCCCAAAGCATCAACTTGAGTTGGGACAGCAGCAGGTGAGGGATGATGGCCCCAGACCAGGTCTCTCTCCAGCTTCCCGCAGAGTAGTAGCAAAAGTCATCTTAAAAATTATTCAGGTAATAATAACCATAGCTAACGTGTATTAAGTATAGCTACTAAAAGGCAAGCTCTTTTCTAAATTCTTCATGTGGGTGAACGCTATGAGGCTGGTTAAAATTGTCATCACCATTTTACCAATGGAGAAACTGAGGCATAGGGCGGTTAAGGAACTTACAACCAGGCCCACGTGGCCTGGCAACTGCCCAGCCCTCCTGGCCCTCCCTACCTCTGCCCCCCTGGTCAAGCTCTTTTCCACCAGAGGCTCTTCTTTCCCTCCCTCCCATCTTGTGCTCCTGGTCAGCTCCCATGCATATACTATTCAGAAACACTGGCCATATCTTTTGTTTTGTACTGCACCAGGGAAGGGGCGCTCAGAGAAGGCCTCTCTGAGGAGGTTCATGTGAGTGGAAACTTGAATGATCTTGAGAGAGAATAGCAGGCCAATATCTAGAGAAAGCCCTTTATTGATGGAGTGGCATGTCCAAAGGCCCTGAGGTAGGAGTATGTCCAGAAGGGAAGAGATCTCGAAGACCTTAAGTGACTTGCTGTGGTAGGCTGAATAATGGCCCCTGTAGATGTCCATATCCTAATCCCTGGAACTTGGGACTGTTACCGAATGTGGCAAAAGGGAAGTTGCAGATGTGATTAAGTTAAGGCTCTCTGGATGGGGAGATGATCCTGGATTATCGGTTGAGCCCAAAATGCAATCATAAGTGTCCTTATAGAGAGAGACAGAGGGAGACCTGGCACACAGGGGAGAAGGAGATGTGAGGACAGAAATAAGAGGTTGGAGTAATATGCGAAAGGGTCACAAAGAAATCCAGGCAGCCTCTAGAGGCTAGGCAAGGAGACAGATTCTCCGGGCAGAGCCTCCAGACGGAACCAGCCCTGCCCACACCTTGACGTTAGCCCAGGGGAACTGCTTTGGGACTTCTGGTCTCTAGAACTTTAAGAAAATAAATCTGTGTTGCTTGGAGCCACCAAGTCAGCGAGAATTTGTTCCAGCAGCCACAGGAAACTAATATACGTGCCCAAGACCACGAGGACCTTCTGAGTTTTTAACAGACTGTTCTGAGTCCCACCTCTCTGTCTCAGCTTGGGTGACCTCCTGGGGGAAAGGCAGGCTCCTCTGCAGCCGGGAGGCCCAGGTACAGCTTATAGGTCCTTACGTGTTGAAATACTTCTCTACTGTTTGGACAATAGCAACTACAGTGACTGACCCTGCTGCTCTGGCTGCCCCCAGACCTCCCCAAGGACTGCTCTTGATTCTGATTCGTCAACTAAGGGGTTAATGCCTGACCGAGGAGGGGGTTGTGGGGTGAGGGATGGGGGCTTGGGGACCAGCTCTATCTCTGTGGCAGGGGTTCATTCTGATGGGTCTCTGTCCTGCTCTGCCAGTTGCCAAATATTTTGGATGTTTGGATATCACCCCTGGGTTAAGGCATTTTATGCAAATGGTGCCTCCCTGCTTTTCCACCAGGCCCAGAGCAGATGCAGAGTCAGCTCCCCGACATCCCTAAGGGCTGGGCTGCCCGGGCCCCTAGCCACTCTGCTCAGTGCCCTGAGCCAAAAGACGAACTCCGCCCACTGACTCCAGGCGACTCTTGAGACGGCCCCAGGAGTCCATCAGATGCTGTTGGTTTCAGTCTCCTTGAAAACAGGACCCAAATGAGTCACATGTTTGCCAAGCGGAAGAAGGTAGTGAAGCAGGAACTAATGGAAAGTTTTGCAATCTTTTAATTTTGAAGCGAATGTTGTAAACAGATTTTTTTTAAACAGTCTATAAAAAGGCCCTTATCAGCCATGTTTCCTGCAAATCACAAGCATACAAAGCAAGAAATACTTTTTAAAAAGCAAACAAAACCTTGCTTTTTTGTTTTTGGTCGTTGCTTCTAGCAGCGTTGACAGTTGTGGTGAATTCGCCAGCGTGTGGAGCGGGGCTGACTGGTCTTGGGAACAGCGTCTTCGGTTTCTCATTCCAGAAGTTTCCCTCTCCCTCCTGGGCTCTGATCATTGTGGAGAACTGTCAGGGCTGAGCACCCAGCAGCTGGCACTGGGCCTGGCATATAGTGGGGGCCCCAAGTGGGTTTGATGAGTGAATGAATGAATGAATGGATGGATGAACTCCCACAACCATTCATCCACCCATTTATCCAACAAGCCTTTACCAATTGTCTGCTTTGTTCTAGGCTCTGTGCAGTCTCTGGGAATCCAGAGATGTCTTAACACCCTCATTTTATAGTTAAGAAGCTCATGGAAGCATCTGGGCTATGCTTGAATTTGGGAACAAAGTCTTGAATTAATTATTCCAGATACGCTCCATTCATTTCTCCCCGACATCCAAACAGCGATTGTTTTCCTGGGCTGGGAAGTGCAAATGATGATAAACCCTCAGTGCTTGCACACAGGTTGCTCCACGGTAGATGTAGTGACAGGGACAGAGAAAGACGCAGAGACGATCCAGGAAGTTGGGCGGATGGTGTCCTTATCCCTGTGATAAGATTACACTTCTGTTGACGTCAAACGTGGCCACGTGGCCTGCTTTGGCCAGTGACACAGAGGATGGGAGGGTCATGTGCCACTGCTGGGAAGGAGCCTCAAGAGCCCACCTGGGGTCCTTTCACCTCTGCCGTGGCCGCATCTGTCCTGGCTGGGGCTGTCTCTTCAGCTCAGCTGGAAAGAATCTTTGTTGTTGTAGGCCATGAGATTTGGGGCTGTTTGTTACTGCATCTACTTAGCTTAAGCCGACCAATATAGAGGTCTTTACAGTGAACGTAGCGTCTCAACCAGGCCCTGAAGGATGGGTAATGGTTTCACCAGGCAGTGGGGACGGTACAAACAAAGCCATGGAGGCAAGACAATGAGAACACAGGTCCTAGTTAGGATATAAGCTCGTTTTCTGTTAGTAGAGACCCAAGGTAGGGATTTATTTCTCTTTCAGCCTGGGCAACGTCAGTGCAGGGCTGGCAGGGTGGCTGTGTGGGGCAGGGACCCAAGTGCCTTCTGTGTTGTGGTTCTCCCCTCTCTTGGCACACTTGCATGTCTACATCTTAGTCGTAGGAAGAGCCGGAGACAGCCTCCCTTCTTCCTAGAGACAGGACCAAAGTTGGCACGTATCGCTTCTGCTCCTTTTCATCCTGGGCTTGTCTCACGGCCACTCCTAGCTGCAAGGGGAGCTGGGAAATGTGGTCTTTATAATGAAAGCCATGTGCCCCCCTGTGAAGACAGGGAGAGTGACATTGAGGGACAAATCTACCACAGGGTATTTGAGGATTGGGGAGTCATTCCTATTAGCTTATGGGATCCATGATGTGATCAGGCAGTGCTACAGAATAAATGTGATGTTCACGAGAATGCACAAATATTTTTTAATCAACAAATATTTAATGGGTATTTATATGTGCCAGAAATTCAGAACCCCCGTTAGTCAGAGGCTGAGGCCTCCTTTTCAAGTTGGGGTAGATTTTGTCTCCTTCTCACCTTCTTTGCAATTGGGTCGTAAGTGCCTGTATCTACAGCCTGTCTCTTCATTGCTCTACTCAGTGTCCCATAACAGAATGATCTGTGTTTTACTTCAGTGCCAAAGTGATTTTTCTAAATGGACAAATGGACCCTGTCACTCTCAGGTTTCGATTCTCTGTCTTCCCTTTGCCCCTGTCTCCCCTCCTCCCCTGCTCAGAGCCCCAGGAGCCATCCTGCATGAACTTTACAGTGAACTTCATCAAGCGCTTCCCTGGTCCTCTGTTTCTGGTCTGGTCTGGCCAGTGGGAGCCGGGGGAAAGACAGGAGGGAGGTGAGGGCTTCGTGTCTTGGGCTCCCTCCCGGGGGTGGCGGGCTTACCGTGCCCTGTGATGGTCACAGCTTACAGGTGGCCTCTCCGGCGTTCTCTTTGCCTCACGTTCTGGAATGGTACCCTCCATCACCCCTTCAGGAATTTGCACCCCATGTCCGAGCCCAGAGTCCTGTCACTGTCTCTGCTGGCTTCTCCGCCCACACTTTTCTAAGGAGTCTCTTGATCACATTCTTTTCAAATTACTGGATCTAGGTGTCCACCTGTTTCCTGCCATGAGCAGGACAGATACCAGACTCTTCCAGTGGCTCAGGACAGAGTGTTCCTTCCTTTGCAAGGCCTCCCAGGCTCTTGGGGGTTTAGCCTCTGTCCCCAGCATCATCCCTTGCCACTCCACTCCCACAGCTTCATTCATTCCCTTATTCATCCCGCAAATGTTCAGTGAACCCTGACTATGTGCCCGGTGCTGTTTAGGACCGAGGATCCAACAGTGACCCAGCCAGGCAAGGCCTCTGCGTTCTGGGGTCCCACGTCCCAGCCCCCGACCACTAGTATCTCTGTTTCCAGGTGCTATGTGTCTTGCCTCCCCTCACCCCTCCACTGTCCTGCCTTGGGCTAGATACACCCCGACTCTCCGTTGACAACCCCTCTCCTCCAAGTGTCTCCTCTTCCTCCACGGAGCCTCCTGACTCTCCTGGTGACAGGGCCCCTTTCTCTCCTTGGAGCCCCTACAGAGCTCTGTGCTGATGCTGGTTGGATCCCACCTCTCTCTCTCACATGCTGATTAGTTTACAGTCTTTTTGACGCCAAACTGTGAGCTCCTTATGGGCAAGAGGCACATCGGGGGCTTCTCTGAGACCCCTGTGCCCACGGGGCCTGTCATCCAGCAAATGGAGATTCGTGGAATCGACGACTGAAATATTAATACTGTCAATGTGCAAAGGACCCTCACTGTGGCCACCTGAGGAAGGCAGGGCAAGGCTTCAATCCTTGTTCTCAGGAGGGAACACGGCGTTCAAGGGAAGGTAAATTGCTGCCTGATTTCTCCCACTTGGTAGGAGGCAGGTCAGAGGCATGAATTCAGGTCCCTAAGAACAAACGCTGTGCTCCCAGCCCCACCCCTCCCAGTGGAGGCCTCCTGATGTGGACACAATACACATTAAGACAGGTTTCTAATTTGTGGGCATCAAAAAATATCTATTTATTTTGTAAAGCTTTCAAGAGCAGTACTGTGATACCTGGTTCAAACAATACAGGAATGTAAAGTGTATAGTTTCCCAGGGCTGCCCTCACAAGGTACCACAAACTGAGGGGCTTAAACAACAGATGTGTATTGTCTCCCAGTTCTGGAGGCTGGGAGTCTGAGATCAAGGTGTCTGCAGGGCCACTCTCCCTCTGAAGGCTCTAGGGAAGGATGTGTTCCAAACCCCTCTCCCAGCTTCTAGTAGTTTCTTGGCTTGTGACTGTTTAACTCCAGTCTTCACAAGGTGTTCTCCCTGTATGTGTGTTTATGTCCAAATTTCCCCTTTAATAGGGACAACAGTCAGGATCAGGGCCTCCCTATTCCGGTATGACTGGTCCTAACTTAACTGGTGACATTTGTAACCACCCTATTTCCAAATAAGTTCACCTTCTGAGGTACTGGGGGTTAGGACTTCAACGCATAAGTTTTCAGGGGAGACACTCTACCCATGACAGATGGTAAGAGTCCTAATAGAAGGAGCTTCCCTCACTCTCCTGTGACCTTTGGCCCCTACTAGCCAACCCCAGGGTGAAGCAATTGTTATTAATACCTTGGAGGCTAAGATTCCAGACTTTTCTATGCTTACACAAACTTCGATTCTATACCCACACATACCCATATATTATGAAGAAAAAATCAAGAGAAAAGATAAACCTAAAAAAATAGGCAAAAAAAGAAACCCTTTAAAACACAAAACCTCAACATCAATGTTTTTACTCTTATTTTGGTTCTTTGTTGTGACTTTTCTTTTGTGGGGGGTGAGATGAGAGCCTGCTCTGCTCCAGTGTGGCTCCAAAGCAAGGGACTCGACAGTGAGACCCACTGTACGGAGAGTTCTAGACCCCCTGGCCTCTTCCACACAAGCCGCTCTGATGCTCATTAGAATCTGTTAATTACCATCCATGAAGAGAGAGGAGGACAGCCAGCCTCATGCCTCCTCCGAATTTGCAAGCCCCACTTCACTTCTGAGGCTGGAAGGTGTGTCCTAGGAAGGGTGGAGGGTGGAGGGTGGAGGGTGGAGGGTGGAGGTTACTGCCCTGATCAGACCCTGCCATGGAGACAGCGGCTCTTTCCTTCTGACAGACAGGCGAGAGCTGGACTCCGACAGAATAGCAAAGTGAAAATTAATGCCTGCCACTTGTATACCGCCCAGACGTTACTTTCGAGAGGAAAACAACAGGAGCAGAGCGAAGCCGTACATATGTTAAATTCACATCAGTAATAAAGATTAAGTAGAAGTTAATAGCATCCCAGTCATGCTTGTGGACGTAATCTCCTTTCTGAAAATTCAAAATTAGATTTGGAGGATCGAAGCAAACAGGGGGTGAGACTTTGGCGTAATATTTTAATCAAATTGTCATGAATGAGTGGATACAATTAAGAATTCTGTCAGTCACAGCGCCGAGGCCCTTTTGTTAGTCAGTGGTGGGAGGGGTGCGTCGGGCCATCCTGGGCAGAGATTAAACTTGACCTTTCTCAGGCTCTTCATTTTTGACCCTCTGGCTGGGCTTTGCCTGTCAGATGGCCATTTTTTAAAAAAGGTGTGTGTGTGTGTGTGCAGGTATATACATGTGTGTGTGTGCATGTGTACACACGTGTATGGTTACACATGCATTTGCATGTGTGCGTGCATGTGTGTATGTATGGGCGTGCATATGTGTACATGCATATGTGCAATACAAGTATATGTGTGTGTGAACACATGTGTGTGCACACATGTGTGTGCACATACATATGTGCGCATATGACTGTGTGTGTGTGTGCATGCCAGGCAGTGAGACAGCAGGAGTTGAGGAAACAAAGGATCTGTGCCATCACACCAGTGACAAAACCTGGCCATTAGCACTCCTTTCAATCTCCTTTTCCTTTCCTTTGCAGCCAAGCACAGGCATCTTGTGTGTGAATATCCACGTGTACAGGATGTGTCCACACGAGTACTCTGAGATAGTTCAGTACGGATATACACACACAAATTAATATCGTTCAAGGCCATCTGCGAAGGGTAATGTAATTGACATCAATGAATGAGTGAATGACTGCATGCATTTGCTAGCTTTGCCTTGAATGTCGTTCTGCACAATGAGTTTAACTCCTGCATCAAGTTGCACACTCTATAGTCTCTTCTCTGAGGGGTTTGCAGCTTTCAAGACCTGCTTTGTGTAGCCCCATTTATAACGGTCAAGATATCGGGTGAAATTTACTTTCTTTCTACTTCCCTCCGTTCACCTTCCCCTCCCCGCATAACATTGATTTATTTTTACTTTTGATCCGTGGGTAGTGGTGGGGTGGTAAGAAAAGACATCGGCAAAAATACCTTTCTTTTTTCCTTTTGCAACAGCAGACTGCCGTGTAGGTGTATCTTATTTATCAGTGATTATAAATCAATAAGAATGCAGAAAAGCAAGCCAAGCCAGGCTTCCCAAGCCTCTAGAGTTATAGACTTCAACATGCATGAGTGCAATGTGTCTGATGTGGAATTTATTATTTTAAGCAGATTCAAGTAGATTTGAGGTCAAAAAATTTTTTTTTAATTTCCTCCAAGGCTGTTGCTCCGTCTTCCCTCTTCAAACCCCATGTTTGAGAAATAGACAAATGCTTTCCACATAGGATGACAATATGTAATCAGCGTCCCTGTGGTTTATTTTACCTTTTGTTGTAGAAGAGAATAAAGTCGGAGCAACTTGCGTTACTCCCTCCACTTGGGTGAGCATTTTGAGGCCGAAGGACCTAATTATTTTTTAACACTGCCTTTACTGTTTTTGCCTGGGGAATTATTTCAAATCAACTGACAGACCTATTGTGCTTGTGACATCATAGCAACTGGCTTTTTACACCGAAAACAAGCCTTCTGTTAATTCAGCAATAACACACGCCGTACGCAAAAATTGCATTAGCAACGTCGAACCCGAGTGTTGAACACATTCAGAAATAAACACTATTGCACTACAGGGGTTGAAAGGGAATATGCATCAAAATGCCTGGCATTTAATTTCTTACCCCTTCTTCGGGAATTTAGCCAGTGAAATATAGCTGCCAGTGTCCCAGGCCTGCTCGCACTCCTGCAATATGCTCTCGATCAATCAGATTTGCATAACTAAACTGTCTGCGAGCCCGCTCGGCTGCCCAGGTGCAAGGCCATTTGCATATAGAACAGTGAGGAGGTCCCAGGAGTCACTTCAGACCTGAGCGACTGCTGAGCCCGCAGTCCACACAGCCCAGGAAATGAAATTGGAATGACAAAAAAAATGGGAGTGCTCGCCTGGAAGGGTGAAATATGCAGGCGCGTTGCAAAGGTTATGTAGAGATTACAAGGCAGTGGCTTCCAGATGCAGAAAGACTCACCAGAGTTGGAGTCGGAGTCCAGGCGGCTGCACCACGGGGGTGGGCAATGGTGGGGGGTGAGGCCGCAGGGTTCCCTTCACCCGCCGGTGTCCTCTTGAACCTGTGGTGCCACTGTGGGACGTCCCAGGCCTCTCTCTGTGTGGAAAGACTTCCCAGCCCTGATCCCTTTGCAAGACAGGCTTTCCAAATGGATGAGAGGTCTGGCAATAGCAGGGGCTTGTCATGCTTCTTGGGCACTGTAAATTAACCGCTTTATAAGTGCCAGGCCCCGGCTGAGTGCAATGGGTCATCCTCACCCAGCCTTACACCAGCCCTGTAAGGTGGGGCTGTCAGCATCCTCGTTTTCTGGAACGCCCAGAGATCAAATCACACTTTGAAGTTCACTCTGCCAGGATATTGCTGGAGCGAGGATGGCATCTCAGAAGTCCAGAGAGGACAAGCCAATTGTTCCAGGTCACCCAGCGTGTCAGAGATGGACTAGCACCTTGGTGACCCGAGTCCCAGCTGAGGACTTGATCTGCTGGGCCAGGGGTCTGCAGATTTTTTCTCTAAAGGGACAGAGAGTAAAACCTTGCAGGACACTTGGTCCTGTCCAAAACGTCTATGGAGACATTGGGTCCACGCCCAAAGGTCCTTGATATTTCATCCTGTCCAAAACCATTTGGCATAGACCAAGTACGCTCATGGACATTTAGGACAGGACCAAGTGTCTGCTAACGGAGTAAACACCAGACTTTGCAGCAAGGCTTCGTTACGACTTTCGTGCGCCCTCAGCACTTTGCCTTCTTGGGTCTCTTCTTCCATAAGAAAATATTAAAAATTACATTTTACAGCTGTGTAGATATAAAAACGAATATAGCCCAGGCTGGATTTGTTATTCTTTTAGTCATGTTTTTCTTCTGATTTTAACATAAATTAAAATTACAACATTTTCGTGGGCCCCTGGAAGTAACTCTGGCCCTGGGGACTGTGCTGCTGCGCCTGGGGGAGGCGTCTCCCTGCTTTACTGGGCACGCGGTCTCTGTTGTAACAGTCATTCCCGCTGCAGTGCAAAAGCAGTCGCGGACTGTGCGGAAAGGAATGGGCGTGCTGTGTCCAATAAAACCTTATGGATGGACCCTGAAATAGATATTTCCTACCATTTTCAGGTGTTGCAAAATACTCTTCTTCTTCTGACTTCTCTCTCACCCATGTAAAAATCATTCTTAGTTCAAGGGCCCCGTGAACACGGAGTGCGGACTCCTGCCCCCGGCCGTGTGGGTTTCCTGGGGAAAACTCCCGTGGGTTGGGACTGGGTAACAGGAGAAAAACCTCTAGATCCATCTTCCTAGAAATAACTATCTGACTTTTCCTTTGTCTTTTAGGGACTGCCTCATTTTGAGGGCGTGGTCCCTCTGCCCTTCCAGAGCTAATGAGAGGGACGATTGCACTTTCTTACCTGAGCGTGGAGAGCAGAGGAGGCTTAAAACAATGACACCCCTGTCCTCTTGGATTTTTTTTTTTCCCCTGCCTCTGATAGAAAATTGTAACAAAAGTTATGTCTTTGTCATTTTCATTTAATGAATATGAATAGGCCAGGGCTTTAGATAAAGCAAAGGACACTCTTTTGTGCCTTGTCCCCTGGCAATTAAGGGTGTGTGTGTGGGGGGGGAGAGGGGGGTCAGGTCAATGTCCCTCTTGATTTGAATGTCACTTGTTGTCAAGTTGGCATCCTATGTGGTTCCCATGGCAACAGCTTTTTGTGCAGGGGACGGTCACGCACCTGTAATCTCGATGAAAAGGACAGCGAGAGGGTGTTCATCGGTTAGAGCTTTTGTCTTTCTTGATGGATTGGAGTTTAACCTTGAAACTGGGTGAAGAAAGGGCAAAGAACATTTAACACAAACATGGTGGGGGCCACATCTCGGAGCCAGAGAGCCCCTGGCTCGCCTGGGTGGGGCGGGGGGCGGGTAATGAGCATTCCAGGCTGCCAATACCCCGGGTGTCCTGAGTCACAGCCAGCATGCTGAACCTCACACTGGCTCCCTGCTGACTGCCTGGCCCTGGTTGAGGGTGAAGGGACCAAGCAACCCCATCAGAAAACGGAGCCAGCAAAGCCGCCTCTGCCTCCAGTCCTGATTCCCACCTGGCTGCTGCGGGGCCTCGCCCTCCTCGGGGTCTCTGCTTGTTCCTTTACCTTGAGGACCTCTGACTTCTGTGGCATCTGAGGGCAGCTATTGAGTCAGACAGCAGATCCCGCCTGTGTTCTGTCCTTGAACCCCAATGTCCATGGAGCCACACATCCATCCACTCAACAACTGTTTGCTGGGGTCTAGTGGGGGGACGCTGGACACACCAGGTGCAGAAATCAGAGCTGGTCCTCCTTCCCATGGGATTTACAGGCTGGTGAGAGAGACAGGTGTTGAACAGACACCCAATAAATATATAACGATCCATCATGGTAAGTGCTAGTCAAGTTCAGCCAAGACTGCGTGGGTGCCTGTGTGTGTCCAGACAGGGTGCAAGGAGCTGGAAAAGCAAACATAAGTAAGACACAGAGCCACGCCAAAGAGGGATAGTTGTTCAGTGAAAATTTTAACAGTCTTGGAGTGAAGGAAAGCACATACCCCCCGGCTCCAGGATGGCCCGCTTCTTAGGGTCCAGGATGACTATTTTCTCTGAAGATGACTACTTTCTCTAGAATCATTTCCTTGGCTCTAAAGAGATAATCATGCCCACCTCTAGGTGAGAGTCTCAGTCTGCTCTGGCTGCTATCACAGACTGGGGGGCTTATAAACAACAGACATTTATTTCTCACCTTTCTGAAGGCTGGAATTCTGAGATCAAGGCACTGGCAGACTCAGTGTCTGGTGAGGCCTGCTTCCTTGGTCACAGGTGGCCGTCTTCTCTCTGTGCCCTCACATGGCAGGAAGGGCGAGGGAGCTCTCCGGGGTCTCTCGTGTAAGGGCGCTAATCCCATTTATGAGGGCTCGCCCATCACGACCTAATCACCTCCCAAAGGCCCCACTAACACCAACACATCGGGGGTTAGGATTTTGACATATGACTTTGAAGGGACACAAACATTCATTCTATAGTGAGGATTAACCGGGATCGTGCATGCAATGCTCTCAGCACAGCGCTTGGCACAGAGGAAGCTCGGAAATGGTAGCTGTCGTCGTTGTAGCTGAAGGGGAGGACACGGCCTCTCTCGCGGCAGGCACCCTCGAAAGGACACTGATTTGGCATCAGGAGATCTTGACGCTGCTACTCAGCAGCAAGGCTCTTAACTTCTTTGATCCGAGTGGCTTCCATCTGCAATGTGTTTGGGTTGGATTTGGGGCAACAGAGGTTTTAGGTTGGGTTTGGGGTGACCCAGATGCAGCACTCAGGTTCTGGCTGTTGTCACAGCAGGCTTCCTCTGCCCAGGGCACTGAAGTGTGACGTGTGGAACAGTCCCATTCTCTCCGTTGTCTCAGGGATGACTGATTGGGTCTAACCCCTTGCAATCTCCTGCTTCCTGAGACTCCTGGGGTGAGAACTGGGGGGTGGGAGGACTGGACGGGAGCAGCTGGTGTAAAATGAGAGAGGAAGGGCAGGATGAATCCTCCCTCCCTCCCTCCCTCCCTCCTTCCTTTCTTTCTCCCCTTCCTTCTCTCCTTTCATGGATGTTTATTGAGCACACATCATGGACTCTTCATTCTTTTAGATGCTGGGGATTCCTGCACCTGCCCTTGGCCTGGCCTATGGTATGTGCCCAATAAACATTTGACAAACCAACCCTCGCCTGCATCCGCGAAGCAATACTTGCTCTACAGCCCTGCTTCTCAACTCCGGCTGCACGTCAGAATCACCGAGGGAGCTTTTCACAGTATCCACGCCTGGGCCCATCCCAGACCAAGGGAATCAGCACCTTCGGGTGAGGGGTGAGGACCACTGCTCTAGTGGAAGCAGCAGACGGCAAAGGGCCTGTGGGAAGGGCAGCCAGCCTTCAGGGCAGAGGCTGGGCGGCTCCTCCTGGGTGCTCTTCCCCTCCCCCAGGGTCCCAGCACTTGCCTTGGCATCCAGGGAGTAGCGTCAGATGGTTGAGGCCCCTCCCTTCTCTTGCAAGACAATTTCACCAAGAAGTCAGGTGGAGGGGGCAGCGGAGGGGGTAGGAGGCTGAGAATAAATTCTTACATCTGTTTAGTGCTTCACTCTCACTGAATATTAATACACAAACCCACCTAGACTGTAGGGCCACCCTGGGAGAACTATCGTGCCCATTTCACAGACAGGGAACTGAAGTGCAAGTCATTGTGTGATTGCTCTGAGGCCGTCTAGGTGTGAAGAGGCAGAACCAGGGTTCAGACCCAGAGCTTCTGCTTCGAAGGCCAGGGTCACTTTGTACCCAATTATAGATGGACAACTTCCTTAAGGTGAGGGAGAAGGAGGCCAGATTCAAACCCAAACCCAGGACTTGAAAGCCTGTTCAAATGAGAGGGAAGTCAATTCCTGACCCTCTCAGGGTTTGAAACCATTTGCTCACCCATCACCTTGATGCACAAACCAAGACAGTCTGGGAGGGAATTTCAAGCAGAGCACCAAGCCACTGAGCGCTGTAGGAGTTTAGAAAAGTGCAGCATGCACTGGGGGAGTCAGGGAAGCCTGCCTGAGGGAGGAGGGCTGAACTGCGTGATAAGCAATAAACAGGATTCAGAGGAGACAGAGGATTGGGAAGAGGCCTCAAAGGTAACAGGAAATATGAACACAGGAACGTATTTTAAGAAAAATTTCTGTATACGTAGTCTATTGTTGTGTAACAGACCACTCCTAAAGGTAGTGGCTTAAAATAACACTCATTTATTAGGGCTTGTGAGTCCATGGGTCAGC
Source organism: Diceros bicornis minor (assembly GCF_020826845.1). Lineage (NCBI taxonomy): Eukaryota > Metazoa > Chordata > Mammalia > Perissodactyla > Rhinocerotidae > Diceros > Diceros bicornis. The sequence goes on from NC_080763.1 coordinate 42,416,317, forward strand.
TGGGTGGTTCTGCCAGCCTGGGTCAGTCGCTGTTGATCTCATGGGCTGGGCTCCTTTGTGGGTCTGCGGTCAGCTGGTGGTCGACAAGGGGCTGGCTGTCCAGGATAGCCTCACCCACGTCTGGCTGTCGGCTGGGGTGATGGAGTTGAAGGGGCCACATGTCTCCTGTCATCCACCAGGTTACCTCTGGCCTGTCCACTCTGCAGCTGGGCAGGGGGCGAGGACAGAAGCACCTAGGCCTCTTGAAGCCTGAGCTTAGAATGGGCACACTGTTACTTCCAGCTCATTCTGGTGGTCAGAGCAGGTCACAAGGCCAGCTCAGATTCAAGTGGTGGGGAGATAGACGCCACCTATTGGTAGGAGGAGGTGCAAAGTCAGGTGCAGAGTGGAGTGGAGAGAGGGAGGGGAATAACTGTGGCTACACTCACAAATAAATATCCTTCCCTCCCTCCCTCACTCCCTCCCCCACTCTCCCCTCCCTTCCTCCCTCCCTCATTTCCTTCCTCCCTCCCTCCTTCTCTCCCTTTCTATTCCTTCCCTGCCTTCCATGAACATTTATTGGCACCCATCCTGGGCCCACTGTGTTAGATGCTAGAGAGGCAGAAATGAATGAGACTTCGACAGTCCCTGCCTCATGGAACTTGCATTCTAGTGAGGCGAGACACATATCGATCAAATAATCATTTAAATGTGTGATCACATGCTATGGTAAGTGCTATTTAAAAATAAGTTCTCAGCCACTGTGCAAAAGTTTGGCAGTTCTTCCATAAGTGAAACATAGATTTACCGTGTGACCCTGTAATTCCCCTCCTAGGTACATACCCCAAAGAACTGAAAACAGGTACTCGAACAAACACTTGTACACACATGTTCATAGCAGCACTATTCACAACAGCCAAAAGGTGGAAACAACCTAAATGTCCATCAACTGATGAATAGATACACAAAAAGGCATATATCCATACAATGGAAAGTTACTCAGCCAAAAAAGAAATGGACATTGACATACTACAACGTGGATGAAACTTGATGACATTGTCCTAAGTGGAAGAAACCAGACAAACAGGACCACACATTGTGTGATTCCATGGATATAAAATGTCCAGAATAGGCAACTCCACAGAGATGGAAAGCAGATTGGTGGTTGGCAGGGGCTGGGGAAGGAGGGAATAGGGAGCAACTGCTAACTGGTATGGGGTTTATTTTTGGGGTGATGAAAATGTTCTGGAACTAGATAGAGTTGATGGTTGCACAACAATGTGAATGTTCTAACAGCTACTGAATTGTATACTCTAAAATGGTTAAAATGGTGGATTTTATGTTATGTGAATTTTATCACATGCATGTAAGTTTGATGAGCTGGGAGAGCTTGTTGCTGGCGATCTGACCTGGCTGGGGAGTCAGAAGGATCCCCGAGAACGTGATTTTCGGGTTGAGATGTTAAGAACAGGCTGTGACCCTTGGAAGGTGGGGTTCCGAGGACCGCTTTCCTCACATGTGCCACGACTGCTCACCAAGCCTGCCACGTGTCCCATTTGTCTCAGAAGGGCCACGTCCAGCCACTATAGAGCTGCGTGAATGGCTCCCTGACTCTCACCCACTGTGGCTTTGGGGGCGATCATATGCAGCCCCGACTATGGGAATCCAGGCCTCTTCTCCCTGCACGGTTTCCTCTGAGCACAGGAGCACTGCTGACAGCCCCCAGAGCCCAGATCCCCAGCTGCTGGGTGCCGAGGTGCCGGCGGCCGGCCTCCATCTCCTCTCTGCCTCGCTGAGTCCCCCCTCCCTTTCAGATGAAGGATGAGGAGGCATGCGGCCACCTCAAGCTGGCCCCCTGTCGGGTGTGAGCTCTCACCCCCACCGAAGTCAGCGGCTCTCGGCGGGCCTAGAGGCGTTGGCTCCCCTCTTCCGTCAGGGTTCTCTGTCTCCCCGCGGCTTGGCACAGCAGCTGGTGAGTCAGGCTGCCTGCCGCGGTGGACATCTGCTTGGCCTCCTCGGTCCCCGTGGTGTGGCCCAATCCCTGCTGCTTTGGAATCACACCATTAAGTCACGAGACGGGGTGGGAAGAGCCGCCTGCCCCCTCCTGGCACCTGCCTTGCTCGCCAGCTCCGGCCTGGGCCTGCTGCTCTGTATCTGTGGCTCTTGCCAAATGCAAGAGACTGAAAGCAATGCTAAGTTCTTCATGGTCCCTGCCTCCCGGACAGCACCGCGGACTAACAGCTCCCTGCCGCATCCCCTCACCTGGCCAATGGGGCCCACTCTGGCCCAGGAGAAGGGGAGGCCTGGCGGTCTCCGCATCACCTCTTCAGCCAGACCCCTCTCTGCCTGAGACTTCTCAAAGTGGCCGGTGATGATCTTTAATGGGGACCACTGACTCTGGGCTGATGGGGAAAGGCCCGGTGGACAGAGGCGTGTGCAGGGTCCATCCAAGATGCTGATCTGCATATTAACACATATTAATACCTAGATGCATGGCTGCTGCGTCTCCCCTAGCCCCAGCCCCTGTTGGGTTGCCCCCTGAAACAAATGGTGACAGAAACCGTTTCCGTCTTGGCTCCCACGCAACAGGATGCATTTCCCGGGGAGCAGGCAGCTCTTCCTGCCTGCAAGAGGCAGGGCCCTTCTCTCCACACTCGGCTCCCCGCCCTGCTCCTTCCTCCCAGCATCCTGGAGACCCTTACCCTTTTAAAAAGAGCTCTTTCTCCAGAAAGGCACCTTGGAAAGGATTTGTACTCCAGAGTGCACTGTCAAAGTTGCGACGCTGAGCAGTGAGATCAAACGGGCCCATGGCAGAGTGGCCTTGTGGCCAGAGGCCCGGGTGGCCCCTGAGGGGGCAGTGGCATGGGGGTGCAGGGCGCTGGGGAAGGAAACGCCCTCAGACTGAGCTCTTCGGACGCTCCAGCCTCTGCCTCTTCCTGTGGTGTTCTTAAACCTGAACATAACACAGGCCTTTTGTGTTTGGACACAAGAACAATTTTAAGGGCCCTGAGAAGCAATGAAATACGGTAAGAAATTATAGTTTTACTCTCTGAAAATGTTTTAAAATTGCACATCATTACTGTAGAAGAGACTTTGACTGTCTAAATGGCAGTGCTCTGTAGGATCATTCAAATGAGAACCCACAATAAGAAGAATGTCTCATGGACCACTCAAGTCTTCAGGACAGTGTGCACCTGTGGGGCCTGCAGATCCGCTGTGAACAGCAGCGCCCTGCCTCACTTGGGCATCACAGCACAGGTGTGAAATGGGAGTAACTGTCCCTTTTCAAGGTCCAGTAAACTGAGGCCAAGAGAGGTCACGAGATTTGGTCCAAGAAGTAAGTGGTGCAGATTTGAAGGTGGGAAGTCTGAGCCTGTTCACCCTTCTGGAGGGTGTGTAGGGCTTTACCTCTGAGTTGTGCTTCCAAATGCATCTCTTGTAGGGTTTCAAGTTTATTTTCAGTAAATTCCATCTCTCCTTTATAAGCCTTTAAGCTCTTCTGTGATGGTTTCCTTCCCAGCCTCTCCTTTCCTAGAGTTGTCTTCCCATGCTTCGAGGAAGGGGGTAAGAAGGAAATTAGCATTTGTTTCACCTTACAAGGCACCTCACATCCACCATTTCATGCATTCCACTCCTCACTGGACCCTTCTGAGGCTGGTGTTAGTCCCATTGAGCGTAGAAGAAGCTGACACTCAAGAGGTGACATAACTGGCCCAAGGTCATACAGCCTGTGAATGGCGGAGCCAGGATGCACGGCCAGGGCAGTCTGACCCCAAAGTCCCTTCTGCTGCATCACATCATGTTGGAGTCTCTAAGGGTCTACCAGGGACTCTCTCTGGGGGCAGAAACCTGGAGGAGCCGACTTTACCAAGACGTCCTTCATTGACTTTTTTTTCTCTCCCCGTTGTGTGAAAAATTTACATTTGCCATCAAGGTGTAAAGTGAGGAGGGCTTTAAGAAATCAGTTAAATGTCATTCAAGACAGAATTGGCACACTAGAGTCATAAAGCTCCGAGGAGAGGAAGTCTAACCCGGGACCTCAGAGAAAGTCGTTTGTGGTTATGCATAAAGGAGAGAGATGTGTTGTCAGAGTCTGGCCCACAGATAAAAGGGCCAGAGGGGCTCAGAGGAAAGGAATCAGCCTGAAGCCAAAAGAAAAGGGGAATGGCGTCTCTCTCTCCTGCAGTCTGTCCCCAAGATGTTTTTGTTGTGCCCGTCCTCAGGGTGGCATTTACCTCGGCCACTACTTCGTGCCTCAGTCCAGGCATGCTTGGCATACAGTCATGTAGAATGCACCGAATACATATTTGAATTATGCAATTAGCTAATAATATTGACAACAACAACAAGAATGTATTCATATGGCATTTGTTCTTCAAGTCCTTTCACATACAAATGTCATTTCGTCTTTACAGGATACTACAGAGATACTGAGGACACGAATGACGATCTCCATCCTGTTGCTGAAGACACAGCCTCAGTGGGGCTGGAGAAATGGAAGTCACCACTGACATGGAATAAAATAACACTGTACATTCACAGGTCTCCCGGATTCTCCGAGTCTATATCTGTGGTTGGTTTTAATGAGGTGGGTGTGTGTTGATGAGGAGGTGGGGAAGGACAGAGAAGACTACCTTTTAGATGATGCTCGAAACAAGCCCAGGTCTACTTGGTCTGGGCCTTTATCATGGTGGGTGTTAGAACTCTTCAAAATGAGTTCAAATCGCTTGAGTCAACATTCCAAAATGCAGCTGCATCTCAAAGCGTGGCTCATTTAGCAGGGGCTAAAGGGGGAGGGCTTTGGCTCTGGAGCAAAATGACAGGGAAGAGCTTCTGGGTTGTTCATTGTCCCAGCCTTGATGGTTAGGCTGAGATTATGGCTTGGGGGATAAGAGTCCATTTATCTGGTTCGTTCCCACAGTCTAATTGGAAAAGTGGAATTACCACTTAAGACGGATGGTAACAGAACGTCTTTAAGCTATGAAGCTAAAATGAACTGCGAAGTTACATCCAGGAGCACATCGCTTTGACTGCAGCAAGAGGTTTTATTTGAAATTAGAAAATGAAAATTACCGATCAATGCAGTAAGAAGAGAATGAATGGTGTTTCAATTGCGCTACGGGAAAATGTAACTCAGAATCAAGATGTCCTATTTACCTTCTTTCCAATTCCAGAGCCTTCCACATAATGGCAATGTATATAAATATACAATGCATTGGCGAGCAGCAAAGACGCTGCTCAGAGTCTCTAACCTCAGATAAACCCAGCGGCAGTGAAGTGGGCTTTGGGGAAGTTTGACAGAAAGTGGGGACCTCTCTGAGCTTGTCTTCCTAAGAGAGGCAAACAAATGAAGTCAAAGCTTGGCCTGCGGCCCTTCTGTAAACCTAGAACGCTGTGGGCTTCTGCTTTTTCAATTGGAAGAGTCAGGTCATGATTTTAATTAACAAGCACAGGCCACCAGGTAAGATCTGTCCTCTAAAATGCTGAAACAAGTAGTTGTTGTGATGAAAGAAATTGTTCCAAATAGAAACCCAGAGTGGGGGAGGGAGTTATGTGATAACATTTTAAAGTTAGTATTGTTGGTGTCGTCCAAAGACTCATAGCTTTCATTTCTTGAGCAATGAATGTGGGCGACATGATTTTTGGACACAATTTATTTATCTATTCAAGAACCGTTTTGAATGCCTACTGTGGGCCATGTGCTGTGGGTAGATGAACAAAGCAGGCCAAATTCCTGCTTTCACAGAGCTTTTATTTTAGTGGAAGATATGCAAATAAGGAGATTTTATGGAATGTGATGAGTGAGTGTTGCAGGAAAATAAAGCAGGAAAGGGGACTAGGACGTTCTGGGGGAGTGGCCAGGTGTGGTTTGCATTTTACACAGGATTGTCAAAGCAGGTGAGGAGGTGAGGGAGCAAGACCTGTGGATGTCCGGAGAAGAGCAGACGGAACGTTAGGCACAAAGGGCCACAGGGGGGCCCGCGCTGGCTGTGTTCCAAGAAAAGCAAGTAGGTCACAGTATTCTTCAGAAACCCACTGTGAGGTAGTGCCACAGAGACGAGAGGGGCTCGGGGCAAGGTGGAGGAACTTGACCGGGAGTCTACATTCTTGATCGCTGTGCTCACTTGCTTCCACCATCCCAGGGGCCCCTTGGGGCCGTGGAAACCGCCTGGTTCAATGTGAGGCTGTCTGAGCTTTCCTTGGGAGAGGCTTGAAAATGTAGTTGAAGCTTGTTATTCGCTTCCTGACACCTCTTGCATCTATCCATTTGTCTTTATCTCCAGCCCCTCTACCCTGGTTCAAGCTGCCTCCTCTCTCTCCTGGATTACAGAAATAACCTTCTATTTGTTCTCCTTGCTTCCACTCCTGCTCCCCTCCGATCCACCCCCCACATAGTAGCCCGAATCATCTTACAGAAACACAAACCTGATTATGGCATCATCTCCCAACTTCAACTCCTTCAATGGCTTCTCACGCCATATTAGAGTAGATTCGAGTTCTAATCCGTCACGGGAGCAATGTGACACCCCCCGGTCTGTCCCCTATCCTCATTCCAGCCTCACTGTCTCCACTTTCACAGCCTGGGCTCCAGACGCACTGGCCCCTTCTGCTCCTCAGACACATCATGCGCCTTTCTAGTTCACGTCCTTCACAGGTGCGCTTGTCCCTGCCTGGAACAGTCCCTCATCTTCTACCCGGTTAATCCCCTCTGTCTCTCTCCCTTGAAGCTCAGTTCCAATGTCACTTTTTGTCTTCCCTGATCACCAGCCCTACTCCCTCAAGGCCTGGTCAGGTCCCCAATTCCATGTCACAGTCCCCTGATTTTTCTGCATTGTCTCCTCATGATACTTGTGACATTTACTTTTCTAATTATTTGTTCACTGCTATAACTCAGCGTCTAGAACAACATCTAGATTCTCGACAAGAGTAAGTAAATGCATGCCCCACTGCAGACTCTAATGTCCACTTCGGCAGGGATCTTTTGTTTTGAGCACCGTAATCCCCCTTGTGCCTAGCCCAGTGTCTGCCCAGTGCCCGGCACCTAGAATATACTCCAACACGACTTCTTAAAGGAATACATGCAGTTTGCAAAACATCAGCCCCTGGTATTTCCTCTGATCCTGTCTGGGGGAAGCTCCTTACAGACACATTAATAGATGGACTCCATCGACAGTTTTCATTCTGCTTGACTTGTGAGCTGGTCCAGCTGTGTCCCCAACTCACCACTCAGAGGGGCCTGCTGTGTTTCTTTGTTTGCCTTGGCTCTGTGGCATCTCAGAGCAATTTTTGGCTCACCTCTGAAAATTCTGTGAGTCCATGCAGTATGGACCCCAGGTATGCAGACCCCAGGCTTTATGATTTTTGCTTCCCTTTCCTCCATCTGCCCGATCACCTCAAGAATATATTTTCTTCTCTAGTGTTGAATATATTTTTACACATTGCCCTAAATTCATTGTGAAATACTATAGGAAGTGAATAAATGCAAACTTGGGTTTCCAGCCCTGCTAAGAACAGATAGACTAGGAGTGTATGTTGGGTGCTAGGAAGGATCTAAGTCACCTCTCAGCTTACTCCGCCATGGCCTTGTGACCCCGACTCAGGGACCCTCTTCAGATCCCCACTCTATCGTCTGCCCAGTTACCTTGCCTCATCTTTCTGGCCAGTCTTTTTCTGGTTTTGGGAGCTATCATGAATCCAGCCAGGTCACACCTTGTTTCAATGCCAAAGTCTTGCCAGAACTTTTTCCCCAGAGCCTGGCCTCAGCTCATTCTGACCTGTGTCCTCACCACCTCCAACACTTGCTTGGAACTTGCAGAGAATCAGCTGGTCTTGAGAGCTGTGTCTTAGCTTCCCATGTCTCTGCGTTAGGCTATCTTGTTCTGGGGTGGCTGTATTTTGATGGTTCCCGGCACTCTCCTGAGGCTCCCAGAAACTCCTAGGCTCAGGACATATTCTTCCTTTCTATTTAAAGTGCATCTCTTGTGAAAAGCATATAGTTGGGTCTTAATATTTTTTAGTCCAGTCTAAAAATCTCTGCCTTTTTAATGGGAACACTTAGTCCATTTATATTTAATGTAATTATTGTTGTGGTTGGGTTTAAGTCTGCCGTCTTGCTATTCATTTTCTATTTGTTTTATCTGTTTTCTGTTCCTCTTTTCCCTTTTTCTCATTTGAGTATTTTTTATTATTTGATTTTCTTTCCTACATTGGCTCTTCAGCTGTACTCCTTTGTGTTATTAAAAAAATGGTTCCCCTAGGGATTGTATTATACATTTTTAACTTATCACAATCTATCATGAATTAATATTACACCACTTTGCATATACTGTTAGAACCTTATAACAATAAACTTTCATTTTCCCTTGTTGTACTTTATGTTATTGTTGTCATATATTGTACTTCCTTGTATGTTATAAATTACACAATATAGTGTTATTAATTTTGCTTTAAACAATCAATTATCTTTTAAGGAAATTAAGAGACAAGAAAAATATCTTTTGAATTTATCCATGCATTTGCCATTCCTGGGGCTCTTTTATCCTTTTTGTAGATTCAAGCTTCTATCTAGTACCATTCTTTTTTTAACATGAAGAATTCCCTTTAACATTTCTTAGAGTGATAGGTCTGCTAGTCATGAATTCTCTCAGAGTTTGTTTATCTGAATATATTTTTATTTTGCCTTCATTTTGAAGGATATTTTTGCTGGATGTAGAATTCTAAATAAATTCCACCCCCTCCTGCAGCATTTTAAAGATGTTTTTCCGTTGTATTCTGGTTTTCACTATTTCTGATGAGGACAGTAGTCATTCTTACCATTGTTCCTCTCTATGCAATGCATTTTTTCCTCTGGCTGCTTTTAAGATTTTCTCTTTATTTTTCATTTTCAGCAATTTGACTATGCTATCCCTGGAAGTGTATTTATTTTTGTTGTCATTGTTGTTGTTTTAGCTTATTGTGCCAGAAGTTTGTTGAACTTCTTGAAGTATGAGTTGATTTTTTTTTTTTTTTTTTTACTGGAGAAGATTAGCCTTGAGCTAACATCTGTGCCAATCTTCCTCCATTTAATATGTGGGTTGCCACCACAGCATGGCTGACGAGTGGTATATGTCTGTGCCTGGGATCCAAACCCATGAACCCGGGCTACTGAAGTGGAGTGCACCGAACTTAACCACTAAGCCCTGGGGCCAGCCCCCGGGTTGATATTTTTTTATCAAATTTGGAAAATTTAGGCCATTATATTTTCAAACATTTTTCTACTCCAATCTCTCTTCTCTTTTGAGGACCAACTTTACCCTATGTTAGATCAGTTGATATTGTTCTGCAGGTCACTTAGACTTCTTCAATTTTTTTTCTCACCCCCTTTGTCTCTGTGTGTCAGTTTGAATAGTTTCTATTGCCATTTCTTCAATTTTACTATTTTCTTCCGCACTGTCCAATTTACTGATAAAACCATCCAGCAAATTTTTCAATTCAGATATTTTATGTTACAGTTCGATAATTTCCATTTACTTCTTTTTAAAATAGTTTCTGTTTCTCTACAGAGATTTTCCATTTATTTCTTTATTATGACTATTTTCTCATTTAAGTCCTTAAATATGTTTCTTATTATTTTCTGCTAATTCCAAAATCTCTGTGATATCTGTGCCTTTGTCAACTAATTTTTTTCTCTCTGTTATTTGTTATATATTCCTGATTCTTCTCACATCTAGTAAATTTTGATTATATGTTGCATATTGTAGATGTTACATTGATGGAAGTCTGGATTTTGTTGTCTTCCTTTAAAGATTATTGGATTTTGTTTTGGTTATCTGTGAATTTATTGGTGGATCAGCTTCATGCCTTTGAGGCTTGTTTTTAAACTTTGTTATTGTGGGCCTTGTGTAGACTTCACTTAAGGGCTAGTTTAGCCCTATTTCTAAGATGTGGCCTGTCTGGAGATTCAGCTGAATGCCCAAGGGTTTGCTGAGGTCTCTCTGCCTTGGCTCTTCAGAATGTCAACATCTGCCAGCACTGCATGATCCTCAAAATCTCTATTCAGCTTATAGCTTTCCCGTAGTTATTACCTGTGAGGCCACAGTGGAGTTTCTTTCCTGCACGTGCACAGTTTAGTATTTGGCCAAAGACTTAAAAAGATCCCTATGCAGATTCCTGAATTTCCTTTTCTGTGCGACACCTTCTTCTCTGGTTTTCTGCCCCACAAATTCCAGTGCCCATAATGGCCCCAAAGTCTGATCTCTGCCTCCTCAGTTCAGCAATACCACCAGGTTTTCTTGGACTTCACCTGTCTGCACTGAAAACCACAAAGATCCTTCAGGCAGAAAGCCAGGGAATTCCCAGCACTTACCTCATGTATTTCATTTCTTTCAGGGATCATAATCCCATGATGACTCTTGTGCAAAATCTGAAAACAGTTGCTTCATATATATTACCCAGTTTTATAGTTGTTTTCAACAAGAGGGATAATCGAGTGCCAGTTATTTCATTATGGCCAGAAGTGGAAGCTTTGTCATATTCTCTCTTAACTGTGCCTGAATGTCGTAAACCACTTTATAACCCAGTGTTCTTTTTTCATAAGTGAGTGTTGATTATTCACATGTAATAAATAAGTTGGCCAGTTCCCTTCTCCTGGTCATGGTTAAGCAGAGAAGGGAGGGATGGGATGTGGCACGATGAATTCTTAGGGAGGTCTACAATATGTACTATGAAGGATTTCATGACAGAAATTGTAGCAGAAATGAGTTATGAGTGTTATATGGCTTCTAAATATTAGCACCTATTCTCCACTCTTGATGTTTCCTTCAAAGTGGAGAGACATCCTTTGGAGTAATACTCTTGGTTTCTTGCCTTACCTCAACTCTTCTAAGTGGGTAGAATGTGTTACCTGATTGATGACTTTGGGAGTAGAAATGGGAATGTTCAACTTGATTCTGTTCTTCTTCCCTTCTCTTGGGGATCTGGTGTACTCCTCCATGGCTTAATTTATACAGTAACATGCAGGAAGAGAGTAGGGGTTCAATGAGTGTTAGAATAGAAGTTATTACTGTTGTTGTAATTGTTTTTACTTTGTTTTATTTTCACTTCCATTATCTTTTTCCATTGCAAGGGACCCCTAGAAGACGAAACTTGAACGATCACCTTAGAACTGCCTTTTCTTGTTTGTGTATGTAATGAGGAGCTCGTCTCCCATGTAAGGAAACTCAAATGGGAAAAGGGTAACACTGATAGAATCCCTTGGCCCACTCAGAAATCCCTGAGATTAAGTCTGGTCCATTTTTATGTGGCTTCTTTCTGGAGACACTCGGAGTCGTTGGAATCATCCATTCACATGGTACAGAGAATCCAAAATGGCAGATCCCATGACTACTACCAATTGGTGGCATGGATGCCTGTCAAGCAAAGAGGATTTGAAGTATGCTGGGAGATGAGGGAAGTCAGGCTCAGGTGGCAGAACCTACCCCTAAAACTCCACTCTGGAGATCAATGATAGAGCGCTAGGATAGAAATGATCTCAGAACCCATCCCTCTACATGGGTAATTCTTGCCCTTTTGTTTGTCTCCCATACATTCGTAGACTTATGGCAAAGAACCAAAAGACAATATATGTGAGCCTAAGAGCAGGGACTCTGGAGCCAATACTTGGTTTGGTTCCTAGTTTTATCACTTACTGACTGTCTGGCCTTGGGCAAATCTTTTGACCTTTCTGTGCCTCAGTTTATTCATCAGTAAAACAATAGTAACTTACTCATAATCTTGTTAGGAAAATTAAATGAGCTCAGTGATATGAGATGAAATGAGATAATATGCAATATTTTTAATATTATTAGTTATGCTAGCTAACATTAAGTGTTTCTTATGTGCTGGATGTTATTCTAAGAGCTTTGCACATAACAACTCGTTAACCATCACACGTAGAATCCTATGAGAGGACCGGCCCCGTGGCTTAGCGGCTAAGTGTGCACGCTCCGCTACTGGTGGCCCGGGTTTGGATCCCAGGCGTGCACCGATGCACCGCTTCTCCAGCCATGCTGAGGCCGCGTCCCACATACAGCAACTAAAAGGATGTGCAACTATGACGTACAACTATCTACTGGGGCTTTGGGGAAAAAATAAAAAGGAGGAGGATTGGCAATAGATGTTAGCTCAGAGCTGGTCTTCCTCAGCAAAAAGAGGAAGATTAACACGGATGTTAGCTCAGGGCTGACCTTCCTCACAAATAAATAAATAAATGAATGAATAAATAAATAAATAAAACTGTTAAAAAAAAAAAAAAAAGAATCCTATGAGATCGGTCACTGATATTATCTCTATTTCCCAGATGAGGGATTTCCTAGTTAGTGCTGGGGCTGCGCTCCAGGTCTGTCTGTCTGAAGCTCTTGCTCTGTTCTCTGGACCTTCCTCCCTGACCCCACCAGATGCATCATCAGATAAAAGGTTGAGAACCACTGTCTAGGATAAATCTTCATTCAGCAGAACCGAGGAAACAGAGGTCCCGCTTGGGGAAAGTGGCCTTGGTTTTGTGTTTTTTTTCTGTAGTGGTCAGTCAGGAGATGCAGGACAGGCTCAGGAAAACACAAAGTTTATGATACTCGCAGGTCCTGGACCGGGAGGCATGCAGGACGATGTGGGAAACACCAGGGGCTTCAGGATGCAGAAGACAGGGGGAGGGGGTGTGCTTAGGCCATGGCCTGTATCGGGATTTCTGTAGGAAAAGCAAGGCAGGGCAGGGTGAACAGTCTAGGATCAGCTGGTCTGAATAATTTCAGTGGGCTCAGCTGTAGGGTGGGCTCTCGTTGCCTGGCACCTGGCCCTGGGAAGATTAAGGCAATGACCATTAACTCCTGGGGTGCATGGTTCAGACAGAGGGGATATGGTTAGATTGCACTGGATTGCTTAGTTTGCATACCAAAGTATGCCCTAGGCTGGGTCCTTTGCTACCTCTAAGGATTGGCTAGCCCAGGGAGGGGCATTCTCTCCCCAGCCAGAAAGGATTTCTTAAGATGTCAAAACATAATATACGGAAAATCAATCAATCAATCAATCAACAAACACACATACAATACAGCCTTCTTTAAGACCACGTGACACTGGCTTTGGAGACAGTATTGGGACCAGATTTCCAGCTTCCCAGCCCACTGCCCCTCAGGCCCCCCTCATGGCTTGCTAAAGGCTGAGTGAGAATGGTGGCAGCCCCCAGGCAGCAAAGAAGACAAGGGAGGCAGAGCCACGCTGACGTCACTGATGTCACCTTGTCTCAGGTGCTAGAGGTGACAGGACAGCAGCCCGGGTCACTGTCAGGCAGCTGGGAAGAAGGAACAGGAAAAAGAAGAGGGCTTGTGGGAGGGCCAATGAGAGAGCGCGGCCTCTGTTACACGTGGAGGAATGGGTCTACGCTGGTCTCAGAGCTCAACCCGATTAAATACCATCACAGAGTACTAGCTGACACTTGTTAGCACAGTGTCTGGCTTGCGTTTATTTAATCTTCATTCACGTCACCTCTTTTTGATTCTTCAATAAGTTTGGGAAACAGATACAGTAGATGCTGCTGTAGTTGGTTCTACTTAAAGATGCAGAGACAAGAGCCACTAACTCTAAGCCAGGTGCTGTCTTGAGCACTTTATATGGACCATCTCTGTCCTCATGATGACTCAAGACATCGGTACCCTCCTTTTTCCCATTTAACAGGTAAGAAACTGAGTATCAGAGAGTTTGAGCAATTTCCCCGAGGTCACACGGCTACCAAGTGGCAGAGCTGGGATTGGAGCCCACGCAGGTTCGCTCCAGAGCCTCGAGTATTAACCTCTAGCCTCCACTGCCTTCAGGGCTGACTGCCTTGCCCAAAGGGACCCTGCGCCTCATGTGCAGAGCTGGAATTCTGATCCAGATCTCCTGCATCTAAATCCTATTTTCCTCCCCCTAAGTCCGTGGGCTTTCCATGATCAGGTTGGAATGGCCACTCTTGGTTATATTATTTAATGTATTTGCAGGGAGACAGGTCCTAATTTGAAGAAGTCTCAGGAAAAATGTCAAGATCAAGTTTCATATAACATGCATTTTTGAAGCATAACCAAGTTCGGAGGAGACAATGAAATCTGAGGGAGGATTACAACCTTCAGCCCAGGAACGGAAAAAGAAGAGATGAGCATCAACTGCTGTCAGACTTTTCCTTCTTTTCTATACACCTCTTTTCCTAGCTCTCCTAGATTTGGACGAGGTGTTTAAAACATCATAGTTAACTTCTCATGCAAATTTATCACACAATGCATTTGTGTTTTATGCAAATATTGATGGATCTTTGTCTTGTTTTTACCCTAGTGGTGCACTTATGTTTCTGGAAAGATTCGGATGCCCAGAAATTTTCCAGAATCGAAAAGTGACCGTCACTCTCTACCTTTAACGTGTCAACTCTTTCCTTCCCGTTCCTTACCTGGACCAAAGGAACACTTCCTTTCCCTTTGCACACACATACGTGAAATCTGAGGACGATGTTCAGGTGAGGACGGGGATCCTGCATCCGCCTGAGTTCCTTGTGTTTGGCGTTACTTCTTCACTCCCTGGTCCTGCCAATTTGCAAGGCAACAGGACCCGAGGTTTTGCACTGCATCCGATGAGATGCTTTTAAACTTCAAAACACTGTATTATGACCCTAGAACAGAGTGACGGGACGGTGAGCACCCAGAGATATTCTGGCTGTAAAACTGCTTTAAAATTGTAAAGTGTTATGCAAATGTGAGAGGTCATGATTGGTGTTAATACTTGTTATCAATAAATATAATGATTAGTAACATTATAATCGTTGTCTTACCAATGATCATCAACGTCGGTTTCCTTCTGTGTCTTTCCCTTGGAGTAGAAGCTCCATATTTAACCCCCCATGTCAGGCACGGTGCTTGGTGCTCAGGAGGAACTCAGCCCATGTCTGCTCCATTGATCCTCAGAACAGATGCCCTCGCGTATCTCAGATGTGCAGTCAGGTCTACCTTGGGGGTACATACTCTCCCATTTCCTTCTGGCTAAACAGGTGCTTTCCCCGAGCCATGCCTAATTTAATTTCTGCATGTAAGGTGCGACGGTGAGTTTTACCTGTCAACTTGGCTAGCCCAGTTATTTAATCAAACATGAATGGAGGTGCTGCTGTGAAGGTGTTTTGTACATGTGCTTAACATCTACAATTGGTTGACTTTAAGTAAAGGAAATTACCCTCAAAAGTGTGGGTGGGCCTCATTCAAGCAGTTGGAAGAGCAAAACTTGGGGTTTCTAAAAGAGGGAGAAATTCTGCCTCAGGACTGCAGCATCAACTCCTGTCTGAGTTTCTAGCCTGCTGGCCTGCCCTATGGATTTCGAACTCCAGTCTCAATGTCAACTTCCGACAAGTTTCCAGCCCGCCAGCCCTCCCTGTGGATTTTGGACTTGCCCACACTCTCGTGAGTCAATTCCTTAAAATAAATCTCTTTGCATATATGTTATATCAGTTCTATTTCTCTTGAGAACTCTGACCGATCCATGAGGTCAAGACAGACATTGCATCCTCCTGCCTTATTCACTTCATCTGGTTTGTTCTCCAGATGCTGATACTTTTTTTTGTTGTTGTGAGGAAGATTAGCCCTGAGCTAACATCCGTGCCCATCTTCCTCTACTTTATATGTGGGACGCCGTCACAGCATGGCTTGACAAATGGTGCAACGGTCCGCGCCGGGATCCGAACCTGCGAACCCTGGGCCACAGAAGCAGAGCTCGCGCACTTAACCACTGCGCCACCGGGCTGGCACCCAGATTCTGATTCTTGAGCTTCCGCTCCCAATAAGTGAAAAGACTGACCTTCTTTGACTTCTGCCTCTTTCTCTGTGGCAGCCGGTGTTGGAGCTCCACACTGAGATGCACCACTCCCATCTCCCCTCGGGGAAACTTACTAGGGAGAAACCACCTGAGTTGGCATGTGTGGGGAGACTTGGCTGTCTCAGAGACCCTGGTTAATTTTATCACCGCTTTGAACATTGAAAAAGATATTTTAGTGTTCCCAGGCCATTTCCACTCAGCCCTCCACGGCATCAATATTTTTCTCGTTAATTTATAAGTGGAAACACGTGCACACGGTCCCCTGTGTGTATACATTTGATGAAGAATACCGATAGTCTGAGCCTTGGGGTTTGTTTGTTTTCTGTTTCCTGGGAACTCGAAAGAAGGAAGTGTTATACACACACTGATAGGTATTTCACCTCCGAAGGATCCCAGGCGTAGAGTTTGAAGAGTCACATCTCATTCAACATTCTTTCCCCAAGTTCAGCGATCAGACAAATAGACATATGGAAGATGCTAAAGTTAGGTACCGCAGATAGGAGAAGGATGTTCGCATGGCGCCCGCATTCTCCAGGCCTCTCTCAGCACAGAATACCATCCTGTTAAAAACGGTCTATTTTTATGGAACTCTTTTGCTTATATTGAGATATAAAATTATTAGTCTGAGGTTGGCTCACATCATCAGAGCCTCAGATTCTTGGCAGAGCTGTCTGCAGTCTGTTCCAGTCACTCCCTGCCAGGGACAGAGCCCGCACAGGAGCAAAAATAGGTCTTCCTGCCGAAACCTGCTGAGCTACCGGGAAAGCGATGTGCGAGAAGAATTTAATACCCTGGCCTTAAGAAAGTTTCTGTGTTCTCCTCAGACAGACTTGCCCTTGGTAGGTGACTGATAATATGAAATTACAGAGTTTCAGCGGGGATTGGGGAAGTAGCGAAAGGAGACTTGGCAGCGGCCACCCTGTTATAGGAGAGTTTTGCATATAAATTACATATGCATATGACATTTTAGCTCCAACTTTACATGTGTTTTGGAGGCTGGATGCAGTCTTGTCCCTGCCTGTCTGTCTGCTTTTCCCATTGCTGCATCAATATTAATCCTGCTGTTTTTAGTTCACTTTGAAGAAAAGCATAGATTTTCTTTTTCTTTATTTGAAATGGCAAGAGGGACACTGTGTTTTCTAGCGTGCTATCAATATCCTTTATTTTTATTTTTTGTTTTCTTGATGAGCGCTTGCATCTTCTGTGCAGAAATGCGTCCCATCTTTCATTCTGTCTAAGGGTTTCCAGGGTGATGCCCCTCCCCCACCATGACATCCCTTGGGGGAGGCTTCGGAGCAGTGAAGTTTTGGGTAAATGTTTTCCATGATAAAGTTCCATTATCTGTTATTTCTCCATTCTTAGAAATCTGAGAGCCTTCCTAAGAGGGAAAAATGTGATGGGAGAACAAAGTGTTCCAACCCTTCACTTCACTGATGGAGGAGGCAGGGCTCCGGGCCGAAGTGACTTGTTCCACGCCTCAAGTGAATTAGAGGCTCAACTGAGACTAGAACCCGTGTCATTGAAATTCTTCTCCAAGATTGTCTTTGCAGACCCATCAGGGGCGGAGAGGTCTTCAAATTACAGCCTGTGAGTCAAGTCTGACCTGCCACCTGTTTTTGTACAGCCTGCAAGCTAAGGATAGTTTTTACATTTTCAAAGGGTCAAAAAGAAATAAAAAAGCACATGAAAATTATATACAATTCAAATTTCAATGCCCATAAAAAATGTTGTATGGATGCACAGCCATGTCCACTGTTTGCATATTATCTATGGCTGATTTTGTGCTACAGAGAAAGTAGTGTTGTGACTGAGACCGTCTGGCCTGCAAAGCCTAAAATACTTACTTTGCAGAAGAAATGTGCCCACTTCTGCTCTCCCACACTCCAGGGTCTTCATTCTCTAGACAGATCGACATAGCATTTTCTTCTAATTCAGTCAAATCTATCCATTCATTGCTGGTTTGGTTTTCACCATTTATAGTAAGGATAGCTATTTTTATAGCCAGATTCAGGTTAAATCTTTTATTGGGCATCTCAGGTTAAATTAATGCATAGGAAAGAGATCTTTGAATTGATCTTTGTGGTCCCCATTTCTAGTTTGACTAGTGGTATCTGAAATGGCATTAATAGTTGTATATCAGCCAGAACAAGGGGAGGGTGGATGTCTTACTCTCCACCTTGGAGAGTGGCCCACTCAGGGACTCATGGCAGTTCCTACACTTCTTAAAAGAGATATTGACAAAGCACAGCTAGGCTGGTGTGAAGAGATGATAAAGAAAACTCTAAATTCATTCCTAGGAGGAACAACTAAGGGAAATGCACATAAGATCTCTTGGAGGACGTGGTGATGGGCTTGAGAGTTAGTGTCAAAGACCTGAAATGCTGTGGAGCAGAACAATGATTGGTCTTGCATTGTAGGCTATGAGGGCCAGAGATGGAAGCTACACAAGGGCACGATTTGGTCCACTAGGGCCAAGATTCTATCAGTTGAAAGTAATCAACCATGCAATGGGCACCAAGGCCCAGAAGTGCCCTTCCCTGGAGATAGCTGACAGCCCCTAACGCAGGCTGTTCTAGAAGAGGTTCAGACACCTGTTCTTGGTCCAAAATGGCTGACACATCTCAACCAAAGTTGAGTTGATTTGAGTTCCTTTCTCATTTGGTCAAGTCGAGTTAGAACCAGGATCACCAGCCTGGGTATTAGGATAAGGGTTTACTTCTGAGGTCAGAATTTCTGTTTGAAGAAAGTAGCATATTAAACATTTCTTTTTTAAAATGCAGTTAAATCAATTTATTAGTTTAATATAGGAGGATTTAGGAAGATTTAGCAAGGCACACAAGTAACATCAATTAAGAAGTAGAATGTTTAAAGCACTATCCAAGAACAATTTTCCAAAACGCAAGCCAGGCTCTTAGCTCTCCAGAGTGGAGGGTTTTTTTAGCACTGTGTAATGTCTTACACAGGGACAATGTAACGGGAAAAATGAGACTTACTGGTCTTGCTATGGCATCAAAGAGAGCTAGCAGTTGGCCAGGCAGACTGATTCACTGCAATTTGCATGTTATCAAGAAGCCTCTGGCTTGCTGAAATTCTTCACAAAAACTCCACCTCCAATGGCGATACATTTCAGATGCCACAGTTTTCGCTAATAAAGAGATTGAGGAAATGTTGTTCTCTGAGTAGATTGCTCGTTCACACAACAAATATTTACGAAGAGCCTGTTATGAGTAAGGCACTGGCAAGAGCTACAATTCTTATATCTTTTCAGGACTTAGGCTGTTTTTTATGCTGAGAATTTCTTTCTCTGACAAATATTTGTGGAGTATCAACTCTGTGTAAGATACCTCAAAGCGGAGTATGGTGGGGGAAGCCGTGTAGGTAATGACTAGGAACACAGACCCTGGAGCCAGACTTCTGGGTTTAGTCTCACCTTCACTAACTCTTTGTAGGAATGTTCCAGAACTTCTGGGCCTCAGTTCATTTACCTCTCAAATGGGGCTAATAGTACCCCCCAAGAGAGGACTGTTGTGAGGATTAAGTGTCTGGTGCATGATAGTGTAATTTAAGTGTCGGTTACTATTATATTGCAGATGCTATTGAAGACACTGTGCTATCTTTTTTATTTTTTAATTGTATGACACTCTATACATCACCTTCACAAGCACCCTTTTGATCCTCACAACTACTGTATGATTTGTGGCAAGTCTTATTATCCTCATTTTATAGTTGGAGAAATGAAATGCAGGTGGGGTAAACATCTTGTCCAAGGCCACCCAGAACCCAAGACCTTGACCCTAAGTACAATCCCCTTCCCACACAGCTTTCACCTTTTAGAGCATTGGCCATATGACAAGTCAGTTCAACCTGGACGAGTATGGGCTGTGAGTGAGGGAACTGGCTTCAGCCCCTCTCTATTCAACAGTAGAGTTAAGAACCACATGCTCCCTCAGCTTTCTGAGGCAGTTTGCCCTGAAGGATGAGGGAAAGATGTTTCACTTTGTCTATCAAGACCCTGGGAGCTAGGGTGCCTGCTTGGCAGACCTGTTTCTTAGTACAGTTCCATTTATCCGGAGACCTTGGAGCAAAGTCAGAGAAACCAACAGAAACAGAGCAGAATGGATGTGCCACACTCGCCACTTTGTACCTCTATGTGGAGCATTTAGCAACATCTTTTGTGTGAGAATTATTTTAAACGTAACAAGACCATAACTCAGGGCTTTGCTGCTGGGACGTTAGGAGATTCGAGGGACCCATCCAGAGGTCCTGAGAACAGCTGAAGGTTCTCTGGACAAATAAAGAAAAGTGAAAGAGGGATCTGGAAACAAGATGGCCACCAAACATGAAAGGGGGTAGGGTTTCCTTTAACTCTCAAGGGTGGGGGAGGGTTCCTGCAGTTCCCTTCATCCTGGGCTGTGGATGCTGTGGGTGGACAGCAGGCTAGATGAGGGGCAACTGAAGCTGACCAGAGGACTCTGGGTGCTGGGAAGGGAAGAGCCCAGAGCCTAATGTAACTCGGAGAACAGAACTGACTTTGGTGGGAAGGAGGTCAATGGGCAACTCAATCACCCTAGAGTTGAGAGGCAATGCCTTCCAAGACTCAGTGTGTGCAGTGGGAAAACTCAGGGGCAGAACACAAAATCAGGTACCTCAATGCCTCACACAGCATCAGGGGATGCCACGAGGGGTGTAGGCTTCAGACCTAGACTATCCAGAGCTTTCCAGAGTATTTTCTGTTGAATCCTTTGAACTATGTGTGTTGGGTAATTTTCTGCATCTACTTGGCTAGGCTAAGGGACCCAGTTGCTTGCTCAAACACCCATCTAGATGTTTCTGTTAAGATATCTTTTAGAGGAGATTAACACTCAAATCAATAGATTTCGAGTAAAGCAGATTATCCTCCATTATGTGGGTAGACTTCACCCAATCAGCTGAAGGCTTTAAGAACAAAGACAGGTTTCCTGAAAAAGAAGTAATTCTGCCTCAAGACTGCAACATCGAAGCCCTGCTTGAGTTTCCTGCCTGCTGGCCTGCCTGAAAATTTCAGGCTCAAGACTGCAGCATCAACTCTTACCTGAATTTCCAGCCTGCAGATTTTGAGATTGCCAGCCCAGACAGTCACGTGAGCCAAATCCTTAAAATAAATCTCTCTCTCTCTCTCACATATAGGTACCTCTATCTCTCATACAGATGCATATATGTGTATATATGTGTGTATATATATGTATATATACACACACACACTACATACATACATACACAAATGTATTGGGAAAGAGAGAGGAAAATTGCCACCTTTCAAGAGTCTGTAAAACTCCTTTCCCTGGAGGGAATCCCTGAAAGTTTTCCTTGTAACAGAATTCCGCCCACAAGGAAAGCATCTCAGCACTGAGAACAGAGGTAGGGGTCACTGAATTCACACATTCCTCCACGTAATGCCACCACGTTGTCTGATTTCTAAAGCACCGGCCACTATTAGATATAACAACAGCTTTTCCAGAATAGACATTCCTCTGTTAAACATTCACATCGCTTGTAAGAGGCAGCTGAACTTCAGAAATCCGAAAATGGGAAGCATTGTGTATTTGTGGGCTTTAGAATTATAGCAGTTAGGGATAGTTACCTTGCACTTTATTTTACTAAGTGGCAGGCACTGTGTGGAACAGCGCTAAGCATAGCTGTTCTAAGCCTTAGTCTCTTCACCTGCAAAATGGGGATGACAACAGCAATGACCCCACGTTGGGTTGTGAGGATTGAGTGGGACAATGCTTGGGTGCTTAGCGTGGGGCCTGGCTGCAGTAATCACTCATACAGTTTTCATTTACGATGATTCTTAGCATGAGTCAGCCACCAAGCCTGGTAGATGGATACATAGTCGAGAGGCAAAGTCCCCGAGCTCAAGTTCACAGGCCCCTGGGGACATTCCTGGGTCATCCAATTAATTATGATACCAAGTGTAAGTCCTGAGAAAAAGGTAAATCAAGGGAACACCCAGCACATTCCCCATCACCTTAGCCAAAGTGGAGTTTCCACTTGACGTCTGTGATTCGGGGCCCAAGGGCTGCTGAGAACAGGCTGGTCCTGCTGCTGCTTATCCTGCTGCTCTGTGCACAGGGCTGTGCTTGTCCAGGCCCAGCCACTCAGCAAGGGAGGGCCAGCTAACGTTTACTGAATGCCGACCATTTCCCCAGCTCGGTGTCAGGTGGGCTCAGATTCCATTCAGCGGCGTCAATGGATGGTCTTCGGTTCACTCGTTCATTCAACAAATGGTGGTATTTACGTAATAGCCTGCTTTGTACCAGACTCCTGGTCCAAGAGAAAGATATGCAGTAGAGAACAGGACAGACAAGAACTCTCTTCTCATGGGGCTTGTGCTCTGGTGGGAGAGACAGGTAGTAATTCCAAAGTGCCGTCAGGAAAACAAAGCCAGTGATACCAGAGCAGTTGCTGGTTGCTAGTGTAATCTCAAGGAGGTCGGTCAGGGAAGGTGGCTGGTGGAGATGACAGGTGAGCTGAGAATTAAATGAGGAGCCAGCTATGTGAAGACCTAGGGAAGAACATTCCAGAAGGAGAAAACAGCAAGCGCCCAGGTCCTCAGGTGGGAATGGGCTCAGAACGTTGGAAGAACAGAAGGGAATCAGGAGGCAGTGTAACAACGAGATGTCAGAGGTGAGCCGATCATCAG
This sequence comes from Diceros bicornis minor, assembly GCF_020826845.1. Lineage (NCBI taxonomy): Eukaryota > Metazoa > Chordata > Mammalia > Perissodactyla > Rhinocerotidae > Diceros > Diceros bicornis. Next base: position 42,438,812 of record NC_080763.1, read on the forward strand.
GATCTTTTAAATGGTGAGAAATCTGAACGTTCTTCTGGTAGTGGAATAATGATAGTTATATCGACATTACCCCCATGTCAGGCAGGATTCTAGCTACTTAATGTATGTTATGTCTTATCCTTACATCAACCCTGCAAGTAGATGTCATTATCCTCATTTTATTGACAAGGATATTGAAATGTAGAGAGGGGAATTACCGTGTCAGGGTGAATCAGGACAAATCAGTGGTGGGTCCAAGGTAGAGATGCAATTCTGTGGTCTTCACATCCCAAGCTTTATTGAAATGTTCTCAGTTGCCGTAAGGGGCAACTGGACCCACCATTTTGGTGCTTTGTGAACAGGAGAGATTTCCCAGGACCTGGAAGGTCACGCCCTCTGCAGCTCGTGAGCCCAGTGGTGGTTCAGGAGCCTGGTTGGATCTGCCACTGGAGCTGTCACATTGCCCTTCGGTTCTGACACAGAGCAAGGACCAAGCAGCGATCTCTCCTGTTCCTGAATTGAATCTGAACTTGCACGGGGAGGATGTAGGTTTAGGGGAAGAGAATGGGGGGAGGGGCAGTCTACCAGGCGAGCAGATAGGGGAAGGGGCAGGAAAGAAAGGAAACGGAGCAAAAACTGGCAGTCAGGCTGTGGTCTCAGCCTCCGAAACCCTTGGCTTCTCTGATTGATACTTTTCAATTATTCCTTCCCATTTCACTGACATTTGAAATGCTATTTTTTTTCTGAGCGATAACTTCAAATGCTTAAGTTCCCACAGTCCTGGTAGCCCTGTTTAGCTGTAGTGGTAAATTGCTTCCTTGTATAACATAATGGCATTGACAGCCTTTTCCTAAGGAAATGAGTTCTCCAGTGGGACATGCCGATGATAAGACGTCCAGTTTTGAAATTGTATTTCTCTGTATCAGAATTAAATCTGGACTTTATATTTCTGGGCTGCCATGCTCAGGAGCTGGCCCCTATACGGTACACCCCGAGACGGACAAGCAATGCTTACATAGGGACTCTTTCGTTTAAATTGGATCTGTGCTTTTATGCTCTCTCCTATTATTAGCTATTAAAATCTCTCAAACTGCAACCCCCTCAACACCCCTTCTTTCTTCTTCTTCACCGTCATCTTTTTTTCCCCCTTTATAAATAGTGATAGGATTTTCCAAACCTGAAACCCAGACAGCTGCGGGGGGGGGGGGGGAGGAGGGGGGGCGGGGAGAAGAGGCTTTCTCAGCTTCGCGGCAATAATTCCCATCCGGAGGCTGAAAGGTATAAAATTAACGCAAACTTAGTAAAATGCGGTATTGATTTTCTGTGATTCATAGGGGGATCTGCTTTTCATTACAATAGGGGGTCAGGGCAGAGCATATAATACAGGGAGGCTGAAAGGCTTTTGTGCGAGCGACTCTTCGAGGATGGAAAAGGGGGGGCCTCTTCAGACGCGTCTGTAAACCCAACTCAGGCTTTCGCTTCCTCTCGGGTTGTCCCTTGCCTGCGCCTGCTCCCTCGTCTCCCAGATTCCCCCAGGACAGGAATAGTTAAAAACCAAAGCAAAGCCCCCCGACCCCCAAACTTTTTCATCTGTTCCAGTTCTTGACCATGTTCTAGTGTGTTCTCACTGTGCATGCTCTTATTAACATACCATCACCCGGCTGAAAAAAGGAGGTGGCCTGGAGGGTATCCGCATACAGAATTTCATTTTAACCCAGCGTCAGTTTATCTCTTAAAATAATAATAATGAAAAAGCACAAGATAATCAGCTGTGTCCAGGTGAGGATTTTTTCCTCTGCGGTGTGCCGTTAAGATCCAAGAGCTTTCTCTTGATCTCTTGATCCCTTGTCTCAAAGTTATGCAGCTTCCCGGCTGCCTCTTCTTCCTGGAAGATTGCGTTATTGGCGTTTGAAGGAGGGGTCCTGAGAAATCTAAATATCCTCCGTGAATTTGTTTTAATATCAGCAAGAGCCTATCGCCTGACAGCACGGAGTGGTTCTCATGGAAGTAACTGTCAAGGTTACAGCACATGGAAAAGTAAGGGAGGGAGCTGGAACCACTGGTGCGGCTGCTCAGTGCGGACTTTGAACTGGCTCCTTGCTAAGCGGGGGGCAGCACAGTGTGAGGAGCCCCCTTTGCCCTGGTCCAGAGTGCTGGGTGCCTTTGGAAGACGGCTTCCCCCCATTCAGACGCGTGTGCATTCCCTTCCCTTCTGCAGGGCGCGGAGGAGAGGCTGCAATTCGACCAGAATGTAACTTTATAGCTTGTGTTTCCTAAATGTCATTAATAATCAGGAACATTGAATACAGAAGGGCGAGTTAAATCCTGTCATCGAAACAGCAAACAGCTTTAGTCAAATGTATTGGCAAAGGATTAAAAATGCATCAAGCACGTATTTGTCTTCTCTATGGGAAGCCCTTATTAATAGTCTGAAAAGTGGAAAGCTTTGCCCTTACACAATCAGCACCATAGTCGTTTCTTTAAAAATATGTTTTAATGTGTGAAATTGCAGGATGCCAACGTTGCCATTAAAACCCCTCTCCGGTTCCAATAATTTCTCCACTTACATTCCTTCGCCTTTCCCCCTCCCTCTCTCTCTCTCTCTCTCAAATTCTGCTTCTTCCAAAGCGTATTTCAAAGTGGTCGGAGCAGGAAGGCAGGGTTATCAGGAAGGCAAGTGCACAACCTCTACCTCTAGTTCTGCAGGCTGTAGCCACAGAGCGGGCGGCCCCGCTGCACCTCGCGGGCCCTGTCCCATGGCCAAGGCTGAGGACCTCTGTCCTTTGGAGGGATTTAGACTCCGATGTTTGCGGCAGAAAGAGCATGATCCAGTCCCAGCTCTGTTTTGTCATTCCTCGAGCACCTACCGCGTACTAGAAAGTGTGCGTGTGGTGGTTCTGTTGATTTCTCACAACTCTGGTATGGATGTGGTTTGGAGGGGTGAGGCAGTGTGCCCGAGGTCAAGTGCGAATGTGGATCGCAGTCCAACTCAGGTCTATCTGATCTCTTTTCTTCTCTCCCTCTCTCTTCTCCTTCTTTCCTTTCTTCCTTCCTCTTTTGGTTCAGTCTAGTTATTCAACGGACATCTTCTGAGCACCTATTATGTGCCAGAGTCCAACACGAGTGAGATGCAGCCCCTGCCCACAGAGACCCCATTTCTTTTCCATGCACACGACCCTAGAAGCCCCGTGGCTGGCTGTGGGTCTCCACTGCCCTATCTGCAAACACGAGGAAGGCACGCCTGCGTCATCTCCAAAGTCCTTTCCAGACCTGCGTTCTCCAAGACGATGACCTGTGGAGAAATGGGAAGTGTGTGGAAAAAATCACCTCTGTCTCATCTTTATTGAATTTCTACCAATTCCCAGGGCAATGGGTAACAGTCACAACAGTTCAGCGTTCCTCCCCTTGGCTCCTGCTGCCTTGTGTTTTAGATTCAATGTTCATGTGCCACATTGTCAATGCTCCCGCTCACGGACTATTATTGTCACACACGCACACACACACTCACGGAAAAAAAAAAAAAATCAATGCAATTTGAATTTCTCTTCCCCAGCTGGGTTTCTGGTAAATTGTTGTGGCGAGCTATTGATCTCTTATTGCGATGTGATTTTTAAACAGCATTAAGGTAAACATAGTCTTATTGTGTTCATTTTACTGGATAACACTTACCTAGACAAAAGGAGACACAAAGCTGCCAGAGCTACTCAGCTCACCTCCAGGAAAGAGACAGTGAATCACCTCCAATAAAAACAAAGCAAAACAAAAACCTCTCCATGCTGAACGGAACGGGGAAATTGCTCTCTTGTCACTAATTTTGATTGAATTGAGTCGGCAATCTCTGAACTGGTTCACTGATACAACAACAGGAAATATTTAACTATTTATTGCACTTTTACACGTAGAAAGAAAGTGGGTTTTCAGATAGTCAGTAGAGTGTGTGTTCAAGGCTCAGACACAAGCGGATGACGGATCGCCGACTTGGGTCCGGGGACTTGATGGAGTGAGGTGCTGTCCAGAAGCACACCCAGTGGCCGCTGGAGACGTGAAGACTTGGTCCTCATCCTTTGGGAGATACCAGGCCCAGAGTTAGTGATGTTAACGACATGCTAGCTGATGTTTAGCGAGGACCCTCTGTGCATCAGGTTCTGCTCTAAGTGCTGGATATGTATCATCTCATTAAATCCTCATGACATTACCACGATGGTGCTATGTTTATGACCCCTGTGTTTTACAGATGGCAGAAATCAGCAGTTGCCAGACCTGCTTAAGAACCAGCCTTGGGTTAGAAGCACACTGGACCGAGAGGTAGGAAACTGATTCTGGCTATGGCTCCGCTGACAGACTCGCCTCCAATCCCCAGCTGCTCCTTACCAAAATATGAATTGGTCAGGGTTCTCTGGAGAAACAGAACCAATAGGATGTGCATATGAATAGAGAAAATATAGATGAATATAGGGAATATATATATATATATATATATACATATATAGAGAGAGACAGAAAGACAGAGAGGGAGAGAGATATTTTAAGGAATTGGCTCATATGATTGTCAGGGCTGACCCAGGGAAGAATTAATGTTGCAGCTCAGGTCCAAAAGCCATCTGCTGAGACAGAATTCCTTGCTCAGGGAAGTCAGTTTTTGTTCTATTAAGGCCTTCAACTGATTGATTGAGGCCCACCCACATTATGGAGGGTAATCTGCTTTACTTGAAATCTACTGATTTAAATGTTAATCTCATCTAAAAAAATCATCTTCACAGCAACGTCTAGATGACTGTTTGATCAAATGTCTGGGTACCAGCCAAGTTGACACACAAAATCAACCATCACTAGTCCACCCCTCATCAGCTTGGCACCCATACGCATGTCCTTAGATCATATATGATCTCCAAATAAAGGCAATAAGGAGGTCGTTCTTACCCCTGACATGATGCTCTATCCTGGGGTCCAACCAAAACCGCATTAACTTTTTCCCAGAAGAGGATGCCAGTCCTTAGGTGAAGTTCACTTGTCTCCTTGATCTCCTGTCACTTGAATACTGTGATGTAAAGTTAACAATACTCTACTAGAAGTTTGGGCAAGTTGCTAATTTTTCTGAGCATTGATCTCCTTCTTCATAAATTGGGGAAAGTAACCCCAACCTCACTGCCTGGTGGTGATAATTAAATGACCTAATGCTTATAAGATGCCCCATGCTCAGTAAATGCTGGCTACCTTCCACTCCCCTTTCTGAATTCAGTTTTTACTAAACCAGGTGTTGGCAAGCTTTCTCTGTAAAGGGCCAGAGAGTAACTATTTTAGGGTTTGCGAGCCATTGTAGCCTCTGTCCCAACTGTTCAACACTGCCCTTGGAGTGCGAAAGCAGCCACAGATGAGACTTAAACAAATGGGCGTGGCTGTATGCCAAGAAAGCTTTATTGTGCCCACTGAAATTTGAATGTCATGTAATTTTCATGAGTCATGGAATCTTGTTCTTCTTTTGATCTTTTCAACCATTTAATAATGTAAAACCATTCTCGGATCACGAGTCATACAAAAGCAGGTGGCGGGCACGTGGATTTGGCCCATGGCCACAGTGTACCAAGCCCAGCCCTAGACTCTAAGCCCCCTGAGGGCAGGAACCATGTATATTTTGCTTTACCCAGTCTCCCTGGGACATTTCCTTTGCAGAGAAGATATGCAACAAATATCTGTGGAATAACAGAATATAATCTGTAGAGTGGAGATTATAATCCTTAATCTGCCTAGTCCTCAGGGTTGTGGGAGGGCTGAATGCAGAGCTATTTGGGAAGGGCTATTTATGCCAGGAAGGGCTGTGTTGTTGCAAAGTGTTAGCACCGGCTAGTTCAGAGATTCAGTCACGACTGGTTCTTTAAGAGGAAATCTTCAAGTTCACAGCAGTGACTATCATGAAACGGCCAATAAAAAGGGAAGAAACCAACGTTTTAAAATCCATTTGGTTGAGTTTTTCATTTACCCGTTTATTAATTTATTAACAACAATTTCACCACCCCACCCCCAAAACACACACACAAAGGCAAAACTTCATTTTTCCTGGTTCCCCGGGGAGCCTTCGTTTGGTGGGAGGGGTTGCTTAGGAGACATCAGCGAAGCTATGCGGTGCAGTCGATTAAAGCACAGCTGTTCCTCAATTAGGATGGATAAAACAGTCCCGCTGTGTTAGAGGGGAGCCATGTGCCTGGCGGTGTCAGAGCAGGCACGGGGAGACGGGGTCACAGCTCCCATTCCCCTTCATCCGTCTCCCACGGATGCTTGTTTGGAGGGCACCCAGCTTCCCACATTTCTGCTTCTTCGCTGTCCACAGCTCTGCTCCATCCAGCCCCAACCTCAGCCAGAGGACGCTGGCTGCCCCATTTTAGTGCAAAAGCTCATCTGCACCCCAGAGGGTGGCGGGAAACTGAGGTCACCACGGGTCCCCTGTAGAGGCAGCTCAAAGAGTGCAGTGTCCTTGGTTTGACCCTAATGAGGCTTCCACTGGGATCCATTGTGTTCCCAGCAGCCTCCCCTGTGCTCCCTGCAAAGGGGAAGTTGGCTGGGATTCAGAAAGCCTAAGTTTTATCTACCATTTACATCCAAAAGAGCTATTTGACTCCACTCCTGTTTCCTACAATAATTAAAGGGTACATCAGAGACAATATCGAATATCACTAAATAAACATTTCTCATTCTCCTAGTTCAAGTCGAGGTGATTTTTCTTTACACTGTATTTAGAATAAAATTTTCCAAGGTCATGGGTGAGTTGGCCCCCGCCTACCTCTCTAACATCAGCTCATGCCAGGATACCTCAGGGCCTTTGCATGGTCTCCTTTGCCCCCTTTTGGTCTTCACTTAAATGTCACCTCCTCAGAGAGACCTTCCCAGGTCATGTTATCTAAAGTCATTCTCCCCCTTATAATCCATCACATCATCCTTTTATCTCTACAATTTGTAATTCTTTTGTTTGTTCCCTCCTCTGCATCCTGCCACCCTCTGTTTTCACGTACACTTCATAAAAGCTTGGCATAAAGGAGGAGCTCAATAAGTCCTGTTGACTAGATGACTGAAACATGTGGCTGGAGAGACAGCATCCAGACTGGGGACTGCTCTGGAGTAGGCATCAGAGCTCTGGGACTCAAGACTCAGCTTTCCCATGTGGTCACTGCGGTCTGGGGCCAATCACTTAGCCCTTGAGTGTCAGTCTCTACAGCTGCAAAACAAGGATGATGCTAGAACCTTCCCCTAGGAGCACTGGGACAATTAGATGCCACAAAGGTTGTGAAAAGTGACTCTAGAACTGTAAATCACGCTGCACATCTTAGTCACTGGGGACACTGCCAGCTTCTGGAGGGCAGGGACAGAGAGTGGCTCAGCTTTGTCACTGTACCATCTGGCAGAAGCCCTGTTCACTTTCCGTAGTGATTGTTGAGTAAGAGGATGGTGTGGGTTGGTCTAAGCCAACACTCAGGAATTGAGAATAAACTATTCATGTGCTGAAAGAGACTGTCTGACTTCCCTGGTGTTATGGGATGAATTGTGTCCCCTCCAAATTTCATATATTGAAGCCCTAACCCCCAGTAACTCAGAATGTGACTGTACTTGGAGATAGGACCTTTAAAGAGGCGATTAAAGTTAAATTAAGTCATATGGGTGGGCCCTGATCCCATATGACTGGTGTCTTTATGAGAAAAGAAGATTAGGACACAGACATACACAGATGGAAGACCATGTGAGGACACAGGGAGAATGCAGCCATCTACAAACCAAGGAGAGAGGCCTCAGAAGAAATCAACCCTGCTAACATCTCGATCTTGGACTTCCAGCCCCTAGAACTGTGAGAACAAATTTCTGTTGTGTAACCCACTCTGTCTGTGGTTCTTTGTTACGTTAGCCTTGGCAGACTAACATACCCAGACAGCCCCTATATAGTGATAAACACAGCTCCTGTTGATGGAGAGCTGACCTCATCCAAGGCACCGTGAAAGGGGCATTATACAAAAGATCTCATGACATGTCCCAGCAACTGGGCAAGGTAGTCCTCATCATCCCCAGTTGGAAGATGAGGAAACTGAGGCAGAGAGGAGGTAAAGGGGCCTGCCCGTGGGTGTGCACCCAGGACAAGGCAAGGCCAGAGCAGCAAGTGGGTAAGTGTAGAGGCTCTGAGAAAGACCTCGGGCTTGAATCCTGGCTTCGTCATTTGCTAGCCGTGGGAGTTTGGCATAATTACTTGACTGCAATAGTTTCAGTTTCTCCACCTTTAAATGGGGCTCATAACAGTGGTACCCACCCTTTAGAGCCGCTGAGTGGCTTAAGTGAGATAAAGTGCTTGGAGGGCTTTCTCAGCACACAGCAAACGGCACAGGCTAAGCTCTCAAACTCACGGGCCCTGTTCACAGCTCTTACACCAGGTTGGCCAGAAGCAAGAATCTGCCCTCTTCCTGCTGCCCCGGCTGCCCCTGGTCCCCCGTGATGGAGGCTCGGGGCGGACCGAGCCACCGGCCCTGCTGCCTGATGAAGAGCCCTGCAACAGGGAGCTGGCCTCCAGCAGCAAGTCTGGTGGTTTGAACCCCTCTCCGAGCCCTGGTGACCACTATTTAGGCCTTTCAAGGACCCTCTCCTGTACCTCCTGCTGCCGTAGAACAAACAAGAAGCCTGCTGTGGCAGCTGGTCGCCTCCTTAATTAAGCAGCGCAAATGTCAAAAAAGGTGTGAAAGCAAGACTCCATGCAGATAATGTAGCTCAGGAGATCGAGAACACATCTTCCGTTGCAATGTGAATCTTGTTTTTTTTTTTTGGCTGTGATGAAATTATTGAGCTCACTGCGGACTGAGAAGAAGTTAAAGCAGCAAATAATGATGGTTCCTAACCACGTTTGCAAAAGGCATAACGGTCCACGACGGGTTTTCGAATCCAGTCACTCCCTGGTCCTGGCCCACAGCGGATGCACCACTTCTTAGCTGTGTAGTTTTAGGGGAACTGACTTAATCTCTCTGTGCCTTGGTTTCCACATCTGTATAATGGGATTCCTAATAGTACCCATCTCATAGGCGGTTGGGAAGATCGAGAAATATAATGCACTGAGAGCATTTAGCAGAGTGTCTGCTCAAGAAATGAAAGCTACAGTCTGATAGTTCTCATCATTATTATTATTTTAGTTCCCATCCTCTCCCCCTCCCCCTGTCTGCTCTGCTTGGACCATCCCAGCCCACCGATTGTTCCCTGTCCACACCTGGCTCTATATACTCTGTTCTTGTGCTTATCACTGCTCTTGCTGCAATGCTCTGCCTCTCATCTCTGCCTGGTAGACTAGTTAGTAGTCATCCTGCAGAGCCCACCCATTGTTAGGTCCTCTGTGAAGCCTCTGAGAATTTGCAGCTTCTGTGGTTTGTCTCACATAATTCTCCTAAAACTTTGCAAGGTGAATCCTCTTTTTCCCATTTTATACATGGGGAAACTGAGGCTCACAGATTGATTTGTCCAAGGCCACAAAGCTTTCAAGGTCACAGGTTTCAAACCCAGGGCTTTGTGTTCCCCAGGCCACCCTGATTTACCCCTATCTCTCTTCCCACATGTGTCGTGTTGTATTCAAATTCTCTGAGTAGTGGTCCTTGACCCAGCCACGTTGTGAATTCTTTGATGGTGAGCATGTAGGTTTTCTTCTCTATACTCCTGGCATCTAGCGTGATACCTGGCACAGGCAGATGCTTGATAAATACCTGGCGAATGAGTGAAGGGAAGAATAAATTCCACATGTGTATAATAAAGCAGTTCGATGGGGAGGGATCTCTAAGCTCTCCCATAGCTCTCAAAAATCTAAGTCACATAATTCATGGAAATTTCTTCCTGTCAAAGTCATGTTAGGAAAATACAGAAGCAAGTAGTATTGCACGATTCTTAACATAATTTGCAATTTCCATAGCTTCTTATTGAGACATGAACTTAAACATGCCCAGTGGTTGGTCAAATATGTGTATCCAGAGAATCGTCGGAGGATCTCAGAGTGGACCAACCTGAGAAGCGTCTTGAAGTGGGATAGAGGTGGAAATAGAAAAGGCCTTAGGGCCGAGCAGACCTGTGCATGGGTCCTTCTCAGCTGCTTGCTGGTCCCAAAGCCTTCACCGAGTCGCTGGGCTTCAGTTTCTTCGTCTGTAAACTGGGGCTGCGTGAGGATTGTGGCTGCTACATGGAGGACCCAACACGAGTCAGTCTCCTCTTCCTCTCCTTTGCAATTGACGAGATAGAGTTCAGTTTCCTCACTCTGCCAGTTAAGGGACTGTTAGTCCTTCTTTCAAGCTAAAATCTTTGTCCGCTCTCTGTCAGCATCTGTCACACCATCTGTGGCAGCACCAACAAGCATTTATTGAACATCTACTGTGTGGCATTTGTCGTGCCTGGTGCACCAGGCAGCCCCGGTCACTGCTAGAGGATTGGTACAGATGACAGAGGCTATTAGAGGTCACGGGATGGTGCCATCCCTTCCAACTGGAGGCTTGAATGGTGGGGACTTCAGCGGGCGGCGAGTCAGTTACACAGATGGGGAAACAGATGGCATTTGTGAGGGTCCAGAGGAGAAAATTTGAGGCATGTGTGGGGGTCATCAGTAGACAGAGGGTTTGGACCTGGTTGGGGGGTGAGCATGAGAAGAGAAGGCGGGGCACTGAAATCAGGGGGAGGGGTTAGATGAGAGGGGAGGGGCATCCTGCTGAGCTGCAAATGGCCACTGAAGGGGTTTTAGACCTTCCTCCCTCCCAGTTGTCCGTCCTTCCTTCCTCCTTTCCTCTCTGTCTCTCTCTTCTCTCTCCCCCTGCCGATTTCAGAAGGATAGAGTTTAAGGCAAGGTTAGCGTTGGAGGATAGAAAAGACAGATCTCGGTGGGGTTCTAAGTGGGTGTGGGAGAGAGAAGAGATCAAATCAGAAAAGGATTAAAACATCAGTACAGTTTCTGAATCCTGAAACTAAGTGCCAGTCTGTAAAGGACGGAAGACAGACAGCCGTATCCTCCTCAATATCACTGTCTCCTGCCTCCTTTCCCTTCCTGCCTTTGGATGGCTTTGACCCAAATGCTTAGGAACAGGGCCCCCCACGGGACACCTTCCTGACCTACTCTGTAAATCTGAACTCTCAGTTGGCAAGCACTTGATTCCTCCCAGCTCTAACTTACAGGGAACAAGAATGCTCGCTCTATGTATGTATGTATGTATGTATGCATCTATCATCTATCTATTATCTCTCTCTCATCTATCAATCTATATCTATCTATCTATCTATCTATCTATCTATCTATCTATCTATCTATCTATCATCTATCTAGCTAGCTATATCTTTCTCTCTATCATCTATCTATTATCTCTCTATCTTCTATCAATCAATCAATCGATCATCTATCTATCTTTTTTTCCTTTCTTCCACCCTCCCATCCATCCACACATCCATCCATCCATCCATCCATCCATCCATCCACTCATCCATCCATCCATCCATCCACTAGGCACTAATATGGTAGTAGAAAAGGAGGGGTATTCAAGGGAGGAAGGGACAATTATTTATTGGTGTCAAGTTCTTGGGGTCATATAGACTTGGGGATGAACTCTGTCTTCTTCTAGTTACCATTTTCCCTGTCAAGTCACCTCATCATTCAGAGACTCAGCTTTGTTATCTGTAAACTGAGGCTAATGGAACCTTATCCCTGCAGTAACCTTCACCAAGCGCTTCCCCTGGTGATGTGGATGAGAATCTCTTTTTGCTAACCTACACAGGGCACACCACACAGCAAAGGGGTTATGTGCACATCTTTCCAGAAGGAGAACAGGGCAGGACCACACTGGCCCTGCTCTTTGGGAAGTCAGAGATGAGGCCCCTTGGAGAAGGTTCTCATTCTTCTGAAGCCCCTGCCTTCCTGGAGTTGCCTCTTTTTGCCAGAGGCCAGACTTGGCTTGGGGCTTACAGTGTGCCGGCTGCCCGCCAGGGGGCATGCATAGTGGCGGGACCACAGCCAGCACCGTGGGAGGGTTTCCCTGCAGGTTATTCTCTCCAAGGATGGGGCACTTAGTAACTGACCCCACGTGCATTATCTCCAGAAGCCTGATGGGTGGTCTTCCGTTTTTCCAGATAAGGAATCTTAGTGGGGCTGAGAAGGGTAAATAACGTGCGCAAGGTCACACAGCCAGTGGGTGACACACGGGTTGGCAGGAGGTTTGGGACTGGGAGAGCCGCCTGGCGGCTCAGCTGACCCTGCCCTACTTCTGTTTGAGTTCAGAGGGGAAATCCCTATCTTCAACCCTGACCTGTGGAACGGGTACATCCTGGACACGAAAACCACCAACGAGTTCTGGAGATTCCATACGGCGGTCTGGCAGGGGTGTGGTTGGCGACACACGGCTGCACACTAGCCACATCCCAGGACTAGGGCAGGTGTGGAGAAGCTTCCTCCAGCCAGCTGCAACGTGAGGAACAACAAAGGGGTTGAAGTGTGTTTTTCAAGAGGCCAAGTGTCTTCATTTTAAAGAGCTCTCCTCTATTCTGAGATATATTTATGCCTGTCCTAGAATTTTGGTGTGCCAAGTCCTTTCTTTTAGTGAATGAGAGTGATAATAGATGGTACTTGGGTTTTGTTTCTGAAGTTTTAACCAAGTAAAAGCTGGCAACTCTATGTTGATTCCCTTATCTCTCTCTCTCTCTTTCTCGCTGTCTACCTATCATCTATATCTATCTGTCTATCTATCTATCTATCTATCTATCTATCTATCTATCTATCTATCATCTATCTATCTAT